>NC_044979.1:117481293-117781293 GCF_008728515.1 Papio anubis | reverse complement strand
AGTAGGTTTTTCCTCTTTTTCAATATAGGCACTTAGAGCTATAATATTCCCTCCTCATATGTCTTTTGCTCTATCCCATAGGTTTTGTTTATTTCTTCAAATATTCTTTCTGCCCCTTTCTCTCTTTCTGTCTCTCTCCTGTTACAACACATGCACAATGAATATGTTGATCCACTTCATGGTATCTGATAGGTCTCTTGGGCTCTGTTCACTTTTCACTTTTTTCTTTCTGTTCACAGACTCAATAATTTCAATAGCTCTATCTTTAAGTTAACTGATTCTTTCATCTGCCTTCAATAGACTGTTGAGCCCTTCTAGTAAGTTCTTCATTTTAGTTATTCCTCTTTCAGCCTCAGAATTTATATTTGGTTTCTTTCATAATTTATTTTTATCAATATCCTCATTTTATTCATACATAATCTTCCTGGTTTCCTTTAGTTCTTTGTTCATGGTTTCCTTTAGTTTTTGAACATATGTAGAATAGCTGATTTAAAGTTTTTGTCTCGTCATTCCAATATCAGATTCCTCAGGGATGGTTTCTGCATTTTCTCCTTTTGAATGGGCCATACTTTCCTGTTTTATTGTATGCCATGTGATTTTGTAAATTGAGCATTTTAATATTATAATTAACAACTCTAGAAAACAGATTTTCCTATTTCCCAGGGTTTGCCTGCTGTTGCATGTTGAGGGCTGCAATCACTTGTTTGTTTAGTAACATTTTCAAACAACATTTTTTTTTCTTTTTTGAGACGGAGTTTTGCTCTGTCACCGGGCTGGAGTGCAGTGGCATGATTTCAGCTCACTGCAACCTCCACCTCCCGGGTTCAAGCAATTCTCCTGTCTCAGTCTCCCAAGTACCTGGGACTACAGGCAAGTGCCACCAAGCCCAGCTAATTTTTGTACTTTTAGTAGAGACAGGGTTTCACCATGTTGGCCAGAATGGTCTCGATCTCTTGACTTCATGATCCGCCCACCAAGGCCTCCCAAAACTATTTTTAAGACTGTATTTCTTGTCGTATATGTTTACTATTCCACTATCTCAGTGGTTAGCCACTGATTTAACACATATTTCCTTGAATTCCTGAATCCAGAGAGAGAGAGAGAAACAGAGACAGAGAGATTACTCTCTCAGTCTTTGCAGCTTGGCTCTAAGCTGGGACACTCCTTCAAGACTAAGCCAGGCCACCTACAACTCTGCCTTAGCCTTCACTTCCTGCTTATACACAATCTACAGATCCACCAGAGGTGCAACCCAGTATCTTCTTGAGGTCATTTATGAACATGTATCCAGTCCTAGAAATGCACATTACATTCTCTCTTTCCTAGTATATGATGCAGCAGTCCTTCTGATCCCTTTTTCCAGCAAGAGACTGCCTCTTTATTCATGGGCCTTTGGGTCTGTCTGCCACTTCCATCATCTACTGTCTTTTGTCCCAGTTGGGCTTGGGCAGTGTGTCTTTGAAGTCTTTCAATAGATATTGCCACTTCCTAGAAAGCTATGGGAGTGGAATAAACACAGGTCAGTTTCTGTGCCAGCCCCTCAGGGAACCACTAGATGGGTCAAAAAACATTGCCAAGGTATAAGAACAAGGTCTGTATTAAAGGGATGTGAAATGCTGTTCCTATAGTTGCCACCACCAGGTTGGGAAATGGAAGATGGTAGTCAGGTAAACAAAAATGCCACATGATCTGTTTCTAGAAACTAGCCCCCCTATCCTTAGTTATCTGGCTGCTGTAGGTTTTGGATTAGATTCCAGAGTTCTAAAAAATTTGATTCTGTCAATCTTTACCAGCTATATTGTTTATATGGAGGTTTGATTTTTTGTGTGTACTATTCCACCATTTTCCATGATGTCACCCAAGGATCTGATACTCTTAAGAGTATATATATTTTTCATGTTTAGGGAAATTCTTATGAATATATGTAAAATATTTTATGTTTCCAGAGAAACTCTTTAATCAGGGTTTGTCTTTTCTTTAACAGGACTCCTAAGTCATCAGTGGCTTAAAGAAACAGAGGTTCCTCAGAAATCCAGACAATTATATGCCATAATTGCAGAATATGGCTCAAGGCTTTATAAATATCAGGTGATGTTTTGTTAAGTCATTTTGTATATCACTCATTTGAAGTTTAATATGCTACAAGGTTAGTTCAACTTTCAATATGTTATCTTTGTTTTTTTTTTTTTTTGAGACGGAGTCTCGCTCTGCCGCCCAGGCTGGAGTGCAGTGGCGTGATCTCGGCTCACTGCAAGCTCCACCTCCCGGGCTCACGCCATTCTCCTGCCTCAGCCTCCCGAGCAGCTAGGACTACAGGCGCCCGCCACCGTGCCCGGCTAATTTTTTTTTTTTTGTATTTTTAGTAGAGACGGGGTTTCACCGTTGTCTCGATCTCCTGACCTTGTGATCCGCCCGCCTCGGCCTCCCAAAGTGCTGGGATTACAGGCGTGAGCCACCGCGCCTGGCCATCTTTGTTTTATATTAGAATATCTAATAAAGTTAATGTAGGAAATGGAATTCTATTAAGTGGTTTCTATGGTTTGATTGTGACTGCCAAACCTCATGTCGAAATTTAATTGCCATTGTAACAGTGTTCAGAGGTAGGACCTTTAAAAAGTGATTAGATCATAAGAGCTCTGAATTAATGCCATTATCATTGGAATGCGAGACTCAACTGAAGAGTGGGCTCCTAACAAAAGGATGAGTTTGGTCCATTTCTCTCTCTGTGTCACATGTTCCTGTGTCCTTTCATCCTTCTGCCAGGGTAGAATCTTCACCACATGCCAGTGCCATGGTCTCAGATTTCCAAGCCTCCAGAACTGCAAGCCAAACAAACTTCTGTCATTTATAAATTACCCAGGCTGTGGTATTCTGTTATAGCAGCAGAAAACAGACAAAGATAATAGCTTCATAGCTATGACATCCTAAAAATTCTCCACAGTTCCCCAAGAGAATCTCAAGCACAAATAAAATGGCAAATAAATCTTTATCATCAACTTCTGCCTGACACTGCCTGACACCAGACAGGAGTATGGCACTTCCCTTTATCCTGAAGCTAGTTAGATCTAAGTGGGCTTAGACTGAGGCCAGTCATTAAATGTCCTCTTTCTGATCCACCCCACCCCCAGCATTCCAGAATAAGACTTTCCCATCCTATGCTCAGAAACTCAGAAGACTGGAGGGAGGAGGGTGGCAGTGTAACCACCCAAAGGGTTCACCTTGCCTGTTGCCTTGACAGAGCCAATTTATCAAGACAGGAGAATTGCAATAGAGAAAGATTAATTCATGCAGAGCCGGTTGTGCAGGAGACCAGAGTTTTATTATTACTCAAATTAGTCTCACCAAGCATTTGAGGATCAAAGTTTTTAAAGATAATTTGGCAGGTAGGGGTTTGGGAATTGGGGAGTGCTGATTGGTCAGGTTGGAGATGGAATCATAGAGGGTCAAAGTGAGGTTTTCTTGCTGTCTTCTGTTCCTGGGTGGGCTGGCAGAACTGGTTGAGTCAGATTACCGGTCTGGGTGATGTCAGCTGATCCATCCAGTGCAGGGTCTGCAAAATATCTAAAGCACTGATCTCAGGTTTTACAATAGTGATGTTATCCCCAGGAACAATTTGGGGAGGTTCAGACTCCTGGAGCCCGGGGCTGCATGACCCCTAAACTGTAATTTCTAATCTTGTAGAGAATTTATTGGTCCTAAAAAGGCAGATTGGTCCCCAAGAAAGAAGCAGGTCTTTTCAGGAAAGGACTATTATCAATTTTGTTTCAGAGTCAAACCATGAACTGAATTCCTTCCCAAAGTTAGTTTGGCCTACTCCCAGGAATGAACAAGGACAGCTTAAAGGTTAGAAGCACAATGGAGTAAGATAGGTCTTATCTCTTTCACTGTCATAATTCCCTCAGTTATCATTTTTGCAAAGATGGTTTCAGCAGAAGCTATGACCAGGTCACTGCTGTTCTGTGGGAAGATGGGCAGACATATTGACCTGTCTCCACCAGTATGCTGACCTTTTAACCCATAGTGACTGCAGTGACCCCAGTCAGTGACCTCGGGCCTGACTGATCAGATTCATACTTCATACCCTTTTCGCTGAGGGCCTCTGAAATCTTCTACTTCCCAGTTCCTCCAGCAACTGCCTCATTTCAATGTGTCTTGCCATGTGAAGTCCCTAAAGGGAGGAGACTGCACATGTATGATGCCCATAGCATTCCAGTCCAGTGAGGTAGCCTCCCTGGATGTTCATAGGTTGATGCCCAGGATAACTCCCATCTCAAACGTGCTACTCAGTCTGCGTATGTTGACAGTCTGTGAGACCCCAGTCTTAGACAAAAGCACAGCCACCTGGGAACCCCACAGAGAGAGTCAGCTCAGATAGCTCCTACTCCACGAGGTCCTCACATCAAAGACTAAGACCAAGCCCATGGGAACTGAAGCTGGATAGTTAGGTCATCACCAGAAAAGCAGAGATCAGCATGCAGAGTGGTCAATGGTGGCTCCAATTATTGCCAATTTGTGCCTAAGCTTCATTGTGATGGTTAATTTTGTGTGTCAGTTTGATTAGGCCATGGTGCTCAGATGTTTGGTCAAACACCAGTCTAGATATTTCAGTGAAGGTATTTTTTAGATGTGATTAACATCTAAATCTATAGACTAAGTACAGAAGACTACCCTCTACAATGTGGGTTCATCTCATGGTCATTTTAAAGTCTTAAGAATAAAGAATGAGATCCCCCAAGAAAGAAGAGATGTTGTCTCCAAATAGCCTTCAGACTTGAGCTGCAACATCAACTCTTCCCTGGTTCTCCAGCCTGCCAGCCTGCCCTGAAAACTTCAGACTTAGCCCCTTGAGCCAATTCCTCAAAATAAATCTCTATATGTATACATTGGCTTGGTTCCGTTTCTCTGGAGAACGCTGACTAATACACTCATAAGTTTATCTGGCAGGTTCTGTTAGTGCCTGAATATTGGGTGCCCCTTTGCCCATAGTCTTCTGCTGCAGATCTTTGTAGGGATGGTTTCTTTCTGAAATTCCAGCTAGCTCAAATGTCTCCTCATCAGACAGGCTTCTGTGACCACCCAAACCACCTGTGACAAAATCCAGGTGTAGATGCATCCCAGTTTTACCCCTGCTTTATCTTAGACACTCATCAATTTCTTTACCAGCTCTCTTTTTGCATTCTCCCCTTTTAACTAAAATGTAATGATCAAGGAGCTTGTCTAGAGCCTAGCAGAGTCCCCAGGTAAATGGAGGCTTAATAAATATATATATAAACAAATAAATAAATAAATAATCTGAGACTAATCACATTTTAAAAAGGCATCCTTCCCTTCTACCTTCCGATTTTAGACTAACCAGTATACTCAACAGCAAATTCAACCCTTTAAAAATGTCTAGCCAGCCCGACACGGTGGCTCATTCCTGTAATCCCAGCACTTTGGGTGCATGAGGTGGGCAGATCACTTGGCTCCAGGAGTTCAAGACCAGCCTGAACAACAAAAAAATCAGCCAGACATGGTGGCGTATACCTGTAGTCCTAGCTACTCTGGAGGCTGAAGTGGCAGGATCACTTGAGCCTGGGAGGTTGAGGCTGCAGTCAGCTGTGCTTGTGCCACTGCACTCCAGCCTGGGTGATAAAGCAAGACTCTGTCTCAAAATATAAAATAAAATGTCTATGGCCATGTTTCTAAGGACAGTATTTTTCGTGAGGTTGAGGTTGAGCTATGATCATTTAACTTTTGACCAGTGTTAACCTGGTTTTCACATAGACAAGAGCACTGTCAGAAACCACTGGAGACTGATGGTAACTTATTTCTAGGTAAGTTCTTTATAAATCCCAAGCTACATGAAGTAGATGTTGTTTCTGAATCTCCTGAGCTCAAGCGATTACAGACATGAAACACTGCACTCGGCCAGTAATAGATTTTAAATATGCTCCCTTGCCTTTAGATATTATTTTATAATGACATTTAATGGATGATAAAATATTCCAATGAATATTTTCAATGAATACTTATTTCTAAACAATTGGATTGTCTCTAATTTTTAAAATATTATAAACATAAACATCCTATGGCTTAATCAATTTGCCTCTCATTGATTACCTACTTAGGATAAACTCTTAAAAGAAAAATAAGTAAAGAATATTTATAATTTTTAGGTGACTTTGTTTTCATATTGAATTCCAATGATTTGATATTACTTTTCAAAAAGCTGGATATATCGCCCCATATTCCACCATGGAGAACAGGATAATGGTAATAATTATGCATCAGAAGGGATCCTAAGAACACTAAATATATATTACACTTTATCCTCGAAATGACCTTTCAGTAAGAGTATTACTAAATCCATTTATAGATTAGGAAGCTGGATTAGCACAGTGAAGGCAGGCAGCCTGTGGTCACACCACTGCATATTCCAGAGCTGAAATAGTCCTCCCTGAGGATCCAGATTTTGTTGAGACTGGGCCTGCCATTCAGACTAAGACTTTGCTCACTGCTACACTGAGAACAAAATTTTATTGTCACATGCCACTTTCAAATCACCAGCACAGTCTTAATCCGTTTGTGCTATTATAACAAAATGCCATAGACTGGGTAGCTTATAAACAACAGACATGTGTTTCTCACAGTTCTAGAGGCTGTGAAGTCCAAGATCAAGGCATGAGCATTCTATGTTTAATGAGAGCTTTCTTGTGTCTTCACGTGGCAGAAGGTCGAAGGGCAAAAAGGGCCTAAACTACTTCCTTTGAACTTTTTATTAAAAGCACTAATGCTATTCACGTGGTTTGTACCTTCATGACTTAATCACTCCCCAAAATACCCTACCTCTTAACACCACCACAATGGGGATTAAGTTTCAACATGAATTTTGGAAGAAATATAGGTAGATATTCAAGCCATAGTGATCACAGTTGTGAGTTCAAGACAAATGACTTCAAATTTCTTATTCCAATATTTAATTGGTTTCTATCTTAAAACCTGTATTAGGCAGCAAGCTTAGTTATTTACGCAGGACATAGTCTGTAATCTCTATAGTTTGTAGGATTCACCTTGAAGTTATATGGTTTAAAATTAGATATCTTATGGGACTTCACTGAGAAAAAATTTTAATGACCATGTAAGAAATTTGTTAACACATCATTGAATTTATCCTGGTTCAAATTACTACAGCCATGTTCCAAGGCATAAAGCTTTGGGTCTCAGTCAACATTATCTGGAAACAAACAAACAAACAAAAAAACAAATAAGACTGGGCTTTGCCCATGGCTATTTCTTTGCCATCCTCTACCTGATGCTTCCATATCTCAGGAGGCTGTAAATTGACAGCACATGCAGACAGACCCTACCTTAATCCATGGTTAGGATAGGGCACAGGGGCTTTGTTGCTGAAAACAATATCCCTGGAGGCTGTGTCCTCTTAATGAGTGCTTTGGACATTTTCACATCTGATGAGGCTTTCCCTGAGGTAGGCTTTGTCATGAGGCCAACAGCCTACAGGGAGGGATGTTTTAGGAAGGTTCCTAGGACACTGAACCCCCATCTCATTGCCAGAAATGTTGCAGAAAGATCATCAACTATACACAAAGCAGCCTTTATAACACTTTTGATTTTCTTTTTCCACATTGTGGATGTGGTAAATTTTGGTCATTGGCCTGCCCCCTTTCCCACCCATTTGGTTGCTGTGATGCTCTGAAACAAATTTATAGCCCACAGCTAATAACTTTCAAGAATTTCAGGCACGAGTAGGTTCCAACCTCATCCTTCTTGCGTTACCTTACTTTTCCAATCTTTATTTTATCGTCACTTTGACTTCCTCACTTACTGTTTTGTCCTACATGTTCTTATACTATATCTGTTCCTATAGTAGAACTTGCCTGAAATGCTTTTGGGAATGAGGCAAAATAAAAATGTTTTTAAAATTGTGAAAAATTTTATTTTTCAAGGAACTCTCAAGTTCATTTATCAGCAAACTAATTGAGGAGTGTTTTCTATATGTTATTTTATGGCTAGAACAGAAAAAAGAAACAAATTGAAAACACTGCTCCTACTGACAGGGAACTTGCTCAAACAGAATGTGAAAAACTAGAAGTGAGAATATCTACCAATGATAAGCTCCCAAATTCACATCCTTGTCAAAATAAAAATGATGAGGAGAACACATAAGAAGTGTAATTGCTCAGAACAAAAGTAAGGCAATATTTTTCCATGTGTCACACTACATTCCATTCTGACACCATTCTCACACGTGACGCAACAGCACCATACAAGATACAACACATTTATAGTATGTGGCACTATTTTGGGCAGAGCAAACTGATAAAAAGCCAGTCTTTGAAACAGAAAAGCAGGCTAATTACTGGATAAAGATGGAGCATTATTTCCCAGATAACACATTGATGGTCACTGTAGAAGATTGAAAGGTGATCCCCAAAAAGATATGTCTACCTCCTGACCCCCAGAACCTGGAAACGTGACCTTTATTTGGGAAAAAGGTCTTTGCAGATGTAATTAAGGTTCTTGATATCAAATCGTCCTAGATTACTCAGATGGATCCTAAATACAATGACAGGGATCTCCTTAGGAGACTTACAGAAGACAGAGACACAGAGAGGAGAAGAGGAGACCACATAAAGGCAGAAGCAGAGACTGGAGCGATGTAGCCACAAGCCTAGAAGTGCCCAGAGCCACCAGAAGTTAGAAAAGGCAAGAAACAGAATCTCCCTGAGGACCTTCAGAGGAGCTTAACCATGTAGGCACGTTGACCTCATGCTTCTGACCTCTGGAACAGCAACAGAATAAATTTCCATTGTTTCAAGCCACCTCATTTGTGGTCATGTGTGTCAAGAGCCCCAGGAAACTCATAGGGTCTCTTTGAGTTCTCTGTTGGGCACCTGAAGTATGAGCTTTGTTGCTACAAGAAAGTGATCATTAAAGGCAGAGGTGTCTGCTTCCCAACCTGGCAGGGAGAGTATGTGGATGAGACAAAATTCTGGAAACTGCTGTGGGAATCCTCCAAGATTTAAGTTTAAACCCAAGGGAATTGGTTGCTTGGGTCAGACTTCGTTTTCATACTTATCATTCCTCCACTCCGATCTACATTATTTTCTTGGCACGTAGTCAAAGATACTGCCTCTTAATTGATAAATCACTTGAGTAAAACATGTCAGGGTAGGGGAGTTCCAGATATAAAGAAAGGATGTCAGGAGCCATCCGTTCATGGGCATTGTTGACTATTTTTCCTGGAATTCTCTGGGGAAGAGATCTCCCTTCCACATTTGTCCTCCCCTTTTCACCAGCTTGTCCACTCAGTTGGCTTCTGAGCCCTTCAAGATTGGTGCCCCAAGGTGCTCTCTTTTGCCCTCCTTCCTCTGTTGATAATATTATTGACCTTCTCCAACCATCCCATGTTGGAATAGAGGCTGTGCATGTGTGCATATGTGAGTATGCATGTGTGCATATGAGCATGGGCATAAGTGTGTATGAGTGTGTGTATGTGGAGTGTGTGTGTTTGTGTGTGTGTGTCTCATGCTGGGTAAAGACAGATGGGAAGAGAGTGCAGGGCTTTGGAGGCTCCCAGGCTAATGACTTGTAGGGCATTTGAAATGTGAGCACCCTTAGCCGGGTGCAGTGGCTCACGCCAGTAATCCCAGCACTTTGGGAGGAGGCCAAAGGCCCGAGGCCGGATCCGCGAGGTCAAGCGGAGAATCAAGACCATCCCTGTGCTGCAGTGAAACTCTGTCTCTACTAAAATACAAAAAATTAGCCGGGCATGGTGAGGTGAAACCTGTAGTCCCAGCTACTCGAGGCTGAGGCAGGGGAGAATGGTGTGAACCCAGGAGGTGGAGCTTGCAGTGAGCCGAGATGGTGCCACTGCACTCCAGCCTGGGTGACAGAGCAAGACTCCGTCTCAAAAAAAAAAAATGTGAGCACCCAACCAACCCCCGTCATCTGTGGCAGGGCCTGGAAGACACACAGCAGGATGAGCTAAGGAACATAGAGGTGCTGGCCACCCAGGCCCAAGGTCTTCTCAGTGACAGGAAGAGGCGGCTAGGCCATTCCCCCATTCTAGGAGAGGAACAGGCAGCACAGTAGCCTGGTACTGCAGACTAGAGTGCTGCCTGCATTCTGGCATCCTCTATCTCTCCAGTGTTTATGTCTTCCCTGACCACCTCCACAGCAGAAAGTCCTCTGAAGGCAAACGTTGTGTCCAAACGGTAATTTTACCTTTTCCTGGTTTCTTGTCTTAGTTTGATAACCACCAAGACCATCCACACCAGAGACTATCTATACCACACATGTCACCAATGTTAGATACATTTCTGCAATTTTCTGATTGTGATGGCCAGTCTAGCCCAAAAGTAATCACATCCCTTTCTTATTTGTAAGTGGGAGTCTCCCTCCTTGTTCAGGGACAAGCCCAAAGAGCTCAGCATGCCCTCTAATGTCGCCACATGCTCCTTGGGTTTTTCCACATTCACCAGGGGTGCCTCTCCCCTTTGTCTTCCCTTCCCTCTCTTCCTCCTCCCTCTATTTTTTCCTCTTCCAACCTCACTCTCTCCTCCCCATCAGACTGTGTTCAGGCCTTTACAATCTTAAGAAACAGGAAATGATGTGCCCATCCAAGAGTTCCTGTTGAATGTCACTCATTAAATAGATTTGCATTACCTCATCTCCTTCAAATACATTCATGAGGTACAGATGAGGCTGGGAAAGAGGCGGGCCACTCAGAGGATGCTCCTGAGTTCCAGCCAGCACATCTATATATCAGGAGTCAACGTGCTATTTATTTCCCCTTTCTGAGGGAAAAAAAAAAAAAAAAAACTCTACTTGAATAAGCAGAATTCAGAATGATTTATCTTTTTCTGTTGTTTTCAGGCCAGACTTCGTATGCCTAAAGAGCAACTGGAACTTTTAAAGTGAGTGAGATTTTTTTTGCTATGTGTCTCTTTTTGGTGTGATTTCAAATACTGAAATGTTTTTGTACAAAAAAGCATAAGAAAGAAAAGCTACTCCCTGAAATAACTCAAAATTTCACTCCCAGAAATAACTATTATTAATAGTTAATGACATCATTCTTAGCATTTCTCTATGTATATATGCAGATGGAAAGAAAGGAGGAAGAAAAAGAAAAAAAGAAGATAGAAAAGATTAAAGGGTTAGAGGTGAATTAATCTACTCCTGCTGTGTTTAGTATTAAAAATAGTACATTTATTGTTATTTGGATTTCTCAGAAGGAGGAAACAACCCAATTAAAGTTGCCTCCTCTCACTTGTGCATCTACATAATTTAAAATTTTAAACACCAAACAGTAACATTTTTAGTACTTTAGAAAATTCCTTGCCCCTTTATATATTTCTACTTCTTATGGAGCATTCCTTAACAAAATACACACTGAGGTGTGCTTTCCATGTTATTTATGATAATTAAAAATGGAAAACAACCCTATAAGAAAAATAGACCGATGGTTAACTACATTGGAATATATTCATGAAGTGAAGAATTATAAAGCCATTTAAATAATTTTAAAATAGGTTTAATCATTTGGAAGTGTAGTGGAGACACAAAATTATAAATATTATTTCTATTTTATTACTAATTTTTTGCATGGAATAAAAACTGGTAGAAAGTCATTAAAATTTAACAGTTTATTTCTTCTAAATGCTTGTTTTTTCCCCAATTTTAAGCATGTATTGTTTTACAAATGGGGAAAAATACTAGATAAGTAGTGTTTATACTTTTTCAGCATAAAGAAATACCTATTCGCTTGACATTTTCTTATTCTCTCTACTAGTAATTTTCAAACTGTAAACACAGAAAACCCATTCTTGGGAAGTAAAATCTTGCATGCTCAGGCTGTCAATCTGGTAACCGGTTGCTGCCCACTGGCTGGATCCCCCAGCACCCCTTGCCCAAGGCACTTCCACTGAACTCAGGCTACGGTTCAAAAGCCACTGCTCTGTACTACACTGGAAATGCAAGGTGTTCCCAGTCGGAAGGAGGGTACCAGTGGGATTCAGGATTCACCTGTGTAATGTCACCCAGCTGGGGGACCAGCAAGGTTGATTGAGCCTTGCCTGTCGTCCTGTGCAGAGCCCGGCCAAGCACTAGGACACCCTCAGCCATGTGACCCCTGGATGGCCTCGGGGTTTTTTTTAAGTGAAGCATGATGCTTTAGAGAAATGGGTGTGCTCTGCTCTCCCCTCACTCAAGAATGTATATCTTCAACAATATAAAGCACCTCATCACGTGGCAGGCTCCGAAGCCCAGCCACAGCTGATAACAGGAGCTTTACACTTTCTTCCTCTCATGCTGAGGTTCTCCCTTTACAGGAAGGAAAGCCAGACTCTGGAAAACAATTTTCGTAAAATTCTACTTTTGATTGAACAAATAGATGTCCTGAAGGCATTGCTTAGAGATATGAAGGATGGTACGGACAATAATCACAGCTGGAACACCCATGGAGACCCTGTGGAGGACCCAGACCACACGGAGGTGCTGGATGAGGCAAAGCGTGTTGGGCGGGATGGGGTGGTGGATAGTGAGGATGTCCAGGGTGACGGGGAGTATGTCCTTCCAGTGTCACATCCACTTCTTCTCCCAATGGGAAGTCCAGTGTTGACTGATATTTGGTTCGTGTACAGAAACCCACTGTTTCATAAATGCTGTGTCACAGAGAAGACATTCTATTGCATATGACTTACCTCACACCAAAATAAATAACTCTTCTATTTTCCAGTAGAAAGAAAGAAAGAAAGAAAGAAAGAAAGAAAGAAAGAAAGAAAGAAAGAAAGAAAGAAAAGAAAGAAAGAAAGAGAGAAAGAAAGAGAGAGAGAGAAAGAAAGAACAGTCTCTGAGCTCTATACACAAATACCTTAAATAGCAAAAGATTTGCATTCATCATCTTTGTAGCTAATGCAGTTAGTCTAGTCAGCATCAGATTCAGGCAAAACTGTGTTGGAAACCATGAGCTGTTTTGCTTCTTTCTCTTCTGCTGTCATTACTACTTTCTTTTTCTTCCCTAATGTCTACTTTTTGAAATACGCAGCAATCTGACACAGACCACCTGCCGCCCGCCAGGCCCCATTTCATCCTTGTCACTGTGAAGGTGTTACATTTAGGCAGCTTGAACTTAAACTGTTGCGCCTACTTAGGGTGCTTATGGTTTTGTTTGTTTGTTTGTTTGTTTGTTTTTGTTTTTTAGAATGACAGCATCCTTCAGAACCCAATATTAATTAGAGTCAGTGAAAAATGTCTAATATAAGTAATCATGTAATCTGTGTAAACTGCCTTGATTCCCAAGTAACTCTAGAATGTTCAAGTCTTTCAGTCTTTACTGCTAACCACAGGACACTAATGAGGGATGGAACACAGTAGGTCACAGCACAACCTCACCTCACACCTCACCGGGAGGGCACTGTGATGCAGTGGTTAGGGCTTCTGAAGGGACCCTAGGTCCACCATGCTGCGTGACCTTGTGGGAGTCCCTGAACACACCTTGGCTTTATTTACGTCGTATCCCTGAGAGGGACACTCCCAGGAGCCGTGAAGATGTCAGTCCACGACACATGCACAGTGCCTGGCTCAGAGTGCAGCTGATAGGTGCTCACTGCTATTCTAATTTTGCAAATTAGGTCCAAATCAATAAAACGAATGGTCAAAACTCAAGCAGTTGGCAGAGATTGTTAACAGAAAACTGTTTCTAAAATTTCTACAGGAAATGTCAAACTTGGTCAATTATGTACTTAAAAAGTTGAGAGAAGACCAAGTCCAGATGGCTGATTATGCTCTGAAGTCGGCCGGTGAGTACAGAAAAAGTGAAAAGAGGAACATTTAAAAAAACAATGCTTCAGGAGTGTCTCTATCCTCTACATTTGTTTATGAGGAAAACATGTTTATCTGGTAACTTGAGAGGGGGGAAATTAATCAATTTAGATAATAAAGAAGAGAATAGAAATAGTTGTCACTGATTGCTTTCTGTGTGCAAATGTTCCAGGGAATAAAGCCTGTGCAACTTCATTAACATGCATCTAAAAGAACCACCAAGAAAGCCAAGATGCCACAGTGAAGTTGTGAAAGGCACAAAATATTAGGACATTTTACATTATTATATACTAAAACGACTATGATAACCGATCTAAATGCATTATTAGGGATTAAATGACAGTGTTTAAAGGTTATATATAATGTTCCTAATATATTTCAATTAAAATTAATTCTTAAGGGCTAAGGCTACGAATCATTAACCTTAATCTTCTTTACCATGCTCTGCCTATAATAGACTACGAACAATATGTGTTCAGTGAACAATGTGGAAGGAAAGAAGAAAGGGACAGGAGGAGAAAGGAAATATAAAACACATAGTAATGCTAATTTTAATCAATTGATACTCAAATTTATGCCAGGGAAATAAATTTCCAGCTTACATGAACTGGAGAGCATTTGGAACAGCATGATTACTCAGGCTTGAGAGTGTGTGTTTTTTGAGAGAGTGAGTTAGAGGGCAGAACTTTCCCGAACCTGATGCCCTAAAGCATGAGTGTTAAGGTAAGATGGGAGAAGGACCATAGTTCTTTATTTTTTATTTATTTATTTATTTATTTATTTATTTATTTATTTATTTTGGTCTTGGCATTCTGATACACTTTTTAAATGCTTTCTTCTTTGTATTGATGTATTTACATCAATTGATGTAATTACAACTTCCATTTTGAAAAGCCTGTGATGACGAATGTAGGTGCACAAGTAGCGCATGAAGAGTGAGGAAAAGAAGGAGATAATCGGGCTTCTCTGGAACAATAGATGTGGAAAAAAATGTCAGTTCTGCTTTGGCTTTGGCCAAGATGGAGAAAGCCTGTTAAGTCCCTTCCACCTGATTACAATGAAAAAAAAATCTGGACAAAATTCAAAAAGCAACTACCTGAGTGGGCTGAAAAGTAAACAAAGCAGGCAGTTGGAAGAGGGGAACCAAAAACTGTAGTTGTGAGCCTGTGGGAGTTTCCTTTTTTCTTTTCTTTTCTCTTGCAGCGTAGGCTGAGGCAGGCAGCAATTACAGAGTTGCAAACGTGGCAGCAAGTTGGGCAGCTAAAACTGAGAGAGGCCCCATTTTTCTAGCCAAAGATGCAGAATAAAGTAGTCCTGTGGTCCAGAGAGTGTGGGGAGAAAGCCTGGGAAGGCAAAGCTGCAAAGAAGACGCCTGCTCCCCTGTCTGTGGCCAGCTTCTGGCCTCACCTCTCAGGTGCCCATTCATGGGAACAGACCCAAAGCAGCAAAGTGGAGGCTTTGAGCATTTGGCAGTGATGTAAACTATGGCTCAAGTCTTGGACTAACCCCTGAGTGGTACATGGACATGACAGGCCTGTAGCAAAGGTTTTGAGGACTGAATTGAGATTGGAACCACCACCCATAAAAGGAGGGAGGACTCACATTTCTAGGCTGATTGATGAAGCAAATGAAAGCATTCCCTAGTGGATTGTTATGGGACTCAGAGTCTTACGATATAATATTCAATATGTCTAGGGTACAAATCACAATTACTTGGCATGCAGACTCCTAGGGAAATAAGACCAACTACCAAGGGAAAAGACAACAGATGCCAACCTCATCATGACACAGATGTTCGAATTGTCACACAAAGCTTGAAGCAGCTAGCATAATTATGCTTTATGAGGTAAAAGTAAGTACACTTGAAATGAATGAAAAGATACCTGTTCTCAGCCAAGAGAATAAAAAGAACCAGATGGAATTTTAGAACTGAAAAATACAATATCTAAAATAAAAATTGACTATATATGCTTAATAATAGAAAAACAAAAATAGAGAAAAAAAGTAGTGAAGTCACTCCTATTTAACACAGTATTAGAAGTCCTGGCCAAGGTAATCAGGCAAGAGAAAGAAATATAGGGCATCCAAATAGGAAGAGAGGAAGTCAAACTATCCCTGTTTGCAGACAACATAATCCCCATAGTCTCAGCCTGAAAGCTTCTTAAGTTGATAAACAACTTCAGCCAAGTTCCAGGATACAAAATCAATGTGCAAAAATCACTAGCATTCCTATACACCAACAAAAGTCAAGCCAAGAGCCAAATCAGTAACGAACTCCCATTCACAATTGCTATAAAAAGAATAAAATACCTAGGAATACAGATAATTTTGGAGGTGAAAGATCTCTACAAAGAGAACTACAAACCATTGCTTAACGAAATCAGAGATGATACAAACAAATGGAAAAACATCTCATGCTCATGGATAGAAAGAATCAATATCATTAAAATGGCCATACTGCTGAAAGCAATTTATAGATTCAATGCTATACTTATTAAACTACCATTGACATTCTTCACATAACTAGATAAAACTATTTTAAAATTCATATGAAACCAAAAATAGCAAGGGCAATCCTAAGCAAAAAGAACAAAGCTGGAGGCATCACATTACCCAACTTCAAACTATACTACAGAGCTACAGTAACCAAAACAGTATGGTACTGGCACAAAAACAGACACATATACCAATGGAACAGAATAGAGAACCCAGAAATAAGGCCACACACAACTATCTAATCTTCTACCAATCTGACAGAAACAAACATTGCAGAAAGTATTCCTATTCAATAAATGGTACTGGAATAACTGGCTAGCCATATGCAGAAGACTGAAATTGGACCCCTTCCATATATCAAATATAAAAAAACTCAAAATGGAACATAGACTTAAATGTAAAAGCCAAAACTACAAAAAATAAATAAATAAAAAAAAACCCAGGAAGACAACCTAGCCTATGAAGTCACTCCTGTTCAACGCAGCATTAGAAGTCCTGGCCAGGGTAATTAGGGAAGAGAAATAAATAAAGCACATCCAAATAGGAAGAGAGGAAGTCAAACTATACCTGTTTGCAGACAATATAATCCTATATCTAAAAAACCCCATAGTCTCAGCCTGAAAGTTGTATGTACCATTCAGGACATAGGCATAGGCAAAGATATCATGACAAAGACATCAAAAGCAATTGCAACAAAAGTAAGAATTGGCAAATGGGGTTTAATTAAACTAAAGAGCTCTGCACAGAAAAAGAAACTATCAGCAGAGTAAACAGACAACCCACAGAATGGAAGGAAATTTTTGCAAACTCTATATCCAACAATGGTCTAATATCCAGCATTTATAAGGAACTTGCACAAATTTACAAGAAAACAAAACAACCCCATTAAAAAGTGGGCAAAGGACATGAACAGACACTTTTCAGAAGAAGACCCGCGTATGGCCAAAAATCATTTGAAAAAAATCTCAACATCACTGATCATAAGAGAAATGCAAATCCAAACCACGATGAGATAACATCTCACACCAGTCAGAATGGCTATTATCAAAAAGTTAAAAACTAACAGATACTGGCAAGGTTGTGGAGAAAAAGGAATGGTTATACACTGTTGGTGGGAGTGTAAATTATTTCAACCACTGCAAAAGACAGTGTGGTGATTCCTCAAATACCTAAAGACAAAAATACCATTCGAACCATCAAACTCATTACTAGGATATCCAGAGGAATGTAAATTGTTCTTTTATAAAGATATATGCATGCATGTGTTCACCGTAGCACTATTCACAATAGAAAAGACATGGAACCAACCTAAATGCCCATCGATGATAGACTGGATAAAGAAAATGTTGTACATAGACACTATAGAATACTATGCAACCATAAAAAAGAACAAGATCATGTCCTTTGCAGGGACACGGATGGAGTTGGAGGCCATTATCCTTAGCAAATGAACACAGGAATAGAAAACCAAAAACACATGTTCTCACTTATAAGTGGGAGCTAAATGATGAGAACACATAAACACATAGAGGGCAACAACACACACTGGGGCCTACTGGAGGATGGAGGGTGAGAGAAGGGAGAAGATCAGGAAAAATAACTAATGGATACTAGGCTTAACACCTGGGTGACAAAATAATCTGTACAACAAATCCCCACGACACAAGTTTTCTATGTAACAAACCTGCACATGTACCCCAAACTTAAAAATTAAAAAGAAAGAAGTAGTGAAGTTGAACATAGATCAAAAGAAATTATGCAATTCAAAGAATGAAAGAAGTGTTTGAAAAAAATGCAAACAGAACTTCAGAAATGTATAGGACACTATAAAAAGGTATAATATTCTTATCCTTATAGTCTCAGAGGGATATGAAGAGGAGACCAATGTAGGACAATAATCTAAAGAAGTAATAACCAAAAACATCTCAAACTCGATTTAAAAATAAATAAATAAATTTACAGATTCAAAAAGCATGGCAAATCAGAAACAAGATAAATTCAAGGAAAATGACATCCAGACACATCATAGTTAAATTGCTCAAAATCAAAGATGAAGAAAAATATTTGAAAGAAGCTAAAAAAAAAAAAAACTACGCATTATTACAGATTTCTTACCAGAAGTTAAAGAGACCAGAAGAGAAGGAAACTACATGTTTAAAGTGCTGAAGGAAAGGATCTAGTAATGCAGAATTGCAGATCCAGTGAAAATATCTTTCAGGAAATGAAGGCAAAATGAAGACACTCTTAGATGAAGGAAAACTAAGAAAATTCTCTGCCAATGAATCCGCTAAAGGAAGTTCTTCAGCTCAATAGAAATGACACCAAAAAGAAACTTGGGACTTAAAGAATGAAGAAGGAGCAACAGCCTCATCTGTGAGTAAAGATGAGGTGGCCCGGCACGGTAGCTCATACCTTGTAATCCCAGCACTTTGGGAGGCTGAGGCGGGTGGATCACCTGAGGTCAGGAGTTCCAGACTAGCCAGGCCAACGTGGTGAAATCCTGTCTCTACTAAAAATAGAAAAATTAGCCAGGAGTGGTGGCGCATGCCTGTAATTCCAGCTACTCCAGAGGCTGAGGCAGGAGAATAGCTTCAACCCAGGAGGCGGAGGTTGCGGTGAGCCTAGATCACACCACTGCTCTCCAGCCTGGGTGACGAGAGTGAAACTCCATCTCAAAACAACAACAACAAGAGATGAGGTAATTTTCTTTCTTTAAGTACTTCAAAATATGTATGGCTGTTGAAAGGAAAAAATGTATGGCATTATCTGGGGGTGGAGGGCTAATATATGTAGATTTAATACTATGACAACCATAAAGGAAAAGTCAGTGGGTGAGATTTAAAGGGGATCTATAAATGTAAAGATTTTACATGAATGATAAAAAGTTAACTCTTAAATAAACCAGGAGCTGCTAGGTATGTGCGTTGTAATCATGAGAATAATTACTTTAAAACACAGAGATATCCAAATGCTAATAGAGAAATCAAAATGGAGGCCAGGCACAGTAGCTCACACCTATAATCCTGGCACTTTGGGAGGCCGAGAGGGGCAGATCATTTGAGGTCAGGAGTTCGAGACCAGCCTGGCCAACATGGTGAAACCCTGTCTCTACTAAAACTACAAAAAGCCAGGTGTGGTGGCACACGCCTGTAATCCCAGCTACTCAGGAGGCTGAGGCAGGAGAATCGCTTGAACCCGCAAGGCGAGGCAGAGATTGCAGTGAGCCGAGATTGTGTCATTGCACTCCAGCCTGGGCCCCAGAGCGAGACTCAGTTTCAAAAAAATAAAATAATTTTTAAAAATTAAAAATTTCAACTAATATTAGAAAAAGGCAGGAAAAGGAAATGAAGAAAAACTGGGAGAGAGAGAGAGAGTAAGAAAGGCAGAGGGTGGGGGAAAAGGCATGCAAATTAGAAAGGAAGAAATAAAAATGGTTCTATTCAGAGACAACATGATTGCTTATGTAGAAAAACCACCAAAAAAATCTACTAGAATAAGTGAGGTTTACAAGTTCAAGGGTATATACACAATTTCTATATGCTAACAATAGAAAATTAGAAAATATTTAAAAGCAGCACTATTCATAAATGCAGTAAAAAACATAAAATACTTAGGTATAAGGGTAATAAAATGTGGGAACTGAGAGCTAAAAACTAAAAAATAATAATGAAAGAAATAAACAAAGATTTAAATAAATGGACAGGTATACCATGTTTATGGATTTGAAGACTCAATACCATTAAGATGACAATACTGTCCAGCTTTTCTATGGATTCAATACAATCCTAATCAAAATCCCAGCAGGATTATTTGTAGAAATTGACAACCTGTTTTCAAAATGTATGTGGAATGGTGAAGGAACTAGAAGAGCCAAATTTGTTTTGGGAAAAAAAGGGACAAAGTTGGAGAACTCACACTACCTGATTTTAAGGCTTACTATAAGTTTACAGTAATCAAGAGCATGTGGTACTCGTGAAATCAATGGAACAATACAAAAAGTCTAGAAGTAGTTCACACCTGTGGTGAATAGATTTTTGAAAAACGGAAAAAAGGCAAGTCAGTGGTGCTGGAACAGGTGGACATTCATATGCAAAAAAAGAAAAAAAAATGCCTTGGCCCCAAACCCACAATTTGTAAAAATTAACCCCAAATGGGTCACAGTCTTAAATATAAAACTTAAAGCTAGGAAAAAAATAAGAGAAATTTTTTAGAGTTAGAAAAACTTTTCTTAAACACAACATCAAAAACTATGATTGTAAAAGGAAAATAATGGATAATACAGGGTTCATCAAAATTAATTTCTGCTCTGCCAAAAAACAGTTACGAGAAGGAAAAGACAAGTTACAGGCTGGGGGAGAATATTTGGAAACCACACACATTCTTGAATCCAGAATTTATAGAAAACTGTCAAGCCTCAATTAAGCAAACAGACAACCCGATACAAAATAGGCAAAAGATTTAGAAGACACTTCATTAAAGAAGATATATGCATATCAAAAAAGTATATGAAAAAATGCCTCACATTATTATTCATTAGTGAAACGTCAATTAAAATCTCAATGTTATATCATTACACACCTATTAGAATGCCAAACAGAACAAAACTGACCATACTAAGTGCTGGCAACAGCATGAACCAAATGGACCTCTCATACACTGTGGGTGAGAATGTAACCTGGCACAGCCACTCTGGCAAAGTCTGACAATTTCTTATGAAGTTCAATATAACATCTTATTGACCCAGCAATCCCACTTCTACATATTTATCTAAGATAAATTGAAACATGTTCACATCAAAACTTGCCAAGAATATCTATAGCAACTGTATTCATAATCACCAAAATTGAGAATAACCCCATGTCCATCAACAAAGAATAACAGATGCATTCATACAACGGAATATTAACCTGCAGTCAATAAAAGGAATGAACTTCTGATACTCATTACAGCATTCATAAACCTCAAACACATTGGCTAAATGAAAGTAGCGTTAGTGAAAAGGCTACATACTGTGACTGACTACAAGGGAGCAGCAAAAGAAGTGTCCAGAATAGGTAAACATACAGGGACAGAAAATAGATTAATAATTTCCAAGGCTTGGGGAGGGATGTTGGGGGAAATGGGGAATGACAGCTAACTGCTATGGGTTCCTTTTGGGGCTGACTAAATGATCTAAAATTGATTGTGGTGGCTGCGCCACTCTAAGAATATAATACAAAACCCTGAGTCACACACTGTGAATGAGTGAATTGTTTAGGATGTGAATTATATCTTAATAAAGCTGACTTAAATTTTTTAATAAATGAGAAAATGAATAAATATGAATTATTTTCAAAATTCCACAACACTAAAATTTTAATTTTTTTCTGGAAAGGATTATGGGGATGGGGTGCTCAGTCCTCACATTAGCAGGTGAAAGTGTAGATTCTGTCCAGCCACTTGGTCGAGTAGGAATAGTGAGTGGGCAGTCAGTATCAGCCTTCAAAAACGAAGTACACATAGGGTTTCCAGATAAAATGAAGGGAGCCCAGTTACATTTAAATTTCAGACAAATAGTAAATAATCTTTTAGTATAAATATATCCCAAATATTGTATGTATATATCCCAAAGTTGTATGACTACAACTAAAAACTTATTCTTTGTTTACCTGAAATTCAAATTTAAATGGCCATCTTGTATTTTTATTTGCCAAATCTGGCAACTCTAGGAACTCATTTACTATTTCAAAAAGTGTGTCATCTTAGAAAAAGTATGGATAATCAGCTGGGTGCGGTGGCTCATGCCTGTAATCCCAACACTTTGGGAGGCCGAGGTGGGTGGATCACTAGGTCAAGAGATGGAGACTATCCTGGCCAATATGGTGAAACCCCGTCTCTACTAAAAATACAAAAACTTAGCCGGTGTGGTGGTGGGCGCCTGTAGCCTCAGCTGCTCGGGAAGCTGAGGCGGGAGAATCACTTGAACCCGGGAGGCGGAGGTTGCAGTAAGCCAAGATTGCGCCACTGCACTCCAGCCTGGCAACAGAGTGAGACCCGGTCTCAAAAAAAAAAAAAAAAAAAAAAAAACTTGATGAGGCACATGTATTTTTAGTGTTGTGGTGTGTTATGCAAATGCAATTTGAAAAAGCCATTTGCATTTTCTTTATTTCTTATGTATAAAATACATTTTGCTTCTAAAATGAAGTAACCTGAAGGGATAATGTTTGATGAGTATATTTCTATTTCATATTTATTTGATTAAAATTGAGTTCAATGAATCTGCATAATTGCTGCAAATGTAACTTGAAGGACATTTGGAGCATTGTTGGTTTTCTGCTTTTTTTGTTATTGAGTGAATGGGGATGACAGGAAGTCTCATTTATCGCATGAGCTGTTGAAATATAGAGATCTATATACGTTTTAGGTGATACAGAATCCATATAATGTTCTCATCTCTACTTTACTTGCCTCAAAATTCAATTTTTATCTTACATTTTGTGAAACTAAACAGAGAAAACTTGTTTTCTTCAAAATGACAAAATTTCAGTGGTAGTGAAAACTGTCATACTTTTCCTATCAATTCCTAAGTATGAATTTTACCTCACTTATAATTTGCCCAGTAATAATTTTCTAGAGACACTGTTAAAATTCAAATGATGTGTTTTGAATGGTGTATGTTGTTTCTTTATTTTAAAACTTATTTTATAATTTTAGGAGCCTCCATCATTGAAGCTGGGACCTCAGAAAGTTACAAAAATAATAAAGCAAAATTGTACTGGCATGGGATAAGTTTCCTAAATCATGAAATGCCTCCAGATATTATTCTTCAGGTAAAGCTAAATTAAGAATCACTTATTTCTATTTTAGAATTTTGTTCTTATTATTTATCATGAAAATGTTAATTTTAAAATAGAGGCAATATAAGAGTGTCCGAACTTGTTACAAAACCTGAAATCATCTCATTACATTTTTTATAGTCAGTACACTGCATGAATTATGTCTTATTTTATGGTTTGTAAACTATGATTAATTATTTACTTATTTATCATTTTAAGATTAGTAAACTAGATTATTTTATTCTCAAATAAAACATATACATTCCATGTCTTTTCTGTAAGTTGATTCTGTGACCATACTTTTCCATTGAAAACTTCAGTCATTCAACGAACATTTGTTGAAAGTACTTGTCTGCTAAGTGCCAGTACTGTACTGTGTTAAGTGCTATTCAGACCACATGTTCTTAAGTCTAATTATAACAGGAAAAATCTCCAAGTAAGATCCCCACCAAACTTTTCAGTTACATTCTAAAGGCAATAGCCATCAACAGACAGCAGAGCACCTCTCAACTTTGATCCATATACCTGAAGTTAGTCGCAAATTTAGAACTTTCAGGGGTAAAACCCATTGATCTTATTCCAGTCTGTAGTTTATATCTACAAAGTAGTAGACCTCATTTTTCTTCTCTATCACCATAATCACCACCACCACTCCCATCTCCATCAACACCCTCATCTTCGTCACCACCACCACCACCATCTTTCTTCATCACAGCCTCCATGTCCATCACCATCACCACCACCACCATCACCATCACTGCCACCACAGCCACCATCACTGCCACCACCACCGCCACCTCCATCACCATCTTTCTTTATCACCACCCCCATGTCCATCATCATCACCACCACCAATGTCACTGTCGCCACCACCACCACCACCATCACTGCCACCACTACCACTACCTTTATCACCACCTTCACCACTACTACTTCAATTATCACTATCACTATCACCACCACTACCATTACTACCATCACCATTACCTCTACCACCACCACCATTGCCATGACCACCATTGCCATCACCATTACCACTACCACCATCATCATCACCTCCACTGCCACCATTATTACCACCATCATCACCACAATGATCACCACAGTGGTCACCACCATCATCCTCACTACCACCATCACTAGCCTTACCAGCACCCCACTCATGCCCTCTAGCTGCCTTATAACAGGTTACAGTCTAGTTAGAGCAATGAAAGAAAACATGCTCATATGATAAAGGACTCTGATTGATATGAGCATACAGTGCTCTGGAAGAGCAACCACACTAGAGGTGTCTTGGGAGTTTTCCTATTTTATAGGCATAAGAGAGATCTGCAGTCAATAGTGATTAGCTGATCAGTATTATGTGAATGGATTCACATAACTAGTTAAGAGATTAATGCAGTGTTTTCTTTCCAGCCGGATGTCTACCCTGGAAATTGCTGGGCTTTTCCAGGTTCCCAGGGTCATACCCTAATCAAGCTTGCTACAAAGATCATACCTACTGCTGTTACCATGGAGCACATCTCAGAGAAGGTGTCTCCCTCAGGAAACATCTCCAGTGCACCCAAGGAATTTTCTGTCTATGTAAGAAGCTATCTAAATTTGTCATTCAGATTGGCCTGATAGAAGGTGGTTGGCTGGGAATTAGGGGCTGTCCTCTGAACTAGGACAGATAACTAGTTGTGTCACTTATTTCCTGGACTTTCGCTTTCTCACCTACAAAGAGAGAGAGTTGGACCAAATGATTTATATTATTCAACTTTTTTTTACTTTTATCAAAGTTATACATGTACATGTAAAAATCAAGTATTCCCATAAAGTTTGTAAAGAAATAGTTATTCCTTGTCCCACTTCTCCACATCTCCAATTCTCATTATTCCAGAGCTTCTACTTGCAACAATTTTAGATGTTTATTTGGGTACTTGCCTCCATGTTGGCTTTTACCATTACTTCTTGATTTTTCAGTTTTGGTTATAACATCCTCTCATGGAAAGTGAAGAGTAGCTCTTTTCCATGGCACTTCCATCCTCCCAACATGTTTATGTCTTGATTTAAAAAACAAAACATGTTTCTGGAGATATAATTCCCATAGCAATTAATTCACCCACTTAAAGTACACCCTTCAGTGGCTTTTAGTATATTCACAGAGTTGTGTATCCATTACCATAATCAATTTTAGAACATTTTTCTTACCCTAAAAGGAAACCCCATACCCCTTAGCCGTCACCTCCTATTCCCCTAGTGTACTCCTCCAACCCCTGGCAACCACTAATCTACTTTGTCTCAATAAATTTACCATTCTATGCATTTCATATAAATTGAATCATTTATAATGTGTGATCTTTTGCAAATGGCTTAACTTAGCATACTGTTTTCAAGGTTCATTTATGATATAGTATGTCTCAATATTTCATTTATTTTTTATTGCTGAATAACATTTCATTGTATGGATATATGACATTTTATTTATCTATTCATCAGTTGATGGATATCTGAATTATTTTCATTTTTTTGGTCATTATGAATAATGCTTCAATAAACATTCATGTACAAGTTTTTGTGTGGACATGAGTTTTTGTTTTGCTTGGGTGTATACCTAAGACTGGAATTCCTAGATAGCATGGTAAATGTAGGTTTAACACTTGAGGCACTGCTAGAAGACTGTATTATCTTTTTGTTCAAGCAATACTCAATGTTTTCACGGTGACTATGTGAACAAAACAGCTCTCAGTTGAACTATTTAGTGTACATAAATACTACTTTCTTCCATTTTTTTTATGTTTCTGAGTGTAACAATTGCTTTACTTTTTTTTTTTTTTTTTCTTGAGACAGGGTCTCAGCTCTGTCGCCCAGGTTAGAGTACAGTGGCACAATCACAGCTCACTGCAACTTCAAACTCACGGGATTGTTTTTTAAGTCTTTTAGTAGAGATAAGGGTCTCATTATGTTACCCAGGCTGGTCTCAAACTCCAGGGCTCGGCCGGGCGCGGTGGCTCAAGCCTGTAATCCCAGCACTTTGGGAGGCCGAGGCGGGTGGATCACGAGGTCAGGAGATCGAGACTATCCTGGCTAACATGGTGAAACCCCGTCTCTACTAAAAATACAAAAAACTAGCCGGGCGTGGTGGCGGGCGCCTGTAGTCTCAGCTACTTGGGAGGCTGAGGCGGGAGAATGGCGTGAACCTGGGAGGCGGAGCTTGCAGTGAGCCGAGATCACGCCACTGCATTCCAGCCTGGGAGCACAGCGAGACTCCGTCTCAAAAAAAAAAAAAAAAAAAAAAAAAAAAAAAAAAAAAAACTCCAGGGCTCAGGGGATCCTCCCTCCTTGGCCTCCCACAGTGCTGGGATTACAGACGTGAGCCACAGGTGCCCAGCCTATTTTTCTTTAATTTGCTTAGTTTTTCTGTATTCCTATTACTAAAACTTTCCCAAATTCTTCTTCAGAAGTACAAATATTCCCCCATTATGTTGATTCACATGAGATAATTTATAAATTTCTTCCATTCTTCATCCCTTCCTTCATTTTCTATTCATTTATTTTCTTTTTTATTTTTCCCCGAGATATCCCTCTGGCGCCCTCAGCGTTTTGCTCCAGCCTTGTTAGGTAGGCCTGATGCACAACTGTTGTCATGGGATTTCATGCCTGCATCCTGAGGATTCAACTTACTGTCTAATTTATTATTTTTAAAAAGTGTTTATTTCCCTTTTCTGTTTTTTGTTCCACCTGCTGGAAGATCATATCAATTCATATTTTAACCCCTCTATGGAAATTTTCATTCCTGCTGTCATGATTATACTTTCTGAGACTTCTTGTTTCTATACATATTCCCTTTTTTAGAGCCTATATTTTTTTTCTTTTATGAAGGCAGTACCTTCTCTTATGCTTCTGAAGATATTAACTGTAGGTTTGTCTCACTTTCTTCTGCTCGCTTCCGGGTCTGGATTTCCTAGCCCCACTTTTCCCCCTTGTGCGTATGGTCTGTTTCCTGTACAACGCTTTTCTCCCATGTCTGTGATGCTTGTCACATGAATTGCTAGGCGGTGCAAAGCCAGCAGGAAGCTTTCCGCGCACGTTTGCGCTCACGGTGGGGCTTATATGTCGTGAGTTTGCCCCGGGAATCATCAGGTCAGGCCATTTCGTTGGGAGTCACAAGTGTGCCATCAGGAGAGTTGACCCTGAGAGGACTCCTGCAGTGCACAGGAGGTACCAGCCTGGCCAACTACACCAGGAACTGCTGGGGAGAGGAGGGCCGCGGGGCCACCACTTTGCGCAGGGGTCATGCTCTTGTGGGCGGTTCTGGGGCGGTGCCGGCAGTGGTCTTAGAGATGGGAGGAAGAACAGAGCCCTCTGCTGGGCCAGGCGGGGCTGGAGGGGCGTGGAGGGGTTGTAACTGCTTTTTGAAATGACTGTCAGCTAAACCGCAGATTCAGGCTCCTTTCCCCCACACCTCCCCGCCCCACGTGGACTCCCTCTTCCGGCCTTTCTGGGAACCTGCCGCTTAAGCCCTGCGCTGCTGGTTCTACCTACAGCCAGAGTAGTTTGTGTTCTCTCCAGCTGCCATTTGGTCATCTTCACTTTTTGGTGTTTGTTTCTTTCTTTGTTTTTGTTTTTGTTTGTTTTGGTTTGGTTTGGTTTGGTTTTTGGTTTTACTGTCTACTCCCACTTTTGCCTTATTAGGTTTATGCCTTACTTCAATTATTTGATCTTCCCATCTGGAGGAGGGCCCCGGGTTAAACAGCCTGCCTTACATGCCATCCAAATGCCTCTACATTCCATATGTGGAGTTTCACAACAAAGGGCTGCTGTCCTTTCATAGAAGCCCGCACCACCTGCAAGTGGTGTCTGAAAAGTTGAGTTTGAGCCGATAAGTTCCATCTCAGAAAGGTGAACATATTCATTGTTTAGAAAACTTATGGGTGAATCCCAAAGGCAGGGATCCTTTAGTAATAAAAACTGCTTCTCATTATTTTCTTCTACATTAGAGAATTTATGAAACAAGTAAAATCAAAACAAGGTGATAAAAGGGCTGGGTGCAGTAGCTGCTCCTGTGATCCCACCTCCTTAAAAGGCTAAAGCAGGAGGATCACCTGAGCCCGGGAATTCGAGGCCAGCCTGGGCACCATGGCCAGACCCCGTTTTGTTTGTTTGTTTGTTTGTTTTTCTTTTAACTTTTATGTTAGGTTCAGGGATATATGTTCAGGTTTGTTATATAGACAGTAAGTAGTAATACCCAACAGGTATTTCTCTGCTCCTCTCCCTCCTCCCACCCCCCCACCCTCAAGTAGATCTCAGTGGCTATTGTTCCCCTTTGTGTTCATGTGTTCTCATTATTTAGCTCCCACTTATAAGTGAGAACATAGGTATTTGTTTTTCTGTTCCTGTGTTAGTTTGCTATGGATAATGGCCTCCAGCTCCATCCATGTCCCTGCAAAGGACATGATCTTGTTCTTTTTTATGGCTGCATAGTATTCCATCAGATCTGTTTCTTAAAAAAAAAAAAAAAAAAAAAAAGGAGGTGATAAAGAAGGTAAAAATAAAACTAGCACTCCCTCTCAAGCTAAAGAGAATATATGAGGCTTGAGTCATATATACATATATAATTGTCAGTACATTATGTAACCATGATGTATCCAACTCTTTTAATAAAAAGTTATAGTTTGATATTAATATTTTTATTATAAAATGATTTAACGAATGTACTCTTTATTTTGCTGTGTTACTACAATTTAAGGAACCTAACAATAAACTTCAGATTCACGTAATGAATTAGTTTGCAGCAGTGCATTCTCCTCTCACAAATCTTCAATTTGAAGGGTTGAGAGGAAGAACAAAAAGCACAAAAGAAATTGCATACAAAGAAAAAATCAGTGTTTTTATCAGTCAACAGAAGCTTACTTTTTAGAGGAAATTATTTGTGTGATCAAAATCTAGCAATTGGCCTATGTTTATCTCATTTTGGAAAACATCAGTTCAATATGGGGACCCATTTTTATTTTATTCAAAGTAAGCTTATTGCAAATACAGTTATCAGACCAGAGTTAATGCTGGGATTTTCTCTACATGTATGTATCTGTCTTTCATCTATCAGTTGTTTATCTATCAATCATCTATCTTTCATCTGTCTTCTAACTATCTATCTATCTATCTATCTATGTGTCCATCCATCCTCTGTCCTTCTAGTCAGTCCCGTGATCAGCCTTTGGCCTCACTGGTCCCTTGTTAAATGCCCTCTGGGTGCATAGATTAGTACTGGCATGATCACAGCACTGTGCCCCGGTGGACATCAGAGATATCTGGTGAATTATTTCTTCTTTTTGAAAACACAACTGTATCCATTCATTACAATCTCTATATCTGTTGCTTTCTTTATAGGGCATCACAAAAAAATGTGAAGGAGAAGAAATTTTCCTAGGTCAGTTTATATATAACAAAACAGGAACCACCGTTCAAACATTTGAACTCCAGGTAATGTGTGCCCTGGGAAATGATATAAGTAGCTCTATCACTGGAAGAAATTTGTTGGGATTGCTTCCTGTAAAGTGATGTATGAAAATAATTATGACAAAAGCATGAGTTACACAAGGCTTATCTGAACTTCATTTCTTAGCTCCAAGTGCTTACAAGGATTTTAATGCAAAAGACAGACAAATGCAAAACCAGTTTCTAAGTCAAATTCTTCCTCACCTGCTATCACTTTTTTATAATATATATATTTCATTTCTCGGTTCTTTCTCAACTATTCCATTCCCTGAATATTATTAAGTGTAATAGTTACTACCTCACCTTGCTTAAGTATAGGGGAGGAGGATGATGGTACAATATGAAGTGGACAGAGGCAGAGAGAAGCTCAAAGGAAGAGTGGATAAAGATTTAATATCAGATAATACAAGTAAAACTCCTAATCCAATGGGGGAAAATATCAACTGTTAACTTATAAATCCCCTGAAACTCGCCAAGGCATATGAAATATATACTCATTTTTTTAATTAGCCACAGGGAGTAACTGAAGAGACGTAGAAGACATTTTATATCATGTAAAACCAAGTGTTTTATGACAGTTTTTTTTATTATTATACTTTAAGTCCTAGGGTACATGTGCACAACGTGCAGATTTGTTACATAGGTATACATGTGCCATGTTGGTGTGCTGCACCCATTAACTCGTCATTTACATTAGGTATATCTCCTAATGCTATCCTGCCCCCCTCCCCCGACCCCACAACAGGCCCCGGTGTGTGATGTTCCCCTTCCTGTGTCCAAGTGTTCTCATTGTTCAATTCCCACCTATGAGTGAGAACATGTGGTGTTGGGTTTTCTGTTCTTGTGATAGTTTGCTGAGAATGATGGTTTCCAGCTGCATCCATGTCCCTACAAAGGACACAAACTCATCCTTTTTTATGGCTGCATAGTATTCCATGGTATATATGTGCCACATTTTCTTAATCCAGCCTGTCACTGATGGACATTTGGGTTGATTCCAAGTCTTTGCTATTGTGAATAGTGCCACAATAAACATACGTGTGCATGTGTCTTTATAGCAGCATGATATATAATCCTTTGGGTATATCCCCAGTAATGGGTTGGCTGGGTCAAATGGTATTTCTAGTTCTAGATCCTTGAAGAATCGCCACACTGTTTTCCACAATGGTTGAACTAGTTTACAGTCCCACCAACAGTGTAAAAGTGTTCCTATTTCTCCACATCCTCTCCAGCACCTGTTGTTTCCTGACTTTTTAATGATTGCCATTCTAACTGGTGTGAGATGGTATCTCATTGTGGTTTTGATTTGCATTTCTCTGATGGCGAGTGATGATGAGCATTTTTTTCATGTGTCTGTTGGCTGTATGAATGTCTTCTTTTGAGAAGGGTCTGTTCATATCCTTTGCCCACTTTTTGATGGGGTTGTTTTTTTCTTGTAAATTTGATTGAGTTCTTTGTAGGTTCTGGATATTAGTCCTTTGTCAGATGAGTAGATTGCAAAAATTTTCTCCCATTCTGTAGGTTGCTTGTTCACTCTGAGGGTAGTTTCTTTTGCTGTGCAGAAGCTCTTTAGTTTAATTAGATCCCATTGGTCAATTTTGGCTTTTGTTGCCATTGCTTTTGGTGTTTTAGACATGAAGTCCTTGCCCATGCCTATGTCCTGAATGGTATTATCTAGGTTTTCTTCTATGGTTTTTATGGTTTTAGGTCTAACATTTAAGTGTCTAATCCATCTTGAATTCATTTTCGTATAAGGAGTAAGGAAAAGATCCAGTTTCAGCTTTCTACTTATGGCTAGCCAATTATCCCAGCACCATTTATTAAATAGGGAATCCTTTCCCCATTTCTTGTTTTTGTCAGGTTTGTCAAAGATCAGATAGCTGTAGATGTGTGGTATTATTTCTGAGGGCTCTGTTCTGTTCCATTGGTCTATATCTCTGTTTTGGTACCAGTACCATGCTGTTTTGGTTACTGTAGCCTTGTAGTATAGTTTGAAGTCAGGTAGCCTGATGCCTCCAGCTTTGTTCTTTTGACTTAGGATTGTGTTGGCAATGCGGGCAATCCCGCATTTAAAGTTCCATATGAACTTTAAAGCAGTTTTTTCCAATTCTGTGAAGAAAGTCATTGGTAGCTTGATGGGAATGGCACTGACTCTATAAATTACCTTGGGCAGTATGGCCATTTCCATGATATTGATTCTTCCTATCCACGAGCATGGTATGTTCTTCCATTTGTTTGTATCCTCTTTTATTTCACTGAGCAGTGGTTTGTAGTTCTCCTTGAAGAGGTCCTTTACATCCCTTGTAAGTTGGATTCCTAGGTATTTTATTCTCTTTGAAGCTATTGTGAATGGGAGTTCATTCATAATTTGGCTCTCTGTTTGTCTGTTACTGGTGTATAAGAATGCTTGTGATTTTTGCACATTAATTTTGTATCCTGAGACTTTGCTGAAGTTGCTTATCAGCTTAATGAGATTTTGGGCTGAGATGATGGGGTTTTCTAAATATACAATCATGTCATCTGCAAACAGGGACAATTTGACTTCTTCTTTTCCTAACCAAATACGCTTTATTTCTTTCTCTTGCCTGATTGCCCTAGCCAGAACTTCCAACACTATGTTGAATAGGAGTGGTGAGAGAGGGCATCCCTGTCTTGTGCCAGTTTTCAAAGGGAATGCTTCCAGTTTTTGCCCATTCAGTATGATATTGGCTGTGGGTTTGTCATAAATAGCTCTTATTATTTTGAGATACGTTCCATCAATACCGAATTTATTGAGAGTTTCTAGCATGAAGGGCTGTTGAATTTTGTCAATACCAAATTTATTGAGAGTTTCTAGCATGAAGGGCTGTTGAATTTTGTCAACGGCCTTTTCTGCATCTATTGAGATAATCATGTGGTTTTTGTCTTTGGTTCTGTTTATATGCTGGATTATGTTTATTGATTTGCATATGTTGAACCAGCCTTGCATCCCAGAGATGAAGCCCACTTGATCATGGTGGAAAAACTTTTTGATGTGCTGCTGGATTCAGTTTGCCAGTATTTTATTGAGGATTTTTGCATCGATGTTCATCAGGGATATTGGTCTAAAATTCTCTTTTTTTGTTGTGTCTCTGCCAGGCTTTGGTATCAGGATGATGTTGGCCTCATAAAATGAGTTAGGGAGGATTCCCTCTTTTTCTATTGATTGGAATAGTTTCAGAAGGAATGGTACCAACTCCTCCTTGTACCTCTGGTAGAATTTGGCTGTGAATCCGTCTGGTCCTGGACTTTTTTTGGTTGGGAGGCTATTAATTATTGCCTCAATTTCAGAGCCTGCTATTGATCTATTCAGAGATTCAACTTCTTCCTGGTTTAGTCTTGGGAGAGTGTAAGTGTCCAGGAAATTATCCATTTCTTCTAGGTTTTCTAGTTTATTTGCACAGAGGTGTTTATAGTATTCTCTGATAGTAGTTTGTATTTCTGTGGGGTCAGTGGTGACATCCCCTTTATCATTTTTTATTGCATCTATTTGATTTTTCTCTCTTTTCTTCTTTATTAGTCTTGCTAGTGGTCTATCAATTTTGTTGATCTTTTCAAAAAACCAGCTCCTGGATTCATTGATTTTTTTGGAGGGTTTTTTGTGTCTCTATCTCCTTCAGTTCTGCTCTGATCTTAATTATTTCTTGCCTTCTGCTAGCTTTTGAATGTATTTGCTCTTGCTTCTCTAGTTCTTTTAATTGTGATGTTAGGGTGTCAATTTTAGATCTTTCCTGCTTTCTCTTGTGGGCATTTAGTGCTGTAAATTTCCCTCTACACACTGCTTTACATGTGTCCCAGAGATTCTGGTATGTTGTATCTTTGTTCTCATTGGTTTCAAAGAACATCTTTTTTTCTGCCTTCATTTCGTTATGTACCCAGTAGTCATTCAAGAGCAGGTTGTTCAGTTTCCATGTAGTTGAGCAGTTTTGATTGAGTTTCTTAGTCCTGAGTTCTAGTTTGATTGCACTGTGGTCTGAGAAACAGTTTGCTATAATTTCTGTTCTTTTACATTTGCTGAGGAGTGCTTTACTTCCAACTATGTGGTCAATTTTGGAGTAAGCGCAATGTGGTGCTGAGAAGAATGTATATTCTGTTGCTTTGGGATGGAGAGTTCTGTAGATGTCTATTAGGTCCACTTGGTGCAGAGTTGAGTTCAATTCCTGGATATCCTTGTTAACTTTCGGTCTCATTGATCTCTCTAATGTTGACAATGGGGTGTTAAAGTATCCTATTATTATTATTATTATTATTATTATTCTGAGATGGAGTCTCGCTCTGTCACCAGGCCAGAGTGCCAGTGTCACAATCTTGGCTCACTGCAACCTCCACCTCCCAAGTTCAAGTGAATCTCCTGCCTCAGCCTCCCAAGTAGCTGGGACTACAGGTGCCTGCCACCACACCCAGCTAATTTTTTGTATTTTTAGTAGAGATGGGGTTTCACCGTATTAGCTGAGATGGTCTCAATCTCCTGACCTCATGATCTGCCCACCTCGGCCTCCCAAAGTGCTGAGATTACAGGCGTGAGCCACCACACCTGGCCTCTCCCATTATTATTGTATGGGAGTCTAAGTCTCTTTGTAAATCTCTAAGGACTTGCTTTATGAATCTGGGTGCTCCTGTATTGGGTGCATATATATTTAGGATAGTTAACTCTTCCTGATGAATTGATCCCTTTACCATTATGTAATGGCCTTCTTTGTCTCTTTTGATCTTTGATGGTTTAAAGTCTGTTTTATCAGAGACTAGGATTGCAACCCCTGCTTTTTTTTGTTCTCCATTTGCTTGGTAGATCTTCCTCCATCCCTTTATTTTGAGCCTATATGTGTCTCTGCATGTGAAATGGGTCTCCTGAATACAGCAAACTGATGGGTCTTGACTCTTTATCCAATTTGCCAGTCTGTGTCTTTTAATTGGACCATTTAGTCCATTTACATTTAAGGTTAATATTGTTATGTGTGAACTTGATCCTGTCATTATGATATTAGCTGGTTATTTTGCTTGTTGGTTGATGCACTTTCTTCCCAGCATGGATGGACTTTACATTTTGGCATGTTTTTGCAATAGCTGGTACCTGTTGTTCCTTTCCATGTTTAGTGCTTCCTTCAGGATCTCTTGTAGGGCAGGCCTGGTGGTGACAAAATCTCTAAGCATTTGCTTGTCTGTAAAGGATTTTATTTCTCCTTCACTTATGAAACTTAGTTTGGCTGGATATGAAATTCTGGGTTTAAAATTCTTTTCTTTAAGAATGTTGAATATTGGCTCCCACTCTCTTCTGGCTTGTAGAGCTTCTGCCAAGAGATCTGCTGTTAGTCTGATGAGCTTCCCTTTGTGTGTAACCCGACCTTTCTCTCTGGCTGCCCTTAACATTTTTTCCTTCATTTCAACTTTGGTGAATCTGACAATTATGTGTCTTGGAGTTGCTCTTCTCGAGGAGTATCTTTGTGGCGTTCTTTGTATTTCCTAAATTTGAATGTTGGCCTGCCTTACTAGGTTGGGGAAGTTTTCCTGGATGATATCCTGCAGAGTATTTTCCAACTTGGTTCCATTTTCCGTGTCACTTTCAGGCACACCAATCAGATGTAGATTTGGTCTTTTCACATAATCCCATATTTCTTGGAGGCTTTGTTCATTTCTTTTTACTCTTTTTTCTCTACACTTCTCTTCTCGCTTCATTTCATTCATTTGATCTTCAATCGCTGATACTCTTTCTTCCAGTTGATCGAGTCAGTTCCTGAAGCTTGTGCATTTGTCACGTAGTTCTCGTGCTATGGTTTTCATCTCTATCAATTCTTTTAAGGACTTCTCTACATTGGTTATTCTAGTTAGCCATTCATCCATTCTTTTTTCAAGGTTTTTAGTTTCTTTGCGCTGGTTACATAGTTCCTCCCTTAGCTCTGAGAAGTTTGATCGACTGAAGCCTTCTTCTCTCAACTCATCAAAATCATTCTCCATCCAGCTTTGTTCCATTGCTGGCGATGAGCTGCATTCCTTTGGAGGGGGAGATGCGCTCTGATTTTTTGAATTTCCAGCTTTTCTGCCCTGCTTTTTCCCCATCTTTGTGGTTTTATCTGCCTTTGGTCTTTGATGATGGTGACGTACTGATGGGGTTTTGGTGTGGGTGTCCTTTCTGTTTGTTAGTTTTCCTTCTAACAGTTAGGACCCTCAGCTGCAGGTCTGTTGGAGTTTGCTTGAGGTCCACTCCAGACCCTGTTTGCCTTGGTATCAGCAGTGGAGGCTGCAGAAGATAGAATATTGCTGAACAGCGAGTGTTGCTGTCTGATTCTTGCTCTGGAAGGTTCGTCTCAGGGGTGTACCCAGCCACGTGAGTTGTGAGGTGCTGGTCTGCACCTAGTGGGGGATGTCTCCCAGTTAGGACCCACTTGAGGAGGCAGTCTGTCCGTTCTCAGATCTCAGCCTCCTTGCTGGGAGATCCACTGCTCTCTTCAAAGCTGTCAGACAGGGACATTTACCTCTGCCGAGGTTTCTGCTGCTTTTTGTTTAGCTATGCCCTGTCCCCAGGGGTGGAGTCTACAGATGCAGGCAGGCCTCCTTGAGCTGCAGTGGGCTCCACCCAATTCGAGCTTCCCAGCGGCTTTGTTTACTCACTTAAGCTTCAGCAATGGCGGGCGCCCCTCACCTAGCCTCGCTGCCGCCTTGCAGTTAGATCTCAGACTGCTGTGCTAGCAATGAGGGAGTCTCCGTGGGCGTGGGACCCTCCGAGCCAGGTGTGGGATATAATCTCCTGGTGTGCGTTTTGCTAAGACCCTTGGTAAAGTGCAGTATTAGGGTGGGAGTTACCCAATTTTCCAGGTGTTGTGTGTCTCAATTTCCTTTGGCTAGGAAAAGGAATTCCCTTCCCCCTTGTGCTTCTCAGGTGAGGTGATGCCTTACCCTGCTTCAGCTCTCGCTGGTCGGGCTGCATCCGCGGACCAGCACCAACTGTCCGAAATGCCCCAGTGAGATGAACCTGGTACCTCAGTTGAAAATGCAGAAATCACCCATCTTCTGTGTTGCTCACGCTGGGAGCTGGAGGCTGGAGCTGTTCCTATTCAGCCTTCTTGGGCATGCCCTCCTTTATGACACTTTTTGGCCAAATAGTAAGAAAATAAAGATATAACAATAATATATGTTAGAAATGAGCATATTTGTCGAGTTTCATATTTGATTATATATTCATATGCATTTGAACTCATATTATCTGTTCTTATAGTTGGCTTCATAGATCTGGTTTTTAGACAACAAGCCCTCTCTCCCCTGCTCCTCAGCACAGCCAGCAAGGAGTGTAGAAGGGAGAAACAGTGGAACAGAGAGGTCACTTGGCTGCCATATTATCCTCCTCTCCCTCTACTTATCTTTTCATAAGCTCTTTATTCCAGTAGCTTATTTTCCCACTCATTAGACTGATATTTGAAAATAGTTATGTTAGAAAAGAAAAAAGTATATAGGCCAGGTGTGGTGGCTCACGCCTATAATCCCATCACTTTTGGAGGCCTAGGCAGTTAAATTGCTTGAACCCTGGAGTTCAAGACCAGCCTGGGCAACATGGCAAAACCCTGTCTCTACAAAAAATTAATAAATTAGCTAGGTGTGGTGGCATGTGCCTGCAGTTCCAGCTCCTCAGGAGTCTGAGCTGTGAGGATGGCTTGAGCCCAGGAGGTAGAGGTGGCAACGAGCCGTGATCATGCCACTACATTCTAGCCTGTGTGACAGAGCCAGATCCTGTCTCAAAAAAAAAGAAGAGTATATAATTTTAAAATTTTATCAGTATTCATTGGGATTATTTGAGACGAATTTCTTTATGAGGCATTGATTTTCTTTTCTTTATTTTCAGCATGCTGTTTCTGAATATTTATTATGTGTGAAACTTAACATCTTTAGCAACTGGGGACACCCGAAGTATACTTGTTTATATCGATTCAGGGTCCATGGCACACCAGGCAAGCACATCTAGAAGAGTTGGTGCAGAAGGTCATGCCACATGTCCAGAATATTCAAGAACACTTATTCTCTTAGATGATACTGCACACATAGGAATTGAGAATTAGGAGTGGGAAGAAAACCTCAAAGTGGTTCATACTTGCCTATAAAAAGTAAACAAATTTTACTAATAAAAAATATGGAAGTAAATTAAATATCCTTGCCATAGTTTAGTCTTTAAGGATGCTTCATGTTGTCAGAGCATTGAAAACTCATTTTGTATTTAGAAGAAGATAGTCTCATCATCAGTCTTTCTCATAATACCATCTTTGCCTTCACTGACTCATTTATTTACACCAGGCTTGGGTGTCCACTATCACCACTATCATTTAGTGCTGATCTGGAGGCACTGGTCAGCGCAATTAGATAGGAAACCAGTAATTTTTAAATTAGAGGTAAAAATTAGTGGGGAGTTCTGACCATGACCATTTGCAGATAATTTGATGAATTCCTTGAAATGCAATAGAGTCTATTTTAAAAGAATTACAAACAAGGAAAAACGGTTGTAAGTTAGTGGATGCAAAATTCCCACATATAAATTAATATCATTCATAAATAAAAACAACAACCAGTTACAGAGTATAACTTACAAAATCCATTATTATCTTTAGATAATAAACATCAAATAAAAGAAGAAAATAAAATATCTACGTGAAGAAATCCCAAACAGCCGTGAATGACTAAAAGAAGACTTAAGGCCAGGCGTAGTGGCTCACAACTGTAATCTTAGCACTTTGGGAGGTCAAGGGTGTGAGATCACTTGAGCCCAGGAGTTTTGAGACCAGTCTAGGCAACACAGCAAGACCCCATCCCTACAAAAAATTTAAAAATTAACCAGACGTCTTGCATGTTGCAGCTACTCAGGAGACAGGTGGGAGGATCACTTGAGCCTGGGAGGTTGAAGCTTCAAGTGAGGTGTGTTCGAGCCACTACACTCCAGCCTGGGCGATCTGTCTGGAGGGGGAAAAAAAAAAGACTTCAATAAAATAAATGGAAAGATAGATATACTATATGCCATATCCTTCGATGGGAAATCTCAACTGTCAAGATGTCAATTCTAAGTTAATTTATAAATTAACTTGATCTCAGTTAAAAACAAGAAAAATATGGCATTTATGGGACAGTTATGAGATATTAAAGAATTATTATTAAAAAAATAATTTGGGCTGGGCATGGTGGCTCACACCTATAATCTCAGCACTTTGAGAGGCCAAGGTGGAAGGACCACTTGACTCCAGGAGTTCAAGATGAGCCTGGGCGACATAGTGAGACCCTGTCTCTATTAAAAATAAAAAAATTAGCTGGGCCTGGCGGTGCACACCTGCAGTCTCAGCTACTTGGGAGGCTGAGGTGGGAGGATCACTTGAGCCCAAGAATTTGAGGCCACAGTGAGCCATGATCACTGCACTCCTGTCTGGGCGGCAGAGCAAGACCCTGTCTGAAAAAAACAAATTACAGGTGTGTGTGGTTATGGTACTACAATGATGCTTTAAAAATAAATCCTGTGAGCAGGAAGATTCTGCAGCTGGGTCTCTCTTTCTGGTTTGTTTCAAAATTGGTCATGGGAATTTCTAAGCAAGCACATAATTAGATAAGTTCTAAGTGGCCAATTTTAAAAAAAGTTAAAAAAAAAATTAAAATTAAAATCTGAAGAGAGACTGCCCCATCCAGGGCTAGCCAATTCTTAGAGATCACACATCTTTCATATGCAGATCCAACTGCCCCAACTACCTCCTTATCTAACTTCCACATGCCAAGCCAATTTTCTCCTGCCTTAAATCATCCAGGGCCAGGTACCAGACAACTAGAGACCACTCCTAAGACCCAGTGTTGGCCAACATTATTCAGACGGGCCAGTTCTAAATTGTTCACCCTTCCCTGCCTTGCCTTTGCCATGGAAATCCCCATAACAGCTCTGGCTCAGGCTGTCTGCTTGCTCCAACTTTTGCCACCTGATCTATCTTAGTCCGTTTGTGTTGCTATAAAGAAATACCTGGCTGGGCATGGTGACTCAGGCCTGTAATCCCAGCACTTTGTGAGGCCGAGGTGGGCAGATCACGAGGTCAGGAGATCGAGACCATCCTGGCTAACACAGTGAAACCCCGTCTCTACTAAAAATACAAAAAATTAACCAGGCGTGGTGGCAGGCGCCTGCAGTTCCAGCTACTCAGGAGGCTGAGGCAGGAGAATGGCGTGAACCCAGGAAATGGAGCTTGCAGTGAGCTGAGATCACACCACTGCACTCCAACCTGGGCAACAGAGTGAGACTCCATCTCAAAAAAAAAAAAAAAAATACCTGTGTAACTGACTCATGTCCAGATGCTGGCCACTCAGAAGTCAAAGAATGAGAACTGAGGTGTGGTAAAAGGAAAGCAGCTTTTATTGATCAAATGCTAGCAGATGAGAGAATAGCTGGACTCAGCCTCAAATGAACCCTCTCAGCCTTCTGGGCTGAGTAAAGGGCTTTAAGAAGAAAAAAGGTGTGGAGAACTTACAGGAGTAGTGAAAAAGAGAGTACATGGCTGCCTGTCTTTTTTTTTTTTTTTTTAAGATAGAGTTTCGCTCTTGTCGCCCAGCCTGGAGTACAATGGTGCGATCTCAGCTCACTGCAACCTCTGCCTCCCAGGTTCAAGCAATTCTCCTGCCTCAGCCTCCCAAGTAGCTGGGATTACAGGCTTGCACCACCACGCCTGCCTAATTTTGTATTTTTAGTAGAGATGGGGTTTCACCATGTTGGTGAGGCTGGTCTTGAACTCCTGACCTCAGGTGATCTGCCTGCCTCAGCCTCCCAAAATGCTGGGATTACAGGCATGAGCCACCGCACCGGACTTGGGCTGCCTGTATTGTTCCGATGGTTATCTTGAGGAATCAACCATCCTGAAGACCAATTTGCATCATCCTGCCTTTGGAATGGTAGTGGTAGGCTCAATGTTTCTAACTTCCTGTGAGCAGGAAGATTCTGCAGCTGGGTCTCTCTGCCTGGTTTGTTTCAAAATTGGTCCTGGGAATTTCTAAGCAAGCACATAATTAGATAAGCAAGAGCTGTGCACCAATGTGCCTGGCGGGACAGGCAGAGAAACAAAGAATCTCACAGTACAAGGCTACATTTTGAAATCAGAAAGGAAGCAAAAAAAGTTTTAAAGTGCATTTCAAGGCTGGATTACTCTATTACATCTCAGGCTGAGTTATTTATAAAGAACAAAAGGTTTATTTGGCTCACAATTCTGCAGGCTATACAAGAAGCATGACATCAACATCTGCTTCTGATGAGGACCTCGGGAAGCTTCTACTCATAGCAAAAGGCAAAGGGGAAGTGGCATGCAGGACACACGGAGAGAGAGGAAGTGAGAGAGAGAAAGCAGAAGAGGTGCCAGGCTCTTTGCAACAACCAGCTCTCACGGGAACTAATAGAGCTAGAACTTACTATTATCATGAGTATGGCAACAAGCCATTCATGAGGTATCTGTCCCCATGATTCAAATACCTTTCATTAGGTCCTAACTATAACATTGGGAATCATATTTCAACATAAGATTTGGAGGGGACAAACATCCAAAACATAGCATGACCAAAAACGTGCTTTCCTGTGTTATCCTGAAGAGGGACTCTTCCTATGGCATTGGCCCGTCCCATTATGTCATCATGCAGCCACTACTATCAATTAAAATCAAAAAAAACTTGTCTCTGTAAATTCATTCTCTCAGTAGGTGGCCAGCAACTTACAGCTCAGATAAAAAAATAAATAGAGATGGAGCTCAGCCAATTCAGAGTTATCTTTTAGAAACAGGGAATAGGGGTTGGATATAATCCCAGCGTTTTGAGAGGGCAAGGCAGGTGGATCACCTGAGATTGGGGGTCTGAGACCAGCCCTGAGGCAGCACTCACTGAGGGAGCCCCATCTCTACTAAAAAGGGTCTGTAAAAATTAGCCAGGCATGGTGGGGTAGAGGCACCTATAATCCCTATGCTTCTCAGGAGGCTGAGGCAGAAGAATCCCTTGAACCCAAAGAGGCAGAGAGGTTATTTTGTAGAGGCCAAGATTAGCCATTGCATGCTCGACAAGTCAGGAAGAGAGAGGGAGGAGGAGGAGAAAAGAAGGAGGAGGAGGAGAGGAGGAGGGAGGAGGAGGGAGGGAGGAAAAGGGAGGAACAGGAATGGAACCACAAGAAGTGCAATCAGGAAGTGGGGAGTATATTAGTTATCTATTGATAATGATTGAGGCAAGTCTGTTTCTCTAGTCCATTGTATCTAGACTGGCCCATGGATTGCTCTGAATAGTAGTTTGTGATGGAAGTAATGTTCTAGGAGCTCCGGTGCCTCAGCCTTTAAAGATCTTGCGGTTTCCACTCTCCCCTTGGACTGCTGTCCAGAAACCACCTTGTCAAGAAGCTGAACTTGCCTGCTGGAGGGTGCGAGACTATGTAGTGGAGAACGAGGTGCCCAGGCAACATCCTAGCACCAAATCTCAGGCATGTCAATGAGGCCACCTTGGACCTTCCAGCCCAGCAGACCTTCAGCCAAATGCAGCCTCATTAGGGAGCCCAGGTGAAAGTAGCAGAGCAATCACTCAACCAACATCCTAAATCCTTGGTGAAGTCACATGTTTTGGGGAGTGTCTTACACATCAATAGGGAACCAACATACTTCCCACTCCCCAGTTACTACAATTCCCCAGGTTCCCATTCCCAGTTTCTGAAAGGGGACTCTGAATCGACTGAGTTCCATTTCTATTTTTTTTTTTTTACCCAGGCTGCAAGTTGCTGGAAGCCTATTGAGAGAATGAACATGCAAATGGCCAGACCATATATGAAAACAGAACTGAACTCTGGCCCACAGTCTGCAGCAACCTGACCAGAAAGCCAAGCCATTCTCTACAGTAACCGGCCCGGGTGCCGGCTTGCTACCTAGGAGACACACTCCGGGTAGGAGACAGACAACTCTCTCTAACAACTGATGCAGGAGGCCAAACAACTCCTCTAATAATTCACCTCAAATGGCCAGGATTTGATTAATAACTTGCAGATTCCCTAATTTTTGTCCCTGCTCGCAACTTAGGAATAACTAGAGATAGGCAAATATCCTCCCCTAAACAATCATGTGGGAAGCATCCCTTCTGGTGAGCCCCCTCAGCTTCTCCAGGCCGACAGCCTGAATCAGGGCTCACCCCTGGTGCCTTCCCTTTTCCACTATAAAGCATTCCTAGTTCTCTGCCTGCCTTTGAGTCTCTGCCGAAATGCAAGTGATGATGGCTGACTCTGAATAAATAGGCTTTGCCTGTTCCATTTGGTTGGTCTTCATTTATTTCCACACTATCAATTGTTTTCCTGAAAGTCAAGTGTAAATAGGGCTGGTCCAGTCAGCAGGAGCATGTGGGTCACTGGACACTCAGCAATCCAGTGATGCAGATTCTCACCAAGAGTGTGAGGTAGGGCATGCCATGGCCAACATTGCCAGTTCTATCTGTCCCCATCTTTAAAATGGGAATAACAGTCCAAGTGCGGTGGCTCACACCTGTAATCCCAGCACTTTGGGAGGCTGAAGCAGGCAGCTCACCTGATGTCATGACTTTGAGACCAGCCTGGCCAACATGGTGAAACCCCATCTCTACTAAAAATACAAAAAATTGTCCAGGCATGGTGGCGGGTGCCTTTAATCCCAGCTACTCGGGAGGCTGAGGCGACAGAATCACTTGAACCCAGGACTCGGAGGTTGTAGTGAGCCGAGATTGCACCATTGCACTCCAGCTTGGGCGACAAGAGCAAGACTCCATCTCAAATAAAATAAAATAAAATAAAATAAAATAGGAATAATAGTGCTTATTTTATGGGTGTTTATGTTATCTAAGTGATGGTATCAGTGCAGAGTGCTATAAAATGAGAGCTATCTATCTCAACCTACTGATCAATAATATTTAGATAGTGCTTTAAAGGCATCCAACAAATGTTGATCACCGTCCTCTTGAGTGGGACTGGTCCCCTTCCTTAATCCCCATCACTCACTACCATGCCTGACACTTCTCATGTGCTCCACAAATGTTCATTTAAAAAAGTATCTATGGAATTTATTGAAGAATTGTTTTGACACCTTAAAGATGAGAAGAGTCTTTGAAGAGGTGCTTAAGCAAAACCCATCTCTTAGAACAAGTACAATTCTCAAAAGACATTCACTCATGCCACCTCTAGGGTATGCTTTCCTTCATTTTACAGTTTTCTCATGTTAAAAAAGAAGACAAATACTGCCTTTCAAATTTGATGCGTAACAACTGAGCTAGTAACATTGTTTCCCTTGGGTAATTTTTCCGGTATTAACTGCTAACAACAGGGCTGCAAATTGCTGCCACTTCCCCCAGGGACTAGAGAAGACCAGTAAGTACCTGAAAGAGACTGGCCAAATACCTCGACAGAATTGACCATCTGCAGCTGTAGAGAGGTTATATCCCTTACTTCCAACTACATGCATCCTGACTGACATTTTATTTGCACCACTGTTTATTTCAGTTTCTAACACAAGATTAAGGCATTTACCTCCCCACTAAACAAACCTAACAAACAGCGTCAACACCGTTTCCCAAATCATTGTGTGACTGAATTACTAACCCCTGAGGTTCAGCAGTTCTTAGGTCAGAAGGCAATTTACCGTAGCTAGATGAGAACATGAATATACATTGCATTAGAAAACTCAGTGGTACATGGGGCTTCTAGAAATCTCTAGAGATCACATTCCTTGCCTCAAAATCGTTTGGAAAGTACAGAAGTAGTGTCAGTATATTTAATTATCAATTCTGAAGTTATTGAATTAATTTGCTAAACCTATTTAAGAAAATTGCAAGAGCTCATAAAATATTCCTTTCTTCTTCCAAGAAAAGATAACTGCAGCTTTATTTTCTATTTCTTGAGTCAAATTCCTATATGATTTGGGCATTTATCAATGCAGAATGTATATCACATGTTCTTAGGAAGCTTAAAAAATTGCTTTATCAGTTTTTACGACATAAAGTTAAGCAATTTACAGTAAAGTTCAAGATGTTACAAAATATTGTTTACAAAGTTTATTTAGATACATTCTTTAATTATATTCATTTATCTACTAGCAGCCACTTTATTTAATGCGATGCTCAATTCTTCAAATTACTCATTCATGAGGAAATTTAAAAACATGCTTTTTTCCTGCAGATCATATGGGGCAAATGAAAAATGTTGGCAGAACTTTTTTTTTTTTTTTGTGACGGAGTCTTGCTCTGTTGCCTAGGCTGGAGTGCAGTGGCAGATCTCGGCCCACTGAAATCTCCGCCTCCTGGGTTCAAGTGATTCTCCTGCCTCAGATTCCTGAGTAGTTGGGATTACAGGCACAAGCTATCACGTCGGGCTAATTTTTGTATTTTTAGTAGAGACAGGGTTTCACCATGTTGGCCAGGCTGGTCTCAAACTCCTGACCTCAGATGATCCACCCGCCTCGGCCTCCCAGAGTGCTGGGATTACAGGAGAGAGTCACTCTGCCCCACCTGTTGGCATAACTTTGAAAGTGATATATTAAGTTTGGTCTGGTAAACGCTCGCATGTGACAATGAAGATTAGAATTTTACTTCATGTTATAGTCTTAAAATAGGCAAAAACTGCAATTTTTGTATTTTGCACCTTTTTATTATTATATTTTAAGTTCTAGGGTACATGTGCACAATGTGCAGGTTTGTGGCATAGGTATACATATGCCATGTTGGTTTGCTGCACCTATCAACTCATCATTTACATGAGGTATTTCTCCTAAGGCTATCCCTCCCCCAGGCTTCCACCCCCCAACAGGCCCCAGTGTGTGATGTTCCCCTCCCTGTGTCCATGTGTTCTCATTGTTCAATTCCCACTTATGAGTGAGAACATGTAATGTTTGGTTTTCTGTCCTTGTGATATTTTGCTGAGAATGATGGTTTCCAACTTCATCCATGTCCCTGCAAAGGGCATGAACTCATCCTTTTTTATGGCTGCATAGTATTCCACGGTGTATATGTCCAACTTGTCCTTATCCAGTCTGTTATTGATGGACATTTGGGATGGTTCCAAGTCTTTGCTATTGTGAATAGTGCCACAATAAACATAACGTGTGCATGTGTCTTTAAAAATAATCTAGGCCTGGCGCAGTGGCTCATGTCCATAATCCCAGCACTTTGGGATTATAGCCGAGATCGCACCACTGCACTCCAGCCTGGGCAACAGAGCGAGACTCCGTCAAAAAAAAAAAAAAAACAAATTAACCGGGCCTGGTAGCTTGTGCCTGTAATCCCAACTACTCGGGAAGCTGAGGCAGGAGAATCCCTTGAATCCGGGAAGTGGAGGTTGCAGAGGGCCGAGATCACGCCATTGCACTCCAGCCTGGGTAACAGAGCCAGACTCCGTCTCAAAATCATCATCATCATCATCATCATCATCATCATCATCTGCATTGTCTTGATTCTATATGTCAAGTTAAAGACAACGGTCTAGGCTCCTATTTGCAAAGGGCATTAAAAATAACAATTAACATAGATAATCTTTAGTCTTTGAAAAACCAAATTAGATATAATTGTTGCTTCATTTCCCCCTTTAAAATTTCTTTCCTTTTAAAAAAACCTAATGACATTATTTATGCTAATAAGAATTTTATCGGATGTAATAAAGTTCATCTTGAGGCAAACTGCAGAATTACCACTTAACGTCAGTGTTCTTTAAGCATCCCGTCTTTACCAACTAGCCAGTAATATGTTAAATTTTTTAAAAAGTCATTTAAAACACTTTTCAGAACCTTAATCAACCAAGATGCTTCAATACCAAAGTACCGGCACCGTCGTCGGAGGCTAGAGGGTTTAAAGCTGCTCTACCTTAGAGAGGTATATTTAAGATAATATTGTTTAACCTTTATAAACGACTAATTTTATTTGGATATTTTAAAATAGCACTTGGAGTAGGTGTCACAAAATTCTTTCAAAACGTGAATTCTCAGAACCACCTCCCCAAATCTGGGGCTTGAAGCCACCGCCTCACTAAAAGCAGATCCCACCATTACCCCGGAGCGCGGAGGCATACCCGGAGACTGGGACCCCACCTCCTCAGGGCGTGACCTGTGATCCTTGACCCGTGACCCCACCTTCTCTGGGGCGTGACCCCTGGCCCCACCACCCCAGGGGCGTGGCCCGGAGGCAATCCTGGCAAGAGCCGGGTAGCCCGAGCCGGGCGGAACCATGTGCGCGCCGCCGTGTTTCCGGGCGGGGACACTCAGGGCGCGACACTTATCTGTTACCCACAGAGGCCGTCGCGGCTGCGGCAGGCGCGGCCATGAGGTTTCGGGCCAAGATCGTGGACGGGGCCTGTCTGAACCACTTCACACGTGAGCAGGGAGGCCGGAGGGGAGCGAGGGAGGAACGGAAGGAAGCAGTAAGCGCGCGGTGGGGACCGCAGAGGAAGATCAGAGCGGGAATGGGCGGCGGAAGGGGCCGCGGGAGGATGGGGCAGGCATAGGGGTGCTGGTGGAGGCCGCGGGATGATGGGCCAGGAGTGCGCGGGTCGGATCGTAGGGCACTTGTGGGGGTGAAGGCGGCTTTCAAGGGACGTTTCTGAAACTTGATTCCGATCACGCGGCTTTAAAAGCAAGCGGCCACTGCTCCCACAGACGGCTTTATCAGGCATTGACATTCTTTCAAGGCCCCATTCGTCCCTCCACCCTGACAGTGCTTAACCTTGCATTGAACTCTGTACTGCGGTACCCAGTAGTCAATAAGTTCTTGTTAAATGAATGAATGACTAGTAGGTGCCTGTTTTCTTATTTGAGCACTGATGATGTGTGCTGTACATCTCCCCGGGTTTGTTGGGAGAATTGCGTGACATCAGACTTTCCAGTGTGATACCAATGTAAGTGGTTATTTTTCCACCAAGAAGTTGCACCATAATGAACAAGAAATTCTGTAAAATAAGTTGGTCTCTAGGATACATGATGTGCGTTTTAGTAATTCCTTATTTTAACCCCTGCTTTAGGAATCAGTAACATGATAGCCAAGCTTGCCAAAACCTGCACCCTCCGCATCAGCCCTGATAAGCTTAACTTCATCCTTTGTGACAAGCTGGCTAATGGAGGGGTGAGCATGTGGTGTGAGCTGGAACAGGTGAGCAAAAACTTCTGAGAGGCCTGCACACTCTGCAGGTCTAGAAAGACCACAAATGCCCTGCCTCATCCCCCATGTTTTTCCCTTAGGAGAACTTCTTCAACGAATATCAAATGGAGGGTGTCTCTGCAGAAAACAATGAGATTTATTTAGAGCTAACATCGGAAAACTTATCTCGAGCCTTGAAAACTGCCCAGAATGCCAGAGCCTTGAAAATCAAACTGACTAATAAACACTTTCCCTGCCTCACAGTCTCCGTGGAGCTGGTGAGTAGGAGAGTCAGGGTTTCAGAAATTTCCCACAGAAGTCTTGGCTTCGAAGGAATAGACATAGTTAGCCTAGCCTCTTTAACAATAAATATTGTTGAAAGCTGTTTGGTTTATTTAAATTTAAAGATCTGGTCCATAACTATATTTTGCATTAGAGTCAGTGCCTCCTCATTTTAAAACAGTGTTGTTATCATATGCATTCGGCTAGACTGCTGCTTTTTCCAAGCCATAAAACTTCCAGCCTCTCTATTTCTTGTAGTGGTATTGTCACCTTGTCTAGAAATCATGGTTTCTATGCATTTTCACCGTTGACACATTTTCTCCCCACTCCTACCCTGCCTCATCTGCTCTGATAACCTTTAAATGGCCCCTCATTGTTCAGTACACATATGTTTTATATGCTACTGCCAGATGAATTTAGTGCACAGCTGTCCTCCAAACACACAAATACACAACCTCACGCGCACACATACAACCCAGAGTTGCTCTTGTTACTCATGGAATGAGGTTCGTATTTCCTTTTTTTTTCCGAGACTGAGTCTCTCTCTTGTCACCCAGGCTGGAGTGCAGTGGTGCGATCTCGGCTCACTGCAACCTCCGCCTCCCAGGTTCAAGTGATTTTCATGCCTCAGCCTCCCAAGCAGCTGGGATTACAGGCGCCCACCACCACACCCGGCTAATTTTTGTATTTTTTTAGTAGAGTTGGGATTTCACCATGTTGGCCAGGCTGGTCTTGAACTCCTGACCTCAAGTGATCCACCTACCTCATCCCCTCAAAGGCCTCCCAAAGTGCTGCGATTATAGGCATGAACCACCGCGCCCGACCCAACTTTTCTTCATAACTCTCGACTCTGCAGTCAGGCAGTTCTTAGAGCTAATTAGGGTATTTCATGTCACAACATAAGTTTGGTATGTTTTTCCTATTACTTAAGGAAAAGCAAGACAGTAACGTATAATACTTTATGTCCAAAAGTGCAAGATATTTTGTTCTGCGAGTCTCATAGAAGCCCCTAGAAGTAAATATAGTTTGCCTTTTAACTGTTTAGAAACTGCAGCCCCCTGAGTGTCCTATGCCCAAAGAGTGGCCTTCTCTTGGTTGCATCAACATAGCAGGCTTGCTTCTTTCTGCCTCATGGCTTTACATGTGCTGTTTCCCCAGCCTGAAACCCTGTCCCCTTGTTCCTGTCTTCCCATGGCTGCTGCTTTTGGTGGTATCTGAAATGTCACCTCGTCAGTCTAAGGAAACTCCCCCACACTCACTCTGGTCACTGTGGTTTGCTTTCTCACGACTCTAATGAGCATGTCATGCAATTTCATTTGTTTGCATTTTTATTGATCTGTTTGTTCCACTGGAATATTGAGGACCTTTTTGTCTTATTTACCACACTTCCCAGTTCCTGAAAGTACCCAGAGTCTGTTCCGTAAATATTGGCACCATCAATATTGGTCGAATGGCTTTTCAGTGAATAAATTGACAGCATTCCACTTAGATTTGGCATTTCAACTTTTTTGTCCTCGGGTCTTTGGGTTGTTTTGTTGTTGCTTAATATTAACAACATAAAAATATTTTTAAATTAATTCTTTTCTTGGCAGTTATCTATGTCAAGCAGTAGCCGCATTGTGACACATGACATCCCCATAAAGGTGATTCCTAGGAAATTGTGGAAGGACTTGCAAGAACCGGTGGTCCCAGATCCTGATGTAGGTGATGCCCACAATCCTGTTGTACACCCCACATTAAATGGCATGACTTGAATTCTCTAATTTCAGTTGTAGTCTTGCAGTATATTTTATTTTTAAAGGATTCTTAAGGAAAACATTAGAATATTTGCCTTTTGTTATTTACATAAAACATCTTAAAACATGTTGCATATGATAGAAATGTCATGCCTTCCTATATGTAGAAAATGTCTCACTCAGCAACATCATTTAAAACACAACTGAAATGATACTTTAGAGGACAATTAGTATTTGTTAGTATTCTTGACCTTAGACACCAATTTGGGTTTCCAAGACTTGATCTTCTCCTCAGCCAGTCAGGAGCGATATCTGGATGTGCACGAAAGCCAAGAAGAGAGGAATTTCATGGTTTAGGGCTAATATGGGTTAACAGTCATGCTGATGGTTAACCCTAGAACCCCAGAAGGTAAAGATGATGCCAAAGGGCCCATTTCCTCTTGCTCACAATTTATTTAAGAAGAAAGTACAAAAATATGTTGGGTAAAATAATTACTTGACTTTTACTAGACGACTTCTACACTGATTTCAAAAAAGCCCCTGTTTTATAGAGCACTCTTGGTAACAGTCTCAGGTGTGATGCAGTGACTCTGTGCCGTATTTTTGCACAGAGCATGGAAAAGGCCCCTGAATCATAGGTGTAAATGTCCCTTAGAGGAGGGCCTCCTGCTGAGTGCCTGAGTTTTATTCCCCCTGGACCAATATAGGGGCATCTCAGCTGAAGTGCCCTATTCCTTCTTGAGCCAGAAGAATGCCCGCAGGGACATGGTTGCTGAGGTAGCCAGAGGCAGGCATTCCACTGGTCTTTAATTTTGCTTGAGCATCCTTGAGTTAGTGAAATAGAATTGGTTTTCTTTTTATATTTTTAAAAGAACTTTATTCAGAAAATTATAAAATAGTATCCTGTAGTTTTTGAGCATGCAATGTGTTCCAGAGTTAGTTATGGAGCCCTTGTCATTACTAGAGTATATTAATATTTTTAATACTTGTGCTTTTTCTCATTGGTTTTGTAGGTTAGTATTTATTTACCAGTCTTGAAGACTATGAAGAGTGTTGTGGAAAAAATGAAAAACATCAGCAATCACCTTGTAAGTCACAACTTCTTTAGAAAAGAACTCTGAAGTATTTGGTGGGGTGGCGTGGGTGCTCTAGCTCACCCTGCAGCAGTCTACGCAGATGGGCACCTCCTAACCGAGTTCCCACTCATGAGGACCTGGCCTAGTGCTGAGAACCTGCAGATTGCTAGTTGGATTTAGAAACTTTTTCCAGTACTTTTCAAGTCTCATTCACTGAGGAAAGCTTTTATATTTGCCTTTAATCCCTTGTGTTTATAGTATATTAAGGATCTGTTCAGCCATTCTGCCTGTTTTTCCTCTTACATTTTGGATGAAACATTATATATATATATTTTTTGAGACGGAATCTCACTGTGTCGCCCAGGCTGGAGTGCAGTGGTGCAATCTCGGCTCACTGCAAGCTCCGGGTTCACGTCATTCTCCCACCTCAGCCTCCCAAGTAACTGGGACTACAGGCGCCCGCCACCACCCCAGTTACTGTTTTGTTTTTGTATTTTTAGTAGAGATGGGGTTTCACCGTGTTAGCCAGGATGGTCTCGATCTCCTGACCTCTTGATCTGCCTCGTGATCCCTCCTAAAGTACTGGTATTATAGGCGTGAGCCACTGCGCCCGGTCAGAATATTGTATCTTTTACCTGCTAATGTGCCCATATTTTTCTATGAGTCACTGATATGATTGACAGTGAGTTTGGAGTTTCCTCTCTGCATGCCAAATGTCTTTCAGTGAGCCAGGGACAAAGGTATGCCACACCATAGCAGCCTTTATTCCAAGCACCCCTCACACCAAGCTAGGGGGCACTTTTATATTTCTGTTTATTTTCTGTTTATTTTGTGAAAGTCTCCTATGGCCACGTGGCTCGAAATGTTACAGTGTGTGACAGTGGTGGGAAATATGTGGATTATCCTCATTCATACCTGGGGTTATTCTGAGTTCTTCCTTCACTCACTGCCCCTCCCCCTGCCCCCTGCTCCCTCCTACCCCACTCCAAAGAACACACTTGGTTATGTCCCTGAATCTTTTAAAAACTACTGTCCACCTGATGAAGCGTAAACTTTTGATCCTCCTAGTATACCAGGCCACCTCTGTAGCCACATCTCTGTTGTATTGCCACACCCTCCCTGCAGAACCAGGCTGGGTTCTGGTATTCCCCGACAATGCCTCTTCTTTTCTGTTCAATTTCTTTGCCATTTCGCACATGGCTTCTTCTCTCCATCTCCCTGGAAGGCACTTAGCCATTCTCATGCTTCATCACAGACCTTTCCCCACCACCCCTCTGGAAGTCCCTCCTGCATGGAGCTGAGCTGTCCAGTGTACATGGTAAATCACCTGCTAATATCTCTGAAGGTCTCCTGAACCACCAGCTTCTTGATAAGGGAAACCCCGTCTTAATCATCTTTGTGTCCCAGCTGCCCAGTTTGGGATTGCCACTCGGTAGGCAGCAGTAAGTGTCACATTTAATGAAAGAAGGAAGTGACTGGGCATCTCTAATGGGAAGGTGGACATTTTTAGTGTGTTAAATTTTTAGTGTTAAAATTTAGTGTTAAATTTTAGTGTTAAAATTTAGCTTCAAGAGGTCTTTGAAATCACAAAAGTATTTTGAAGCCTAGAAAATGTACATTGGGCTGTTTTTTTCTAGAGTTCTGCTCACTAAGAGCATTGCTGTCATTGGACCTAACTCAAGGCTTTCCTTTCATAAATTCTGTACAGAGCTCATTTTAATGTAAAATCTGTTTTCCATGAAGCAGTGTGCACTGTGCCGACACTGGTGTCACCTGTGACTGCAGTCATGTTGATCCAGTTGTCAGGCTGGCTTCATCTAGGGATACTCTGGGGACTTCCAGAGAAATTCAGAGGCCCGGGAGAGAAAAGACAGGGCGGTTAATTGAAGGATGGCATTTGTTTGTTCTTTCTGTTCAATGAAAATGATTCAGCAAAGTGGAGAGGTAGAAGGGTAGCTTAGAATCATCAGAGGTGTTTTGTTTTCTCTTTTTTGGAGTTTAAAAAACAGACATTTTGTGGAGTGGCTACTACAATCTGGAATTACTAAATGGAAAGTTATCAAGTTACTGTAGCAAAGTACATAATCAAGTTACTGTAGCAAAGTACATAATCAATCAAGTTACTATAGCAAAGTACATAATGAGGTCTTCCTGGGTATCCAGAATTCTGTGTCTGAATATTACAGGCAGTAGAATTAAGGAAAATGGTAGACTCAACACACTAAAAATGTCTACCTTCCCCTTAGAGATGCCCAGTCACTTCCTTTCATTAAATGTGAAGTGTGACTGATGGGGTGGGTTGTGTATGTGACTCATGCAGAACAGAAAAATAAGCAAGAACTGGAGGGAATCGACATCATGTTCTAAGACATTGCTTCTAAGTTCTACCATGTGTGTGAATCCCCTGGGATCTGGTTAAAGTGCAGGTTCTGATTTGGGAGGTCTGAGCTGGAGCCTGAGGCTCTATTGCTGACCAACTCCTGGGGGATGTCAATGCTGCCTACCTTCAGACCACATCACGTAACAGTACTTTGTGATTTGTGCCTGTATTACTCTGTTTTCACACTGTTATAAAGATATTACCTGAGACCAGGGAATTTATAAACAAAAGAGGTTTAATTGACTCACAGTTCTGTCTAGCTGAGGAGGCCTCAGGAAATTTACAATCATGACAGAAGGCAAAGGGGAAGCAAGGCACGTCTTACATGGCAGCTGAAGAGAGAAGAGCACAGGAAAAACTGTCATTTTTAAAACCATCAGATCTCATGAGAACTCCCTCACTATCATGAGAACAGCATGGGAGAAGCTGCCCCTGTGATCCAGTCACCTACCACCAGGCCCCTTCATCAGCACTTGGGGATTACAATTCGAGATGAGATTTGGGTGGGAATACTGAGCCAAAACAAATCATATCAGTGCCATACTATATTGTACTTCAAATGTTATCTGAGAAACAGCTTTGCAGGGTCACCTTAATGATGGAAACCAGAGAGTCTGTGTTTAGAGTCATGATGTGGAAGAGGGGAGTCTTTGGAGCCACACACCTGGGTTCAGCTCCAGGCTGCTCTGTGCAGTGAGTGCCCTAGTGCTGGGTACTACCCCAAATAGGGATAACAGTGCAGCTATGACAGGGGCTTCGTCACTTTTTATAAATTTAGAGACAATTTTTACTAGGTGCCCAGTATAGTCAGCATTCAGTAAACAATAGGTGACTATTTTAAGGAAATCATTGAAAAGATCTTACCCTGATACTTAAGAAATCAAGTGTGTTGATGTGCATCATATTCCAAATAACCGAATCATAAAATAGACATGAGTGACCAGTGTTCAGAGAATTAGTTGTTTGTTAATTTCTTCAATAAGTATTGACTCAAGGCCACCATGTGCTAGGCACCAAGTGTTAACATTTAGGAGGGAGTTAGAATCTAATGTTCTGTTACTGAGACTTTTAGGAATTCAAAGAAAATGCAAGAGAACACTTAAGCCTGAAGTGCATCTAGGACCATTGCAAGTTGCATTTTTGAATAAGTCTTTATTTATTTATATCTAAAACCATTGTTTTTCAAAACAATGGGAATTTACAGATCTTGGGTGTGTGTGTGGTTGTTTGGAACAAATGAGCATAAGTCATGTGTTAACCTTACAGAGCCCCAGTAAGCAGTCCAGCATATTCACAAAGATTGTTTTATATATTTTATTTCAGTCACCTAGTGTTCCAGATTGTAGGAAAGCGGGTTAGGAAATATAACAATCTATTTTTTGGATTAATGAAAGAAAAGGGTTGAAAGTGAGTATTTCTCATTCAAAGTAGATTATACAACAAGTAAGTCTGGGGCACTATTTTTCTATTAATGTGAAAAACTCAGAAATAAGAACTCACCCAAGTTAGAAAAACTTTGTTTTTGGAATGAAAACTATTCAGAGTTCACCAATTTTAAGGAACAGGAACAAGGAACACTAAATTGTATTCAGTTAAACATGGACACTGATACAGAGCTGTGCAGACAGGATGCCTTCTCTCTTTTCTGTCTGTGGCACTGTGAGGATGGAATGGCCCTAAATAAGACTAGTTGCTAGATGACACTTTTATAGTACAAGATGGCAAAATGCTGTCTGGCAGACTACACACGGGCTTTCCAGAGACCTCCTAGGCTTTAACATTGAGCAGATACCAATGTCAAAAAGAGAAATAATATGTACTGGTTCTTTTAGGAGGAAGTTTCGTTGTAGGTGCGGGAGTGGACCATGTCTGTGGCACTGTGAGGATGGAATGGCCCTCAAATAAGACTAGTTGCTAGATGACTACTTTTATAGGTTCCATCAAGATGGCAAGAACTGACTGGTTGCTGGGCAGACTACACACGGAGCTTTCACAGGAAAGGAGCCTCCTAGTGACTTTAACATTGAGACAGATACCTAATGTCAGCAAAAGCAGGAGAATAATAGGTGTACCCGATGGTTCTTTTAGGGAGAGGAAGATTTCGTTGTAGCGTGCGGGATGTGGAGTTCAGCTCAGCCATCCTCAGTCCTGGTAACCCAACAGCAGTCCCAGACCCTTCTGGATTTGGAAATTTCATTTTCCAACATGTGAGTTTATTTTCTAATTAAATGGCTATGTTCTCATGAAATTCTAAAGGCCTTATAGTCATATTAAATGTGTATTTATGATAAATGGTTTATTATATTGTATAAAAATAAGACACTGATTTCCACATTCTTTTCTCATTTTCCTCCTTCCTGTTTTGTAATGGTTATATTATGTCTACATCATCAGAGCATAAAATTTTATTACTACACATTATTCTGTCCTCTTCACTCCTATTGTTTAGTTTTGGTTCCAAAGGTCAAAATAAGGCTCACACTGTTTATGCTGTAAGTTCTCCAATGATTTTTTGGTTTTCAAAAGCTTATTCTCTAGCATATCACTCAGAAAGGACTCACAGGAATAGGATTCCATTGGTTATCATGTGTTTATAATGTCAGTTTGGCTCACTGCACTGCGTTGTCTGCTGGTGTATATTATTGCTATCAAAAAGTCTGATTCCATTCTGATTTTGTTTCACAGCTTGGATTTATTCATTTGAAGGTGGGGACTAAATACTCTGGGGATTTTTCCCATTTTCTTTAAATCCAACTGTCTTGACCATCTGGGGTCAATTTTCCCAGGTGTGTGGTGTGTCCCTTCAGTAAGTGGGCCCAACTCTTCATTCACTTCAGGAAAGTTTTGAGCTATAGTTGATAGCATTTATTTTCCAGTGCTTTCTTTTTCTTCTGGCACTCAGAGGGCTTGGTTCTTCTCCACCATCTTTATTATTTTCTGTCAGATCCTTTTCATCTCTTTGTTTCTGTTTGGTAAATTTTATTTTTCTCCTTTCCATCCCAGTTTCTCTTACTGTTCTCTCTGTGGCACCTATTTGCTCTAGTCTTCTTCCTTCTAAACTAGTTTCTGTTTCTGAAATTTTTCCTTGTGTTTCTAATTACTTCCTGTGCTGTTAGCTGTGTTTTCATATGTGCATACTGTCTGGTCATCTCATGTCTGAGCTTCCCTAGTTCTGATTCATGTTGTTCTGTCATAGCTTTTATTATTGTTCATTTGTTTCAGTTGGTCTTGAAATAATAGGCTACTCTCTGCATCTGGTTTGCAGAGTGTCTTTAGTTTCTGTGCTATTTGGACATTATAATTTCTATTTTTCTTTTTTCAGAATATTACTATATGGAAGTCAACCACAATCCTTTTGTGGTTGCTGTTGTAGGTGGTTTTTCTGGTTATTTTAGGAGGAAGTTTCATTGTAGGAGTGAAAGTGGACCGAAATAATTTTCTAATTTAATGACTCTAGAATTCTCTATTCTTTGTAACCATAAAATATTAAAACATGCATCCTCACCACGTCCCCAGGACTTTCTGAGATCTGTCCCTCTTTTTCCTTCATTTAAAGCTTCATTCCCTTTTTTTTTTTTTTTTTTGCCCAAGGTGCCCATTCTGTTCAGTTGAGGCTCTTACTTCCCGTAATTCCTTCTCAGTGCAGGACTCTCTCCTGCTGTGAGGGAGTTCTCATCAGCTCTACCCAGCCCTCCCTAGAGCCCTGCCCTTGTGCTGCTGTAGTCTCCTGGCAAGTCCTCTCTGAGTTCTACCTGTTTTCACATCTTTACTGTGTTCTCCATTCCGAGAGGCAGGCAGGGGGACTTCCCCTTTGGGATTTTTGGGAGGTTTCTGAGTTCTTGGCTCTTGGGCCTTATCTTCTCTCTTTCGCTGATAGCACAGGGGTCTCAGGGCGCTCTGAGGTGTTTTGAGGTTTTGTAGGGTACTTTGTCATCTGGTTGTGTGAAAGCTGCTGCCTATGGAGTTTTTTTCCTTTTGTCTTCCTTTTCTAAGACTATGTAAAATACTCAATTTGCAGGTTATTGAAGCAAACCTAGATGGAGAATTGAATTTGAAAATAGAAACTGAATTAGTATGTGTTACAACTCATTTTAAAGATCTTGGAAATCCTCCTTTAGGTAAGTGTTCTAGTGGGTTATATTTTGCTTTTGATAAGTTAACTGTTTCAGATAACCTACCTATTGATGTCTCTTAATGTAAAAAGGCTGAAATTCAGTTGACTTTGTTTCATGCTTGGGTAAAGAACAAAGGAATTGAGATTGGACTATGTATCTCTGTGGTGTAGTGGAGCAGTTAGCCACCAGGGGGAGAAGCTGTGCCACCAAGTTAACTGACGGATCTGTGCAGGGTCTCCATACTCTGTAGAATTTGGATCAAGTTAAATAACCTCCAAGATCCCTTCCAGCTCTTCAATTCCTATTCTACTCCTAAAGATTTCCATTTCTCACCTGGAATGGATTCAGAAAGGTAGATACATTTGTTCTTATATTCTCCTCCTTTAGTTACTTCCATAGGTAAGAAATTAGTGTAGCAGATGCAGAACTGTTTCACTTGATGACATTTCTCATCTCATACAAGGTAATAAGGGACGATAGAGTCAGTTCAGCAAGTGGGGAAAGAGGGGACGGTTGGACAGTCTGGTGAGTCATAAGCCAAGAGGGGGTGAGAATCATGGCTGGAAAGTGGGCAGTTGCACAGTAGCAGGGGCTGCCTCAGCAGGAAAGCAGGCAAAGGACCAGGGGAGAAACACCTGGGGATGATGAGAAAATCATTTTATGATACATAGGTGTTCCAGAACCAATAAAATCGGCCCTGGTCACGTTTAGAATTAAGTTACTACAAGTTTGCTTGAATATAAACACAGATTTTAGCATAGAATTGGAAGGAATGTTTACTTTCTGGTTAAGAGCATCCTATTCTAGCAGAGTGAAATCCATGTGGTTATACCTTTGATAATATCATGTAAAGTGATTCATTCTGATGTCACTCATTTTGTTTCTTTTAATAAACATAAGGTGGGACTTATCTTTGGTACTTTCTCAGAAGTTGAAAGGATTTTTTTTAATTGCACTTGAGGATGACAGGCCTTGCATTAGTTAATGTATGTATTTTCACTCTTAAAAGACATAGCGAGTACAAATAAATACAATTTTCTTTGACCTAAAGAGGGAGATTGAGTTATATTTCAAGTCCCCTGTAAATAAAGATGCCCTGGAAATTATCATAGTATTTCAAATAGTTAGGACCTAATGCTTAATGAATGACAACATTTACAAGTTGCAATATTTCTCCAGGATGCTAAAACCAGTGCTAAAGTGAATCACTTATTCAAGTAAAATGCAAGTGTCTCCAGGTTTCCTGTTATGTGCAAAGATGTTGTATTTAAATGCATTCCTATCATTTTAGCCTCTGAAAGCACCCATCAAGACAGAAACATGGAACACATGGCTGAAGTGCACATAGATATTAGGAAGCTCCTACAGTTTCTTGCTGGACAACAAGTAAATCCCACAAAGGCCTTATGCAGTGAGTGTGCTTCTCTGTTTTGTTTTTCATATTCTTTCATATTCTAAATACTTCAGTCAACTCTAATCTAACAGATTGCATATAGTCTCATAAGTCCAAAAAAAAAAAAAAAAAAAAGCTCAATTATGTGGACTTTAGCTTCCTAGGACAGTCAGGTTTTTAAAATTTTCCTGGATTTAGAAGTACCTAAGATGGCAGCAGAGAAACAACCCCTGGGCACTCTGTTAGCGCCTGCAACCTGCAGCCACACTGGTTGGTAGGTGGGTTGTGTGCTGCCTCAGCTGGCCAGCGCACCTGGAGACGCCCTCGGGAAGATGGGTGCAGATCATCTCACCTTCTCCATGGCCATCTAATTTGACCTACTCAGAGTGCCAGACACGGTTTGGCTTGGATTTAAGTTTTCCCTTGTGATGCCTTGTTTCCTTTCTGTGGCTACGCTGGCCTGCACTTGCTGCCCCATATCTATCCCTTGGCTGCTGGTTAACAGTTGCCTCTTGATTCTGGCTGGGCCCCGTCTTGTGAGGTCACACACCTGCTCCAGCGCTATTCATCTGCTGACCACACATGAGAAGGTCATTACCTGCCAAGACCTTTTCAAGGCATTTTTGTCACCTTCTACTGAAATGACAGCGACTGCAGCCTGGATTTGAAGTTCCACGTTTTGTAGAATAGCTCCCAGGCTGAGCTGAGAGGGAGGTTGGGCCAGTGCTGCACCTCATCCCCTTCGGATCTGCAGTGTGCTGTAGAAAAGGAACAGAACATTCCAGGTGGCAATGTCAAGGACCAGCCCTTTTGAACGAGAGACATGAAGAGAATCAGAAGAGACCATGGGAGGAGCAATGGGTGTTAGGGAATTGGGGAAGGCATCAGTTGGAGTGATGGGCACAGAAGGAGATACCGCCAGAGAAGCAGCTCTGAGGGTAGAGATGGAGAAGCTAGATGAGGCCAGATCATGAGGAGTTTTGGAGTGAGGTACCTGTGCTGCTTTTTAAGGAACTTTGACATGAACGGTGTCATATTTCTAAGGCCAAGCATGGTGGGAGCTGTGTGGCAGTGCCGGGTCCTTAAAGGTGCTTCTGAGAACCTTGATGTGCATGGAGATCACCTGGAGGTCGTGTAAAGGGACTCCTTGTTCATAGTTTGGGCTGGGCCTCATGGCTGCACTTCTCCCAAGCTCCTGTACAATGCCCAGACCCTTGGTCCTGACAAGCACAGTGTGAATGGTGAGAGGGTGAAATACTCCTCGTCTATGTAGAGTGTGGAAACACGGGTTGGGGGGTCCCTGTGCTGCACAACATCAGTCTTTGAACTTGGCATTTTGGGGCCTTCTGAATCCAAGGCTGATGAGGAGTACAGAAGAGTTCTTATCAAAGGTGGTTGACTAAGCCATGTGTCTTCTCAACATTCACTTTGGTGTCCCCACGTGTAGCAGAGAAAGGAGGACCAGCAAATTGTGATGTAGCAAAAAATTTAAAAAAAAAAACCCTAGGTTGAACTTCTCATACCTTCTTAACTTCCCAAAGCCCCTTTTCTGTCTCTATCAGTCTCCTTCAGGTGTCGAATCAGTTGTCCCCTCCTCTAGCTAGGTCCTGCCACCCTCAGTCTCTGCCTCTCCTGTGCCCTTGCACCACCTCTCTTAAAGAATGCTTGTCTTCCTGCTTGTCCTTTCCGGTCCTTTCCCCGACCTCCCATCTCCTGGGATTGGCCTCTCTGCAGCCTGCTCACACATGGTTTCTTGTCACTCACTCACATGTGCTGGAGAGCTTTCCTCGGCTGCTGTGCTGCAGCTCCCCGAGCTCTGGGTGGTTGTCACACTGTGTGCTCCTGCCCGCCCTCATGTGCTCTTTACTTCCCTGCTTGGTTGCATGCCTGATGCCTTGGATTTTAGCCATCCCCCATGGCCCTCACGGGATTGGCAGGACCGTTGAGATGCAGGGGTCCATCCCATGCAGCAGTGTGTGACACAGTCTGTCCCAGGTGTTGGGGGATCCTGGCTCTCAGCTTTTCTCAGCACAGTTCCTCCACTCACTGGTGAGGAGCTGCTCTTGCCCGCAGAAGGATGCTGATGTGGGTGAATGTGGTTTGCCAGAAAGCCAGCCTGCTGGGTGTTTTGCCAAGGGCTTGGGCCGCTTCACTCTTCCTTTCCTTGCTGCAGGAAGCCGCCAGTGCTGAACATCAAAGCTGATTCAGTACTGGTAGATGTGCTGCTTTATTGAATAATCTTCCAAGGTACAATTTTGCCAGGTCAAGAAATAGCAATTTAATCCATTTAGAGGAATGAATATAATTTGAAAAATTAACTTATTTCAAGACTAGCATCTCAAAGTGTTGAGACCTTCTTTTAAATAGCTTTCTGGATTTTGAGACATACTTTTACTGGCTGTGATTTATAAGAATTTGTGGTTTGTGGAGTACTGTCCTAAATGCCAGTGATGCAGCCTCAGCTGTGGCAGTGAGAGTGAGAGACTGTGGTCTCCACAGCTGCCTCGGGGAAGACAGATGCCTAAAACAGGAGGCACAGGCTGGGAAGGCTGTTCTGAAAAAGTAGATATCAAAATGTGTGTGCTGTACTAGGTCTTTAAAATCATGGCTTTTCTCTTCCCAGATATTGTGAATAACAAGATGGTGCATTTTGATCTGCTTCACGAAGACGTCTCCCTTCAGTATTTCATCCCTGCGCTGTCCTAGCACCCTGTTGCTGGAGTTGGCATGCGGAGACTTTGTCAGGATGGGAGAGGCCGTAGGCGTTGTGTTCTGATCACTGGTCTGTGTCCTCACAGCACCGCACATCGACACACTGTACTTATTTGTCCCTCTCTAACATTTTAACTAAAAGTTGACTTAATGGCACACAGTTGGATAAACATATCACTTCATGTTGCTCATGTCTGTTTTGTTTTGTTTTTAAGACATTGAAAAGAAAAGCTAGAATTTATTTATTCAGACTTTAAAGAACAATTTCTCATTGACGTTGTGAAAATCCTCATGTATTTAGACTTGGTGTAGTAGCCAGAATTCGTGCAGCTGTTGCCTGGGAGCTGGGTACTTTCCCTCCAGGCAGAGGCTCTAGCTCAGCACGGCCTGTAGCGCACAGTCAGTCTTGCATTTCAGTGTGTTCACCCTGCTTGCTCCTGCCCCTTGGAGCCCAGTGACAGAAAGTATAGCCTCTGTCACCCCGCTGCCACTGCCTTGGTTACTCAGAGCGCTGTGGGGTGTCACAGCTGCAGCATTTGGGGTCTCTCTCTCTCTTGCTGAGTACTCAAGCCCACCTGAGTCCACTCCCCTCTTGATGCCTGGAGAGCTGGCCCAGCCAACACAGCTTTTCGCTGGGAGCTCCTTCTGCCATTCCAATTAGTTTCTTCCTGGGGCCAGTTTTGGGTTTAGGTTGTAATTCCTTATATTTCTTTCTTCCGCAGTGCATCGGATCTGTCGTTCTGGAAAGAAGACCCTTCTATTTAGAGTAGAAACAAATGAAACTTCTAAGGTATCATCTGTGTTAGGTGATGAGACCATATTTCTTTGATGTTTCTGAACATCAAAGCTGATTCAGTAGTGGTAGATGTGCTCATTCTCCCTGAAACATACCTATCATATTTCCTATTATAATTCTATCTCATTGTCCTGTGGAGGTGGACATGATCAACAATATCTTTTATTTTCTTGTTTTGTTTTGTTTGAGACAAGGTCTCACTCTGTCACCCAGACTGGAGTGAAGGGCAACAATCATGGCTCACCGCCTTGACCTCCTTGGCTCAAGGCATCCTCCCACCTCAGCCTCCTGACTACCTGGGACTACCGGTGTGCGCCACCACATCCAGCTAGTTTTTAATTTTTCATAGAGACAGAGTCCCACTGTGTTGCCTAGGCTGGTCTTGAACTCCTGGGCTCAAGCCACCCACCCACCTGGGCCTCCCAAAGTGCTGGGATTACAGGCATTAGCCATCACACCCATCCGTAAACGTTATCTTAATGTCACATTACAAAACTGAGGCCTAAATTGCTTAGGACAAGATGAAGAAATCGAAGACTAGCTAACATGAAAATTTCTATTTTGGCTTTTTCATGTTTTTTGGTAAAACCAGTGTATTTGAATAGTTCTTTTGATGTTTAATAATGGTTTTTTGTTTGTTTGCTTGGTTCAGTTTTTTTTTTCCTTGAGACAGAGTCTTGCTCTGTCGCCAGGCCAGAGTGCCAGTGTCACGATCTTGGCTCACTGCAACCTCCACCTCCCATGTTCAAGCGATTCTCCTGCCTCAGCCCCCCGAGTAGCTGGGACTATAGGCACGTGCCACCACACCCAGCTAATTTTTGTATTTTTAGTAGAGATGGCATTTCACTATGTTGGCCAGGATGGTCTCGATCTCTTGACTTCGTGATCCACCTGCCTTGGCCTCTCAGAAGTGCTGGGATTACAGGCGTGAGCCACCATGCCTGGCCTGTGTTTAATAATGTTTAAATAGGGTGGAATATTTTGTTAAATTAACATTTTAAAATTAGAAGACGCCATTTTAATTTTTAAACCCTTTCTCCTCGTTGTAACAAAATTAATTCCAGCTGTAGTGAGAAAACTTAAAAATCATGATACAAAATGAAACAATATCTGAAAGTAGTTTTATAAAACTGAAATTATTGTTAAAGAGAATGGTATTAGTGACTTAACCATTTGCTCTATATGATGTTTATTATCAAATACACATAATTTCGAAGATTTTAATGAATGGCTTAAGATTTTATCTTTGTGTAGAATGTGGCTAAAGAAACCTTAGTTGAGATTCAAGAAGTTGGTATCTGTTTCTGATTCCTATCACAACTTGCTACTTAGTGTCTACCAAGTCCTCCATCTCTTTGCTCCTCAAAGAGCTGTGAAAAATGATGGCAGGAGCCCATACAAAACCACAGACTTAGAGAAGGGCACAGTGCTGCTTTATTGAATGATCTTCCAAGGTAAAATTTTGCCAGGTCAAGAAATAGCAATTTAATCCATTTAGAGGAATGAATATAATTTGAAAAATTAACTTATTTCAAGACTAACATCTCAAAGTGTTGAGACCTCTTTTAAATAGCTTTCTGGATTTTGAGACATACTTTTACTGGCTGTGATTTATGAGAATTTGTGGTTTGTGGAGTACTGTCCTAAATGCCAGGGTAAAATAAGGCAGTCCCATACCTTGCCTGCCCTGGGCTGAGGACTCCATGTCCTTTTGGTAGGCACATCTTTTCTCTCCTCCTTTGTTCTGCTCTCCCCCAGCATATACTTCCTAGCCCTAGGCAATTACTTGTCTAATATCTGTCTCTGTATATTTGCCTATTCTGGCTTTTAGCTGTTTTTTTTTTTCCTGGGGGAGACAGGATCTGGCTCTGTCCCCTAGGCTGGAGTGCAGTAGTACAGTCACGGCTCACTGCAGTCTCAAACTCCTGGGCTTAAGCAGTCCTCCTACCTCACCCACCCAAGTAGCTGGAACCACAGGTGTGTTTTTTATATTGTTTTGTAGAGATGAGGTTTTGCCATGTTGCCCAGGACTCCTGGGCTCAAGCAGTCTGCCCGCCTCGGCCTCCCAAAGTGCTAGAATCATAGCCGTAAGCCACCACACCCAGCAATTCTTTTTATCCAAGAATTTTATCAGCTGAATTTTGAAGTCATTCTGTGCCATATTGGAGACATTTAAGAATTTTACATTCCAGTTGCTCCTGGCTAGCATCCTAGTGGTCCTGTTGTCCTTCAGCGCTTCCTTGGCCCAGCAGGGAACTGCTTAGCCGTCAGTTCTGTAGGCTAAGTTTACAGTGAGGAACTGTGCCTGGTGTGAAGGAGCCCACTTTTGGGGACCTAGAATGTGGCCTCAACAGTAGTCCTGGGGCTGGAATTCTGGTTCAGCCACTAGGCAAAGGTGTTTAATGACATTCATGTTCTTAGTGTATGTTGCCAATTTAGCAAAGCATCCATCATTTTGAAGAGGTAACAATTCAGTACTTTTTAAAACAGCTGTATTGAGATATAATTCACATATCACACAATTCACCCATTTAAAATAGACGGTCTAGTGGTTTTTAGTATGTTCTCAGAGTTGTACAACCATCACCACTATCAATTTTAGAACATTTTCATCACCCAATAAGGAAACTTCTTAACCATAAGTAATCATTTTTCATTTTTCTCTCTTCCCTTGTTCTGTTCTCCCCCAGCATATACCTCCTGGCCCCAGGCAATTACTTATCTAATATCTGTCTCTATATATTTGCCTATTCTGGTTTTTAGCTCTTTTTTTTTTTCTTGGAGGAGACAGGGTCTGGCTCTGTCCCCCAGGCTGGAGTGTAGTGGTACAATCACGGCTCACTGCAGTCTCAAACTCCAGGGCTTAAGTAGTCCTCCTGCCTCACCCTCCCAAGTAGCTGGAACCACAGGTGTGTGCCACTGTGCCCGACTAATTTTTGTATTTTTTGTAGAGATGAGGTTTTACCACATTGCCCAGGCTGGTCTCAAACTCTTGGGCTCAAGCAGTCTGCCTGCCTCAGCCTCCCAAAGTGCTAGGACCACAGGCATGAGCCACCACACCCAGCGTTTCTTTTTATCCAACTGTAATTATATATCCTTGACCAGGGTCTCCCTTACCTGCTGCCCCCAAACACCTAAGCATCTGGTAACTACCATTCTACTCTCCTTCTATGAGATTAGCTTTTTTAGATTCTAAATATAAGTGAGATCGTGCATTGTCTGTGCCCGGCTTATTTCACTTAATATAATGTTCTCCAGGGGTTCAACCATGTGGTTGCAAATGACCAGATTTTGTTCTTTTTTATCGCTGAATAGTACTCCATTGTGTTTATGTCCATTTTGTTTATCCATTCATCTGTTGATGGTCACTAGGGTTGTTTCCGTATCTTGGCTGTAGTGAATAATGCAGTGAATATTCGAGTGCAAGATGTCTTTTTGATATACTGATTTCATTTCCTCTGGGTGAATACCCAGTAGTGGGATTGCTGGATCATATGGTAGTTCTATTTTTAATATTTTGAAGAACCTCCATACTGTTTGCCTTAATGGGGATACTAATTTACATTTTCTCCAACAGCATACAAAAGCTTCCTTTTCTCCACATCCTTGCCAACACTTACCTTCTGTCTTTTTTTTTTTTTTTTTTCCCCAAGAAAGGCCCAAACAAAGCTAATCTTTTATCTTTTTGATAATGGCCATTTTAACTGGTATGAGGTGACTGAGGTGATATCTCTTTGTAGTTTTGATTTTTATTTTCCTGATGATTAGTGATGAACATTTTTCATATACCCATTGGCCGTTTGCTTGTCTTCTTTTGAGAAGTCTATTCAGGTCTTTTGCCCATTTTTAAATAGGCTTATTTGTTTTTTTACTATTAAGTTGTTTGAGTTCCTTTTATATTTTAGATATTAAATCTTTGTCGGATGTATAGTTTGCAAATATAATGTTTTCTCCCATTCTATAGATTCACTTCACTTCACTCTGTCGGTTGTTTCCTTTGCCGTGCAGAAGCCTTTTAATTTGATGTAGTTTGATTTGCCCATTGTTTGCATTTGTTGCCTGTGCTTTTGAAGTCTTGTTCATAAAATTCTTGCCTGTATAAATATAGTGAAGCATTTCCCCTGTGTTTCCTCTAGCAGTTTCATAGTTTCAGGTCTTACATCTATGTCTTTAATTCACCTTGAGTTGATTTGTGTATATGGTGAGAGGTAAGGGTTTAATTTCATTCTTCTGCATGTGGATTTTCAGTTTTCCCAGCATCGTTTATTGAAAGACTGCCCTTTCTTTTCAATAAATGTATGTTATTGTCACCTTTGTTGAATATCAGTTGGCTGTAAATGTGTGAATTTATTCCTGGGTTCTCTGTTCCACTGATCTATCTATCTATTTTTATACCAGTACCATGCTGTTTTTATAACTTTAATTTTATGGTATATTTTGAAGCCAGGTATTATGATGCCTCGGGCTTTGTTCTTTTTGCTCAAGATTGCTTTGGCTATTCAAGGTCTTTTGTGGTTACATACGAATTTTAGGAATTTTTTTCTATTGCTGTGAAGAATTTCATTGGTATCTTGATAGGAATTGCACTGAATCTGCAGATTGCTTTGGACAGTATGAACATTTAAGAAATAATTATTTCAATCCATGAACACAGAATAACTTCCCATTTATTTGTGTCTTCAGTTTCTTTCATCAGTGTTTTATAGTTTTCATCCTAGAGATTTTTCACCATGGTTAAGTTTATATATATATATATATATATATATATATATATAGTATTTGTAGCTATCGTAAATGGGATTTTCTTGATTTCTTTTTCAGATAGTTCACCATTAATGTATAGAAATGATACTGGTGTTATGGCTGTAATCCCAGCACTCTGGGAGGCCAAGACAGGTGAATTGCTTGAGCTCGCGAGTTTGAGACCAGCCTGAGCAACATGGCAAAACCCCTTCTCTACAAAAAATACACAAGTTAGCCAGATGTGGTGATCCCAACTACTTGGGAGGCTGAGGTGGGAGGATTGGTTGAGCCCAGGGGGCTGAGGCTGCAATGAGCTATGATTGCAACACTGCACTTCACCCTGGGCAACAGAGTGAGATCTTGTCTCAAAAAAAGGAAATAATACTAGTTTTTGTGTGTTGGTTTTGTATCCTAAAACTTTACTGAATGTTTTTGAGTTTGAACAGTTTTTTTGGTGGAGTCTTTAGGATTTTCTATACTTATGATCATGTCATCTGTAAACAGGGACAGTTTAACTTCCTCCTTCCCAATTTGGATGCCTTTGCTTTCTGTTGCCTAAATTGCCTAATTACAGCATGTTCCTATTCTGTAAATGTCCAATGAACTAGAGAATGATTCTTGGGTAGTTAATATTGTCAATGTTGTTGAACTCTTTTCCTTCTCTGAAAGCAGCTACTTTCTTGGAGGTTTCAATTCTGCATGGCAATTTGCAGCATTTCTAGTGGTACTGCTCCATATTTTATAGCTTTATGAAGAAGGTGTTTACTTTTTTTGAAATTACCTTGAGACATTTCAAATTGTGCAGAAGTTATATGCACTAAAGCAAATGTCTTGCAGTTTGCTATAGCCGCTTATGAGTCATCTGACTCTTGAATAGCTTTTAATTCAGCTTTTAAATCTCACTTGAATTTGAGCAAAACCTTCATCTTTATTTGTATCTGGACAAATTACTTCAATTGCTTGACAGTACTGACCAATCAGTTTATTTAAAATGGTATCATTTAGTAGGACAGTGTTTTTCTCTAGTTTGAGCAACGAATTCAACCAGTCCTCTAGGTTGTTCATCATCATCATCATTTGGTTATCAGTTCCTGAGTTATTTTTACCAGTGAGTTTTATATCTTCAGACAGCTATTTTGAATTATCTCAGGAATATCATATATCTCTGCCTCTTCAGAGTCAGTCACTGGCACTTTGTCTGTTTGGTGACATCATGTTTCCCTGGCTGTTCTTCATCCTTGTAGTTATACATTGATATCTGAGCATTGAATATGTAGGTATTTATAAAGAGTCTTTGCAATCTGGCTTTGTCTGTGATTGTCCTTGTACAGTAGGTCTGTCCAGAAATTGTAAGCACACTGTCTTTTTTGGTCTTTAAGCCCGTGAGTGCTACAGCCCATGTAGTGCCAAATGGTGCCCTAAGCCCAGGTTCCCTACAGTTGGCTTTGTGATTTGTTTGCTGATTGCTGTAAGCCCCACCCCCATTCTTTGTTTCTAATTTACACCTAGTAGGTTAACCCTGCTGGCACCTGCAGTGCTTCCAGTGGGAAAGGACCATAGTGTGCCCCTGTGAAGAGTCTCAGAATGGTGGGGAAGGTGAATGCCCACCTCTTGCTCTTTTTTCCCACTGTAGAAATTGTGATTCCAGAGAAATTCTCCAAGTGAGGTGCTATGTGCGCTTGGGGGAGGGGTGTCATGATCAAACAGAACCATTCATGGTTTTTCTTGGCTCTGTGGTCCAGTGAGTTGTCACAGCTTCACTCCCAATTTCTGGGATAATCAGGGCAATAATCTTGCCACTGGGTATTTGCGTAGTTGAAATTATGTGGTGGGGACAGAAGCCAGTAACTTTAACTCCTCCGTTTTGCTGATGGCTCTTGAATTCTGTTCTTTCATATGGATTTTAACAGGGAGGGACTAAAAGGAAGCTTCAGTTTGGGATTTTTAGAGCTTCTTCTAAGTACAATTGTTGAATCAAGAGACAAAAATGATGTTATAACTGGAAATAACCCCGAGATTAAAAAGGAGATAAATTAGCCCCATTGGGACAGTGCTATTGGGAATGTGAATTGATATCACTTTCCTGGAGTCTAGTTTAGTATTTATTTTATACAGAATTCCTGAAAAGATGTGTGTCTCCTTTGACTCAATACTTAAAGGAATTTACACAAAGGTTATAATCAAAGATGTTCTAGAACTGTTATGCTGGAAAAACATGAAATATTCTAATTATGAATTAATTGGGGATCAGTGAAATAAACCATGGTTTGATATGCTCTAAAAAATAATGTTACAGAAAAAAGTGTACTGATGTGGCAAAATGTATATGACATAGTTAAAAAAGCAGATTAGATGTTGATATATACAGTATAATAGAAAAAGATCAGGAAGGTATACACTGACACTTAAATCTGGATATTTATGAGTGTTTTTTTATTTCAATCTTTGTAGATGTATGTATTTTCTAAAAATTGTATTACTATCTTTGTAATAAAGTAAATTATTTTTAAGGGACTAAATAATAAATATTTGTTATTTGAGTGCTTTACATATTCACTTGGCAATTACAGTTTCCTGAACATTGGACTTCAGACTCTTCACAGCACATCCTTATTTTCATAAATAGAAAATTAAACTTATTTGTCACTTTGATATTATGCCAGGTTTAGAATACTGGAGTCTCAATCAATAAGGTGGCACCACATTGCAGAGTCATCTCTTTTTACCATGGGCCCAACATGGATGAGGATCTATCAGTATCTGTAAGTCTTTGCAGTGAGGGCAGAGTGACCACTTATTAAGTTCTAGGCTAAAGGATTCTGGGAGAGACCAGCCACACAGAGGACTTCACAAATCACTGGACAGTAAGGAAGATGACCCCACAGGGTAGCATGAGAAAATGTAGCTGCCTTCCTGGAATCTAGGTCGTATTCACCTGTAGCACAAAATGAACCAATCTTAAACCATAACCAGCATATGTAGCTTGGAAAGATGCTAAATTCCACACCCTAAGACCTGGGAATGGATTTTGGCTCTTTCCAGCATCCTAGTCTTGGGCAAGTCATTCAGCCTCCTGAGACAGTTTCTCTAACAGTGACTAAACGTGCTGACCACCTGTGGTGGTTGGAATTAGAGAAAATAGCATTACTCATTGGCAGGTTTCTAAATTGGGAAGTGTAAAATGTGAGCATTTATAAGTGGTCTTAGTCTGTGTTGTCTGGCTATAGCTGATTCCCACAGACTGAGTCATTTATAAAGAAAAGAGAGTTATTACAGTTTTGGGAGCTGGGATGTCCAAAGTAAGGTAAGGGGATGCGTCTGGTAAAGCCCTCCTTGCTGTATTGTCCCCTGGCAGAAGGGCACAAGGCAGAAGTGTGTGCAGGAGACAGAAGAGGCAAGAGGGGCGGACCGTCTTTGATAACAACTCATTCTCACAATAACAGCCTTAAGCCATCATGAGAGCAGAGCCCTTGTGACCTCATCACTTCTCATCAGGCCCTACCTCCCAACACCACTGCAGAGGACCAAGCTTCTAAGAGGAATTTAGGGGACACACTCAAACCATAACATAAGCCTTACAAAACAAAACAAGCAAAAATTGGCTTTTTTTCTCAGTGAATATATGCTGCTAACCAGATGTTGCCAGTTCACAGCAGCACACAGTGCAGACTGGGTGACTTCCATGGCTCTTACAAGGCTCATAGAGGTTTGGTTGGCGTGTCTCAGCACACCGTGACATCATCCAGTGACCTTCGAGCTCAAACCTTATAACCAGACAGCCCTGCGTTTCTAACCTCAAACTATTTAAAAATTTAAAGGAATCTACATATATACACACTGTAACCACTTTTTACCATACTAGTTTCAATTTAAAATTATCTGTTTGGTTATCTTCCTTATTGAGAGAAAATTCTAGTGAAGTCTTCTGGGTGAGGATCCTCCCCTTACAGGGGAAGAAAAACAGATGACCAGACGGAAGTGAGAACCAGAACTGAGTGGAGGGTGTCTACCTTGTGTTTTTGTACTTTTCTCTGTTCACTTCTTTCACTGTTTGCAAATAAACCCTGCCAAGGAGGCAGAGGACATAAGGGGCCCTCATGAGGGAAGTGCCTGATGGGATGTAGGACCTCCTCATTAACACTTTACTTAGTTCAAATTTGGCCTTCCCAAAGCAGCTCCTACCTGGGGCTTTACCAGTTTTTGGAGCATGCAGTCTTAAATCTAGAAAGAAATGCCCAGTGTGATTCTTAGATGTTTAGTGGCTTAACCTGTCCCAAGTGACAGGTGGGCCTCCCTTCACACTGGGCAAGTCTGAAATAACCAAGAGAAACAGTGGTGCTCCAGCTCAGCTCCGTGGGGAAGCTGAGAGGGGCCATGCCCAGGGACCATGGGACTTGTCCTAGGTCTGCCTTGGCATGTGCCATCATATGATCTGGGCTCACGTAAGTAGCAATGCTTTCCTAAGAGGATTCTATTCATACTTTATGAAATATCAGTTGTCTACATCAAATAATATTCAGTGTGGAGAAACCACTCCAGATGGAAGGACAGACTTTGATGAAAATAAGGTGGGCGGGTGAGGGTAAGGAAGCTGAGATGATATGGATAATTGTATACTACTCAAAATATGTGCTTCAGAACCTAATACATTACCCCATATAATTCATGTGTTATGCTTTTCTTAACAATTTCATTGGAACAAGATAAATGCAAAGGTGGTTATGGCAATTCCCTATTTGTAACGTACTTTTGAGAGGGAAAAATCAAAGTGATCACCAAACTCTGTAGTGCTGAAAGATGATTCCTACTGCGATCACCGCATTCCTTCAGTGGAATTGCTGCATGTGACTCTGCAGAGAGAGAACAATTAGGGTATGGTTATGTTCCCCTACACTCCAAGTGGCCAGAGGACCCAAGGCATTTGGGGGCAGCCTATCAAGGTGTTTAAATATCAAGCCATGGATACTTAATTTTATTTTGAAGCCAATGGAAAGCACGGAAGACTATAGAAGAGAGAGATGCCATTTATAATTCAAATTATTGAGGATGTATATAAGACAAAGTACCTACTTTTAGTCCCAGGTGTACTAAAAGTGTTTAGTCCCAGGTGTTTAGTCCCAGCAAATTTGTCTTTTCTAGTTTGACAGTAGCTTTAAAAGTGTCCCATGATGCCCTCCCACTGCAAATTACAGGGCACTCAGCTATTTTTCACAAAATCATACTTTAATAACTATGTTGTTTTTCTTTAGTGGAGCTACGATTGAGCCTCACAGATAGATTAACACGTATTTCCCTGCAAATGAACATCACTTAGGACATACTCATCTCAGAGGAAATGGCCCAGATGCATGTTGGGGTGAAGGGAGGCTAAGGTCCCAGACCTTCTGGGCAGGAGATTTGCTTCTCAGGGGAAGCTTCTGGTTGGCTGCTTGTCCCAAGATGCTAATAGAGGCAGGGAAGGCTCACTGCTCCAGCCCATGGGGCGGAGCAAGACCAGTCCCCGTTGCTTCGGGATGCATTTGTGGGCTTTCCACCTGCGCTCACTTCCCCACAGCCACCCCTGGTGTGAATGCTGATCAGCAACCCCATGGGAGCAGCCTGCTTGCAGCCAGGCTGGAGGGGGCTGATCGCAGCCTTGCCCCTGCTCTCCCTGGTGCAGCCCGCTCTGGGGACTAGCTCAAAGGATGGTGAGTTTGACATTCTACCAAGATCTTGTCAATTTTTCTTTCTTTTCGCCACAATTAATTACAAAAATTTGCCCAAGCACTGTGCTTGTTTCCGTGAGTATGATGGGACCCAGAGTGTGGGCTGGGGGTGGCGATGGGGTGGTAATAAAAAAAAGATGTAGAATATCTAAAGGTAGATGAGTAGAGGTCCACAAGCTGCCTCAAGGAACAGAATGGAAATGACAGTGACTGGCAGTCTTGCTAGGAAGGGACGTGTCAGCCTGTGCAACTGCTCATGCAAGGAGAAGGTCAAGTGATGCTGACCGGCCAGGTGCTTTCCCGGGAAGCTCCATTTGGAGGTGAGAAACTGAGGCAGGCAGATAATAAGATGATAATGATCAGAACCTGGGCTTGCATTGAGACCTGAGAAACGAAGTTGATTGCTCATGATAATCATCATTCTAGTGTTATTCTTCCTTGTATATTTTATGTATACACTTGCCGGAGTTGCAAATGTAGAATTTCCCAAATCTGAAACCTAATATCCTTAAATGCCATCTATTACATCTTTAAGTATGAAAACCCATGTGAGAACAATTGCTGAGGTTTCCATCTGAAGAGGAACCCTGTGCTGTTGAAACTGCAGCTCTGTTTGTGCCTTTTTACACTGTGAACTGTGTAAACACCTGTGTTTGCTTTTCTACTTTGACTATTGAAAGTCTTCAGGCAGTGCTACCTACTTTCAGGTATCCGTTCTGAACTATGTACACGCTAAGCACCTTAAATCTGTGGAGTAAGGCAGGGGTTCACTAAGTGAGCTATTATCTAAGGAGCAGTATTAGAAACTAAGTATTAAATCTGAAATACAGAATATGTGGCTTAAAAAACAAATTCTAAGGAGGTGGATTTTGTTTAAAACAATGAAGCCAAAGGGAAAGGCCTCCCAGGATCTCTTCCAGCCAGGGGGATTCTGTCCTTGCACACTGATTTCGTGCAAAGAAACGATTTTTCTTGTGTTTTTTTCCTCCTTTCATCAAGGTCAGAAGGAGAGTCAAAATCCTGATCGAATCTTTGTTTCTAAATCAGGAGCTTAGATAGTGATTTCTTAAAATGGGCCATATTTGGAAGCCATTTACCTAATTTCATTCAGAATATTTTTATTTAAAGCAGTTTTTAAAACTTGACGTTTTCCAGTTTGCTTGGCTGCATCCACGTCTCTCCTTAAGCGGCACAACCCTCTGTCCTCGGGAGGGAAGCAGTGAGTTTGGTTCTGTGTTGTGCTCCCTGTTGTACCAATGCAGTGCTCAGCAAACCCCAGGTGGAGGAGTACGGCCCAAGAATGTAGATGAAGTGAGAACCCCTCCCTTGTCTGGATGCAGCTGCTCTGAGGACACAATGCTGGCCACAGGGGCCAGGAAAAAGACCGGAGGCTGCCCAACCCAGCGCTGGCCACGAGGGTGTTCTGCAATGATGGAAACATTGTATAATTTGTATCTCGGCTACTGAGCCTGTGAAATGTGGCTAATGATGGAGAAGCTAAAGCTAATTCTTTTTTTTTTTTTTGGAGACAAGAGTTTCACTCTTGTTGCCCAGTCTGGAGTGCAATGGCAGGAAGTTGACTCACCACAACCTCTGCCTCCTGGGTTCAAGCGAATCTCCTGCCTCAGCCTCCTGGGTAGCTGGGATTTCAGGCATGCACCACCACACCTGGCTAATTTTTTTTGTATTTTTAGTAGAGATGGGGTTTCTCCAGATAATTCTTAATTCTATTTAATTGTAAGTAACTTAAGCTTCAGTAGCTGAGAGTGGCTATGAGACTGCCTCCCACATAGGGCAGTGCAGGCATTTTTCTTCCCTCAGTTATGTCACTTTCTTTGCTCCTCCTCATTTCCTGGCATCTTTGGTTAGCACTGCTGGCTTCAAAAACATCCCACACTTTAAATGTAGGCCCTGTTCTCAGGATGTCCAGCCCCACAGGGAGGCACAGGCAGCAGCAAGGTCAGAGCATCCAGGTGTGCATGTGGGTATAGATGCCAGCCCAGCAGGGTTGCGCAGGTGTCTTTACCCAGTGGACTCTGTTTAGATTTGACAGGAAGGTGTCAGAGCAAATCGCAGGGGCTCCAGAAAGAAGGAATTTTGTTCATTTAGAAACTACAGTTTGCAGTTTATCCTTTCCTTGGTCACAAGCACATTTGAAAGCGTATTGCTAATGAAATTGGAAAGTAGGCGTTTCCCCCAAATCTGAGATTTACCCACAACAAGCACAGTGGGGACAAAGCCAGAGGCACTGCCAAGGCAGTGTGAGAAAAGCAGAGGTGACAGCAAGCCCCAGGAAAGACAGGTGTGTTAGGTCAACAGCAGGCCCCTTAAACCCCCACAGGGCTCTGGTTACTCACCTCATCTGCAGCAAAGTTCCAGAAAACACAGGATCCAAGGTCGGACACCCGTAGCTTGGATCATCATCGTTTAAGGGGTCCCTGTTCCCATCTGAGTAGGAGCTCGTGCCTGAAAACATTCCCACTCTTGTTGGTATCACTCTCTTCAGAGCAGAGAGAAAAATTACCTAGTTTTCTGAGTAAAACATTAAGTTTTCTCAAATCTCTATGAAGGTTTAAATGTTGGTATAAGAACTAAGGCAACTAACAAATGCTTTAAAAATGTAAGAGAAAATGTTTCATAATGGAGAGAACTCAGTCTGACCCAACCAGTTGCAAACAAGGAGAGGTGCAGGAGGTTCGGAACCAGATCATTCCTAGGCTCTGCCAGAAGACAGAGTGTGCCTAGGGTGTGCCTTGCCAGCCTTCCTTAGGAATGCTCTTCTACTCTTCTGGAAGGTATCCTGTTTCCCAGTCCAGTTGTGGACAGTTACAGCTTTGTTTTTTGTTTTTTTTTTTCTTTGAGACGGAGTCTCACTCTGTCGCCCAGGCTGGAGTGCAGTGGCGCCATCTCAGTTCACTGCAAGCTCCGCCTCCTAGGTTCACGCCATTCTCCTGCCTCAGCCTCCCGAGTAGCTGGGACTACAGGTGCCTGCCACCACACTGGCTAATTTTTTTGTATTTTTACTAGAGACGGAGTTTTACCATGTTAGCCAGGATGGTCTCGCTCTCCTGACTTCATGATCCGCCCACCTTGGCCTCCCAAAGTGCTGGGATTACAGGCATGAGCCACAGCGCCCGCCTTTTTTTTTTTTTTTTTTTTTTTTTGAGACAGAGCCTTGCTCTGTTGCTCAGGCTGGAGTGCGATGGCACTGTCTTGGCTCACTGCAACCTCCACCTCTCAGTTTCAAGCGATTCTCCAGCCTCAGCCTCCCGAGTAGCTGGGATTATAGGCGTGAGCCACCGTGCCCAGCTGACAGTTACAGTTTTTAATTCTCGGAACTCTCTCAGCTTCCATGTACAGTCTTTCCGTTGAGTAGCGATCTGTTTCAGGCAGCCACAAAGATCCCTACCTAAAACACACTTTTGTTTTATTTTGTTTTGTTTTTGAGGCAGAGTCTTATTCTATTGCCCAAGCTGAAGCACAGTAGTGCAATCTTGTCTCACTGCAACCTCCACCTCCTGGGTTCAAGCAATTCTCTCGCCTCAGCCTCCTGAGCAACTGGGATTACAGGTGCTTGCCACCACACCTGGCTATTTTTGTATTTTTAGTAGAGACGGGGTTTCACCATATTGGTCAGGCTGGTCTCAAACTTCTGGCCTCAAGTGATCCACCCACCTCGGCCTCCCAAAGTGCTGGGATTACAGGCAAGAACCACCACGTCTGTCGAAAGCACACTTCTTAGGAAGGAATTTGTCTGACAATGTTAGAAAACAAAAGCTGTTTCTGATTGGGAAAATGTTACCGGAGTTTGGATTTTTCTCTCTGTGTTTGATGTGTGTCCCGATAAGAGGTCACAAGTACAGAAGCTGGAAGCATTAAGCTCTGTTTCTTTGTCTTCCAGAGGATATAGGAAGAAGCTGGTCTGCTGACTGTGATACTCGTGACCAGCTTGCACAGGACATGGCTGAGGAGGCAGCCCAAAACATTTCTGGTGACCAAGAAAGGTGAGTTAGCACTGTTCTCAGAGGGTTTGGTAAGCTTGATTTTAAAGTATGCATTCAGAAATTTTCTTTCAAAAGTCATCACCTCTAGGATGTAGGCTCACTCTGGCATGGGTGGAGGGCCTGTACCAGGAGGGTGCAGTTGGCCAGCAAGGTCAGTTCAGAGGTTGGAGTTGGTGTTGAGAATGGATTTTTTCCTGAAGGCTTTTTAGAAGACTCCTCAAAGCGGATGCCTTCAGTCATGAGAAGTGCTGATTGCTCTTCCTGCAAATGCAGGATACCTTCCAAATTACAGGACTTTCTGCTGCCCCGTAGCAGACAAAGTTAAGCTACCTGCTTGTCTGCCAGGTCCCTTGCATGGAGACCAGGAGAAACCTGGCACAGGAAGAGATCATGGGGTCTTGGCCCATGGGTCTTATTTCTAAATCCTTTTCCCCATGCTCTGTGCACGCCAGCACCCATGTGTTGTTGAGGCTGGGCAGCCTGTGTGCTCTGCTGTTGGCTGTCTCATGGCAGTGTGACATGGTGTAAACCTCCATGCCCCCTTTCCTGGGCATGGGGCCAGCAAGGTGACCTGCCTGTGGGATGTGGTAAGAACCCAGGGAGGGTCCCCACTGTCCCCTGGCCTGGCGTGATGGGAGCCTGGGCCTGTAGATCTTGCCCAGTGGGGTACCCCGCTACTGCAGGTCACTTTACCTCCTCACCCCTAGATTTCTCATCCCGAAAATCTGAGTACCTCTGTTGTGACATCTGTAAACTCCAACGGGTCATTATAAAAATCAGTATCCTTGATGAATGCTTGCTGTCAGCATTTCTGCCTTTGCTAGCTTACTGTCTTTGTGCCGTCACCATCATTATATCAAAGAAACCCAAAGCAAACCAAGACAAGAAAGTGAGGCTGCACGTGTTAACAGGGTTGGCCACATTCATGCTTGGAAATTTCTTTGCCTTATGTCATTCACTGCTGCCAAGCTTTGTCTGATTTTGGCTACAATTTTTTCCCTTATTTTTTTTTTGTTACCCCATTTTTCTTTTATTCCAAATGCCCGTGCTCCTGCAGACTCCCAGAGTCTTGATACTGGCCCAATTTGACCTTCACTCCTATCAGCCAGGGAATTGCAAGGAGTTACCCCTTTGTCCTTAGAAGGGAAAGAAAAGCTGAGGACTGGAAGTTGCTGACTTGATGTTTTTTCCCCTGTATATTTCTACATCTTGTACTTGCAGAGCAACTAGTTCATGCACATACTAGCCATTGTAATTGGTGTCCAGGCCCCATTTCTGAAGTCATAGCCTTTTGGGGTTTCCTGAGTCACCTAAAGCAAGACAGTGGCTGATTTGGTTCGTAGAAACAGAAGAGGTTTTCTTGACTCTGCTGTATCCCTCATTTCCTGGAGTTAGGCCTGTAGTGTCTGTGTGTGGGTGTGTGTGGTATAGGACATGTGTGTGGGTACTGTGGTGTGTGGTCTGTGTATTATTATGTGGTGTGTGGTATAGATTATGTATCGGTGAATAGGTATAAGGTGTGTGTGTGTGATGCATGGTGTGTGCTGTGTGATGTGTGTATAATGTGTCGGTGTGTGTGGTGTTTCTGTGTGTGGTGTGTATGGTGTGTTTGGAGTGTGTGATGCTTATTAATGAATTAATGCGTGGTGTGAGTGTGTGGGTATTATTATATTATTATTGAGTATATGTAGTATTAATATGTGGCAGTGTTGGAGGTGTGTGAATTATTAGATTGTGGTATGTAGCTGGGTGTGAGGTAGCATGATGTCATGCCTTTGAAGCCAATGGGTACTATTGTGGGTGTGTGTGTGTGTGTGTTTAGAGTGTGTGTGTGGTGGGTGACTGGTGCGGTGTAGAGCCAGCCCTCTTGTGATGGCAGTGTGTGTGTGTGTGGAGTGTTGGGTATGTGGTGTGCACATGATGTATGTGTGGGAATATATTGTGCGATGCCATGTGGTGTGGTAGGTGTGTGGTGTCCGTGTATTATGTGAGTGTGTGATGTGTGAGTGTGTAATGTGTATATTGTGTGTGATGCTATTGTGGGTATGTATGTGGTGTTTGTGGTGTGGGTGGTATGTGTGGTGTGAATGTGTGGTGTGTATATTGTGTGTGATGCTGTGTGGTGTGCGTGTGTGGTGTTTGAGTGTGTGGTGTGAGTGTGGTATGTGTGGTGTGTATATTGTGTGTGATGCTGTGTGGTGTGGTGTATATTGTGTGTGAACGCCATTATGCTTTATGGTGTGTATTGATGTGTGAGTGTGTAATGTGTATATTGTGTGTGATGCTGTGTGGTGTGTGTGGTGTATGCCTGTGTGGTGTGTGTGTGAGTGTGTATTGTGTACATTTTGTGTGATGCTGTGTGGTGTGAGTGTGTGGTATATGCGTCGTGTGGTGTGTGTGGTGTGTGAGTGTGTGATGTGTGTGGTGTGTGTGTGGTATGTGTGTGGTGTGTGATGTGAATGTGAGTGTGTAGTGTGTATTTTGTGTTTGATGCTGCGTGGTGTGAGTGTGTGTGGTGTATGCATGTGTGGTATGTGTGATGTGTGTGATGTGAGTGTGAGTGTGTGGTGTATGCATGTGTGGTGTGTGTGGTGTGTGTGTGATGTGAGTGTGAGTGTGTAGTGTGTATATTGTGTGTGATGCTGTGGTATGTGTGTGTGGTGTGAGTGTGAGTGTGTGGTATATTCATGTGTGGTATGTGTGGTGTGTGTGGTGTGAGTGTGTGTATATTTTGTGGTGCTGGTATGTGTTGTGGTGTGAGTGTGAGTGTGTAGGGTGTATATTTTGTGTGATGCTGTGGTATGTGTGTGTGTGGTGTGAGTGTGTGAGTGTGTATATTTTGTGTGATGCTGTGGTATGTGTATTGTGTGTGTGTGGTGTGAGTGTGTGTGTGTGGTGTGAGTGTTGGTGTGATTTTTCATCTTCTCCCAGTTTCATCATCTTCCACATGTGACCCCCACAATCCATTTCCAGCTTGAATGATTTGCATTTACATTCCCTGGTCTCTAAAACTCATCCAGCAGAAAACTTAGCACAGTCCTTCAAGGGTGTTACAGTGCCTGGATCTTACCTTGGAGATGGTGATGGTGGAGTAGTTGGAATCCTATTCGAGGACCTTGATAAACAGAATCCCTACAGTGACAGTGAGTGAAAGTGTCTGGTCTAAACACTTAGTTGAGGCAGTAAAAAGAACACAGGAAAAGCCATCATGCAAAAGCCTGTCCAAGGTTATTTCCATCTGAGGGCCTGATGTAAGAGCCCAGCGTTGAACGCCAAGAAAGACCATCATTTTTCTGCTTCCCTGCCTAGTTCACTTTAAATCGGTTTGAATATGAGGTCTCTGCAGCTTCCAGCTTGCCAATATTTCATTTGTTGATATTGGTCAGCAAAACGTCCTTCTTCATTCCGACTTGTTGATGAGGAAGTGTCTGCCCCTTATGTGCTGAGGTGGACTAGCCCCAGAGCCTGCTCCAGCCCTCCCTGCCCCTGTCTTTATAACCAGGAGTGCCTGGCCAGAGCAGGTGAAATGGTTCAAGATAAGAGTTCAGCTCCAATGCTCTCATCTTCCAACTGCTCAAAAACACTCACTTTTTTTAAACTTTATTTTATTTTATTTTATTTTTACTTTAAGTTCTGGGATACATGTGCAGAATGTGCAGGTTTGTTACATAGGTATACATGTTCCATGGTGGTTTGCTGCACCTATCAACCAGTTATCTAAGTTTTAAGCCCTGCATGCATTAGGTATTTGTCCTAATGCTCTCCCTCCCCTTACCCCCAACCCCCAACAAGCCCCGAAAAACACTCGCTTTTAAGGAATTATAAGAGATCTGTCATGTAATTCAAACAAATGACTCAACTAGTTCCCTTGAGGCATCACAGACTGTGTTTGAGCCATCAGTATCATCCCATTCCCCAATGGCCACAGTTAACCAAGAGGAAGCCAGGTGCCTCTGTGAAAATGGTACTGATTCTGTGCCAGGGCCTGGGGGCCTGCCTCCTCCCAACACCAGGAAAAACAGCCTCCCTTGTATTTAAATTATCTCCCCCTTCCATTTTTTTATTTGAAAAGATTTCTGAAATCTCAAGGAATATTAGCTTTGCAGCGCTATCCTTGGCGCCTCTGTGAGTGGAGGACACCGCTGTTGGGGATGTGCTTTTCACCTTCTGAGAAGAAAGTTACTTCTCAAGGGCCAACTATGTCCCAGGAACCAGGGCTGGTGTTTTCTGTGGGTAGCACTTGGAAGTGATCCCGTTGTGGGGGCGTCTGAGAGGGTCTCAGAACCTGGTGGGTGCCAGGGCTATCTAACCTTGTGTGGGCCCAGAGTGGCGGGCAGTCTCACAGCCATCGGCTGTGAGGCACACACGGTGGACAGAGGTTAGGTTGGTCCTTTCCTCAATTTTATTTGCCCACCAGATCATTGCAGAAATCCTCTAAGTCTGATCTGGTCTGGTCTGTATGATTCCAAAGCTGTCCCCTTTTCTATTATTATTATTTTTTATTTTCTCATTTCTCTGGCCTTTGGAAGACAAGCATAGTTGAGAGTAGACAAGGAAATCCTTGGAATTATTCAACAGTTTGAGGCCTTTGACCTAGCAACCATCTTCATCTTCAAAATACAGCTTTGCACTTCCCTGCAAACTTTCCTCAACTATAAATAGTGTCCTCGTCTGCCCTCTGGTGGCGGCTTCTTGGGCATCAAGAACCAGACTTGTAAAAATTGGGTGAAACTGTCCAGTTTTATCTTTGTAGAAACCTTGTTTAAGATAAAGTAGATATCCTATAGACTTTATAGACATCCAAAATGGGTAAAAAAGAGAATTCTGAAGAGCTGAATGCATTTTTCAGGGGAAAGGTGGAACACAGCATCTAAGAACAAGGCGAACACCCTTAGCAGCTGGTTACCAAGCATTTAGCTAATACAGGGCGTCCCTTTCCGGAGTGACAGTCCTGGCAGCAGCCTCGTGAAGTAGGTCTGTGTCGCTCCTCTTAAACAGTGAAGGAGACTGACACAGAGAGGCAAGGTGACTGCCTGTGTCTAGAAGAAGTGGATGTAGAGCCTGCCCTTCTCCTTAGCACAGCAGCCTACATGGAGCCGGGAACTTGGCGATGGTTCCCATTGCCCTGTCGCTGGGAGTGGGCATGGAGGAGAAGCCTGAATCACACCATCCATTTCTGGCTGAATCAAGATCAGAACTCAGGAAACCCGCACCTTAGATCAGGACTATTTCACTCACTGCGCTTGATCTTTCTCAAGTCGATTGGTGCCAGACACAGATACCTCAGGACCCAAGGAGCCACAGGCTGAAAGGGAGTGACCAGGGACCAGATGACGACCCACAGTGATCTCTGCTGACAAATATGAGAGCAGCAGACAGCTGCCAAGGCCTAGGGAGTCCAGAGGGAAAGTCACCAGCTATGCCAAGGGGCAGAGCTCTGGGGCTGACTTCAGCTGCAGCTTGAGCTCTGGAGGCACACCTGTAGAGAGCTTTGAAGGAAGGTGCCATAGAATTGACGTCGGCTTTGGGTTTGCTGAGAACCAGGTTTAAACGTTGGCTCTGCCTCTCACTGATGGTGTGAACTTTGCTGAGTTAACTTGTTTTGCTGGGCCTCCATGATCCCATCTGCATTGCTGTTCTTGCATTGCTATAAAGAAATACCTGAGACTGAGAAAGGAGGTTTAATTGGCTCATGGTTCTGCAGGCTGTACAGGAAGCATAATGCTGGCATCTGCGACTGGGGAGGCCTCAGGAAGCTTACAATCGTGGTGGAAGGTGAAGGGGGAGCAGATGCATCACATGGCAACAGCAGGAGCAAGAGGAGGGGAGGAAATGCCACACACTTTTAAATGACCGTATCTTGGAGAACTCACAAAGACAGCACCAAGCCATGAGAGATCTGCCCCCGTGATCCAAACACCTCCCACCAGGCCTCACCTCTAGCATTGGAGATTACAATTCAACATGAGATTTGCACAGGGACAACTATCAAAATGATATCAGCATCTTAAAAAGTAACTGCACGGAACCTCTCAAGTCTGTTGTGGAGATGAACAGGGAGGATGCCATGCAGTGCCTACTCTGTGTCTGTGCTGGGGTCTCTCCCCAGGGCCATGGGTTCCATGCTGTTCCTTCCTGCAGCATGCCAGATCCCCATGGGCTGGAAGTATGTGCCCTCAGAGCTGCGAGTGAGCAGTGGGAATGGGGACAGTGAGGCAGGAAGAAAGGAGGAGGAAGAGGAGCCCTAGGGGCCACCAGGCCTTGCCCTGGAAGATCAGCTCTGTGCATCTGAACAGGAAGCCCTAGAGGCAGCAGGAAGAGAGATGGGTCTGTTCAGAGGCTGTTTTAGTAATCAGATGGGAACTATATTTCAGTTAATCTTCCAAAACAGACCCTGAGTTTGGGAAATATGAAGTGAAGAAACCATAGATGCAAGTCGTTTTTTTTGTTCATTTGGCAGCCAATTATGTACTTAATACATTTGTGGCAGAAATGTGGATATGGAAGGAAGAGTGGTCACAGGATGGCTGTGATTAAACGATTGTACTTAATTTTCCTCTGGTTATTTTCTTTCCCTTAGGTGTCTCCAGGCTGCCTGCTGCCTTTCCTTCGGTGGTGAGCTGTCTGTGAGCACTGACAAGAGCTGGGGTCTTCATCTGTGCAGCTGTAGCCCTCCTGGAGGTGGACTGTGGGTCGGTAAGGCCTTGGGGAAGGAGGCATGGCCACCATGACAAGAGTGTTGCTTTATTTCCCTGGTATAAAGAGGACATTTTCCACATGGGAATTTCATTTTCTGTTTTTAAGAAACAGAAGGAAGGTCAGAGTGATCTTAAACCTGCTGTTTTGCAAGTGCCTCTGACTTAAATAGTCCACATGCCAGGGTGGTATATTTTTAACTTCTTCACTGGGGCCCACCCCTGACTTTCTGCTTTAGGAGGTCTGGGGTGAGGCTGAGGAGCTCTGGGGGCCACACTTCGAGAACCACTGAGACTACAATGGGGCCTCCCAGAGCCCAGAAGGGGATACTTAGATTACAGGAGGTGTCTGCATGGCCACAGGTGTGGGGTTTTCCTCCTCCTCCTTAACACAGAGAGTATCTCTGTTTTCAATTTTTAAAATGAAAAGTCTAAAGTGTTGCCTAAAATGTCATTGCCAGGATTCCTTTAAGTAGAAGGAATTTTCGAGTTTTCAACTTAGGCTACACGTTTGGTAGACCTGAGAAACTGATTTTAAAAATTAAAATTTAAAAATTTTTTACATTTCTGAAGAGACAGATTTAAATGAAGTGTGGGGGGGGGGAGGAGGTGGGTGTGTGTCTGGCATCAATGTTGAAACAATGCAACGCCAACTCTTTTTGCAATTCTTATGTTAAGATCATGTGGAATTGGTACCTAAATGCCAGGGGTTTGCCTGATGTCCTGCTGCCGCTGCTTACGTACAGAGCATAATCATCACTGAGACAGCGAGGATTGCCAGGGAAGAAAGCTTTATCAGGTGCTGCAGATGAGGAGAAGGGAGATGAAGTCTCAATATGTCTCCCCAACTGACTAAAATGGGGGAGTTTATATAGCAGGGAAGGCAAGAAAACAAAAATTAAGAGAGGGGTGAGGAAGCAGTCTGAGGAATGAGGGGCCTGGCTGGATGCAGGGATCTGCTGGGTCCCTTTCCTGGGTTGGTTTCCTGAGGGAGGAACTCAGATAAGATGGATGTGAAGTCTCAAGTTTTAAGACTAGGAGAGTCAATTTCCATGTTTATTCAAAAAAACCTATAAATATCAGTGCTGTGGGACAATTAGGCCAATTTCAGGATTAGTTTCACTCATTTAGTTTATTTTTCCTTTTGTTCAATTTTGCGATTTTGTGTACTTTTTATGATTTTTTGTTTAATTTTTTCTGTTCAGGGTTGTGTCCACTTTTTTTTTCAGATAATTTGGGCGCAGTGACTTTGATGACTAATTAGTTTCAGAGAAATATGAGTCACTTGCCTATTCTAGCTTATTCCCAAACATTTTCTAAATCTTTCTTCCTCTCAGATGTGTCCAGTTCAGGAAATTGCTTCCTACCTCGGTTGGCGCATCCAACCTGCATGGGCGCTCAACGGCACTCGATGGTACTTGCAGCACATCACGTATTAGACAACCCTCGGGAGCACAGCCTTTGCTTTTTTCTCCGCTTTTATTGTCACAAGATATTAGTACACTGGACTCTTGACAGTAAATAGTGGCTTTGACTCACAGTGTTAACACTGGATTTGATATTGTCCTAGGCTAAACTTGAGAGTGTCCCGGGAGGCTAGGGGAAAGCTGCCTGCCGGCATCACTGCTGGGGTGCAGGGAGGAAGCCACGCCCCCCGTGAGGATGGCCCAGCCCTGGCCTGGAGCTCCTGGAGAACCTGCTGCTCTCGGCGGCCTGCAGGCCTTTGGGTTCCTTCTAGCCTGAGCAAAGCTGGCCAGAATAAGAGACTGGGGTTAAGGGAGGCCAGGCAGAAACAGGTTTCCTTGCGGGAACTCAGGTCTGAGGGAAAAGCAGCAGAGTGCTCCAGTCCCCCCTTCACCTGCCACCCCCACTTCCTTCCCCTCCTACCTGGGGATGCAAGGCCCTCCCCGAAGGGCAGAGGGGTGGGGGCTTCAGGGAAAGCAGCTCTTGCACCCAAGGCAGTCGCCTGGCTTCTTGCTGAGAGTGGCTCTGTGCAGGGCCAGGTCTAGCAGAAATATTTTCTTTTAACTTTTATTATGGACATTTTCAAACATCCGCATGAGTGGAGAGAATGGCATCACAAACACTCAAGGACCTGTCATCGCCGGCGACAGTTGTCAGCTGTGCGCAGATCCTATTCCAGCTACTCCCACAGGCATGGGACGTGGCAGGGCCCTCAGCCTCCCAGCTGGGTGGACACGGGCCCCGCTCACTGCCCAGCCTTCAGCCCTCAGAGATGGGAGGAGTGAACATCAGCCAGGTCCACGCTACTGTCAGGGCCAGATTGCCCGGGTGGGAACATCCTGCTTATAAACTTTGGAGTGTCTTTAATGGTCTTCCTGTTTGTTCAACAGTTCCCCCACCACTCCTTCAGACTCTGGTATTGCCCCCTCTACTACATACCACTGAGCAGGACCCTTGACCCTCGTTATTTTATGACCGGACCGCTGGGTGTTTCTGGAACAGGCATTCATTGTCAGTGTGGCTGGTGGTCGTGGGTTCCCTCATATTGCTTAGTGTGGGCTACACCTAAGACATTGTTTAAGCAAGGAAATAGAAAGAAAAGACACACTGCAGGACGCCAAAGCCCAAGGACACACATCTTCATGATCAGCCCGTTGTTAGGCCCGGGTGGCTTTGAACTTGTGTATAACTGAGGGCTTCTCCAGCTTTATTTTCTCACCTTCCCAGAACATTGCAGTCTTCAGAATCTGTTTGCTTGTTGTTGTTGTTGTTGTTGTTGTTTCTCTAGAGGTCTATGCTAATCACGTGCTTCTTATGAGGGATGGGAAGTGTGACTGTCCTCGGTGTGCTCTGAAGACAAAGGCAGAAGACCGGGAATCACAGAGTCCATCCTCATTGCCTTCTGGGCAGAAGGTATTCCTGGATCTGGGGAAATTCGGCTTTTCTTCCTGAATACAGTACATGTACAGTACAGCTCAAAAGCACCTCCATGTTTCAGCAGGAATTTATCAGGGATTGTTTTGCTATCATGTGTGTTTGTGCCAGTGAAGCAAGTGTGACTTATAAAGTCTTAATTCAGCTCCAGAGTGTAGTTCCACAGATGAGAAGTGCAGGCAGGGGTAGCCCAGCCCAGAGGAGTAGGGGATAGCCCTCAGATGGGGAGTGAGGGGGTAGCCCTCAGATGGGGAGTGAGGGGGTAGCCCTCAGGTGGGGAGTAGGGGATACCCCAGGGTGGGGAGTGGGGGTGCCCCCGGGGTGGGGAGTAGGGGCTGCCCCCAGATGGCTCCAGCACAGACAAGGCTTCCAGCAGCCAAAGCACCGAAACCCTGCTTATCTTGCACAGTGTGAGGAGCTCTTTGAAGACCCTATTAATTAACACTAGGCAACCTGGAGGTTTGTGAATTCCCTTGCAGCACGACCCCCAGCAGATGCTGTTATGGCTACGTGTTTGCTTTCTTGCTTCCTCTGGCCGAAGGCGAGCCCTGGGAGGATGAAGCTGTCTGCTTTCCTCGCCGTTGCTTCTCTGGTGCCCAGCACAGTGCCGGGTGCACAGCAGGGGTCCACCGCTATTCTGTTAACGAAGTAATGTTACTTTCCCAAATGTACTGGGTTTTCATAAGCAGCTCTCTCACGTTGTTTTATTATTTTTTCTTACAGAACATTTGGAAAACAACTAGTAAAGCAGTGTTAAGTGTTGTTAATGAAAAAACACAGGCTGTTGTTAATGAAAAAACACAGGCGCCTCTGGATTGTGATCACAGTGCTGATAGGTATGTCAATGTACCATGGCGAAATCTTGCTTTTCTGAACATGCAAATGATATGAGACTTACAAAGAATTGCTCAGATGTGAAAGTGGATGCTTGTTCCTACATGGCCCGAGGGTGGGTTAGCAAATGCAGCTCTTAAATTGGTGGAAAAAAGAATGGTGTTCTGAAGTTAATTTGCTGGAGTAGACCAGGTAGTATGACAAACCCCCGAATGCTGGGAGCCGTACAAGGTGATGTCATACAAGAATCGTCATTGTCTCCATTATGAACTCTGGGAAGGAATATGGTGAGCCTTCCAGGTACAAGCACTCGACATGATGGTAATTGGTTATTTCATGGTGCATAACATACAGACTTTAAGACAGCATTCGATGAACCTTGAAGACATTATGCTTTGTGAGATAACCAGTCACAAAAAGACACATCCTTTATAATTCTACTTATGCGAGGTCCCTAGAGTAGTCACATTCATAGACACTGAAAGGAGAGTGGGGTAGTTGCCAGGGGCTGTGGTGGAGAGGAACGGAGGGTTGCTTAATGGGTACAGAGCTTCAGTTTTGCAGGATAGGAAAGTCCTAAAAAGATACTGCACAACCATGTACGTGTGCATACACTTAACACCACTGAACTGTGCCTTCAAATAGTTCAGATGGTAAATTTTATGTTTTTTTTTTTTCGTCGCAGTTTAAAAAAACACAATAGCACCAGACAATACAAAATTCAAAGTAGGCATAATTTAAAAAAATAGTTGGCCGCCTTCTGGATTCTCTAGTGTCACACTGTACCTGAAATCGATGGTTTTACTCCTTCTAATGGAAATTAAACATTGAATGATACAAAGAACAAATGTAACTTTTCTTTCTTAAAGGAAAAACATGGGTAAATGTAGATGTTTGTTTTCCTCATTATTATTCAGTTCCACTGTTTTCACTGATGCGACTTTTCCCTTCATGTTATTGTTCAAAGGCAGTGACTGGTAATGGCCCATCAATGTTGCCAAGAACAGCTAAACTGATCACAGTTCTTTCTGATCTACCTCCAATCCACCTGATCTTTACTCTTGATCTGCTGCTATAATATTGCTCCTTTTATTTATTTATTTTTATTTTTATTTATTTATTTTTTTTTGAGACGGAGTCTCGCTCTGTCACCCAGGCTGGAGTGCAGTGGCCGGATCTCCGCTCACTGCAAGCTCCACCTCCCGGGCTTACGCCATTCTCCTGTCTCAGCCTCCCGAGTAGCTGGGACTACAGGCGCCCGCCACCTCACCCGGCTAGTTTTTTGTATTTTTTAATAGAGACGGGGTTTCACCGTGTTAGCCAGGATGGTCTCGATCTCCTGACCTCGTGATCCGCCCGTCTCGGCCTCCCAAAGTGCTGGGATTACAGGCTTGAGCCACTGCGCCCGGCCTTCCTTTTATTTATTTGTAAGATCCTCAAACCTGACAGGAAAGGAGGCAGGGCAGAGCATGAAGCTGGCACCGTGCCCTGGGAGACCACGGGCAAAGTCCAACCTGTGACCATGGATGCACCTGATTCAGCCCCTAGGTGGAAATTTAGGAAAAGAAGAATCCTTGACAGCCAGCTGTGAGGGCAGCCCACGCTGCACACCTGACTGTGTTCCCCACCATAGTAGTCTCCGAGTCTTTGCTGGCAGCAGTACTGGGGAGAATTGGATCCCCCCGACAGTTTGTGACCCAGAAACTTGGATGTGTGGGCCCAGGACTGTTGTTTTTTGGACTCCATTTTGCTAACAATAAGCCTACCTTTTATGGCCAGATTTGTCTGTCTGTCCCCCGGAAATATGATGACTGAGGCCCTGTGTAGCATCCATTTCAGGGTAGAGCATCTCTGTGTGAAATTCTTACTTCTTTTGGATTCTAGTGGGTAGACTGGTGCATCCCCTGGAGCCCCAGTTAAGAAAACTCATTCTTTGCAGCTTGAACAGAATGATTTTCTCCGATGCTTGGGTCAATGAATGAAGAATTTCACAGCTTATTTTTGAGAAATTATTTCAAGACTTAGCTAAGGTGCAAGTAACTGTTCAATGAGAGAGAAATCTTCAAGTGGAATCAGCACTCCCTGTGTGCTGCCACGGGAATGTCATTCCTGTCCTCTGCTGAAACCTGGCAATGCAGGCAGGGCCTGTGAATACACACGGGAAACAAGAGCGGGGTGGGGTCTCCCTATGTGGCAGCTCATTGACTCCAGCTCCCACCTCCTGCTTAGCTGCTGCAGTCTGTCTTGGGCCCTCACTGGTTACAAATCTGAAGTGCTTGGGTGAGCAAACCTCTGGCCTGTGTGCTTGCTTAGAAGGAAAGGGTCTTCCTTCCTAGGAACAGAAGACCTTCTTAGCTGTGAGCAGAGTGAAGCCTGGTGGGGGTACTCTTGTGTCTGTCTCCTGAGGCCTGAGCACAATCCCCTCCACCCCCAAGCCAGTCCCAGTTCTGAGGCCCTTTACTTTTGTGACTGAATCACAATCAATCAAAGCCTGACATTGTGGAAAGACACAAACATGCATGGACCTTAATCTGGATAGACACGGGTGCCTTTTTCTTTTTTCCCAGGACACAGCTAAGACATGCGGATTTGTTGTTGTTGTTGTTTTCCTAAAGAGAATCACTACATTAAGAACTAAAGGGATATAAAGGGGAAAAATAGAAAGCAAGTGACTCGGATGATGACTGGACTAAAAATATGTCACATTAGGAACAGCTGAAGTGACTTCAGATGTCCCTCGGAGGACAGAAGAGCCGGGTTGACATGCCGCTGGAAGTGCTTAGAAGTGGGCTTCAGCTGACGGAGTGGACAGCATGTAGGCCACCGCACCACAAGCCCCAGAGCCGAAGTGTCATGAGTAGTGCAAGGTTACAGATAACCAGGTCCACGCATGTTTGTGTCTTTCCACAACGTCAGGCTTTTATTGATTGTGATTCAATCACAAAAGCCATGAGCTACATGGACCTCTTGAGGAGGCAGTTCTCCATAGTACTTCCCATTCACTTGGCAGTCAGAGCCGCGGGCACACAGGCTGATGCCACTCTGTCAGTCAGTATTGCAAACCATGCATAATAGTATACTTAACCTATAATTGTTATAGATTAAACATTCCACGGCAAACAAAGTAACACTTAACATCAATAAGAAAAAGAGATAGGAGAAAGGGTTAATGAACCAGTCCAGGGGGAGCCAAGAAGACAAAAGGAGTCCCAGTCTGAGCCGAATGGTTCATCAGTCTTACAAGAAAATCTTGGCCGGGCGCAGTGGCTCAAGCCTGTAATCCCAGCACTTTGGGAGGCTGAGACGGGTGGATCATAAGGTTAGGAGATCGAGACTATCCTGGCTAACACGGTGAAACCCTGTCTCTACTAAAAAAGTACAAAGAAAAAAAAAACTAGCCGGGCGAGGTGGCGGTCGCCTGTAGTCCCAACTACTCGGGAGGCTGAGGCAGGAGAATGGCATAAACCCGGGAGGCAGAGCTTGCAGTGAGCCAAGGTTGCGCCACTGCACTCCAGCCTGGGCGACAGAGTGAGACTCTGTCTCAAAAAAAAAAAAAAGAAAGAAAGAAAATCTTGAAGGTAGTAGAGCCTCTGGCGGCAGATGCCAAGCTGTCATCACAAGTGACTACAAGAAAGTGGCAGTTAAGATGACCATTTGGAACTGTTCACGCCTAATCTTGTATGGTCACAGGGCCCTCTGGTGAGAACCGATAGTGGAAGAGTGTGCTGGTGTCCTTATCTAATTGGATGCAGTCTTTATTTTTTTGATTTGTTTATTAAACCAAACATCTTCTCCTTGTTGGCAGAGTGCCCTGTGAAAAGAAATGGAGCCTTTTTCTAAGGTGGGGTTAGTTATGTCATGGGTACTCCGTACACAAAGGCTGATGATGGTGAAGAGAGGGTTGGGGACAAAGGGGCGGCCCAGGCAGTGGCATGGTAGTCACTGTGAGCGTCCCAGGACCAGGACGTTGCGTTGGATTTGAGGTTAAGTGCAGTCCACATTGTTGACCTAAAGGAAGAAACCAAGGCAAAGTTAATAAATGGGGAGTTTATTTGGGCCAAGGCTGAGCACTGCAGCATGGGAAACACTGGGAAGTGCTTTAGAGAACAAATGAGAGGCTCAAGTTTTAAAGAAAAAATGACGACTCAGGAGAGGAGGAGGCAATTACAGAAGTTGTTCCTCAGGAATTCTCATTGGTTTACAGAAATAGCATTGGTCAGTGATTGGCTATACAGGGTTGAACTATAAGGTGGATGGCATTTTTTGGCTACTTGGCGTCAAGTCAGTTTAGAGCCCACATAGCAAGTGGCTTCAAGAGGTCATTATTTAGCTCAAGTGGAATGAGACATAACTGCTGTCATATTTTAATGCCTCTCTGGGCCTGATCATGTAAAGGGGCTTGCATTCCTCAGATAAAACTTTTTTTTCTTTCTTATCATCTAATAGTTTACTCTTCACCAGGGCAGGTCTATTCTCTGAGCTCCGTGTTAACAGACACAGACACTGAGCCTCAGCTGAGGCACTAGAATAGTGACTCTTGTGTAGGTGGGGACTGAGCTCCACAGCCTCTGACCCAGAGCCTGTCACCTTAACTCTTCTGCAGAGCAGAGCAAGCCCAGAGCCAGTCGGCTGCAGGCATCGGAAATACTCGTCGTGGATTTTTCTCATGCAGGATTATAATGCTGGCCTGGCCTTGCCACAGCCTGAGACAGAGACACTCACCTCACTGGAGCCATGTTGGGGAAGGGAGGCTGAGAGTCAGGCTGGTCTTGCCAGAGGAGGAGCCTGGAGCTGCAGCTAAGAAAGGAACCGCTGTGCCTCACTCCCTCCTGCAGGGCTCGCTGGGGCTCATCAGCAGGGTGAGGTGGTGATAACAGCTGAAAACAGGGTCCTATGACAGGGGAACACAAAGATGACCAGCTAAATGGCCCTTGTCCCTGCTGGCCGGAGGCACGGTCCTTGAGTCCCATTCCCAAGCCCTGCCTCCTTGCCAGGCTTTGACTGCTAGGCAAGTAGTTGCCACCAGGCCTCCCGCGGTGCCCCCTCAGTCACTGCATCACAGTATGTTCCAGCCGAGTCCAGGCCCCACGGGGCAGACAGAGCACATTTTGTACGTGACTCGCCCCTTTGGGTGAACTGTCTGAAGCAGTGTCCTAAGTGGGCGTGGATTTTAGTCAATGGTTTAATAAGCTCTACTCTACCTAAGACTTCTCTCTCGAGTGCCTGCAGCAGCCCCGCTGGTTTGGCTTCTGACCACATCATATTCCCATGGTCAGCCTGGGCCTGACTCCCAGGAATGGGCCTGCGATCACAGCGAGGGAATTTCCAGCAAAGCCTGGGGAACGGCATGATTCGTAATCAAATAAGCCAGATACATGACTGAAACATGACTGGGTTTCCTTTTCTTTCTGCACTTTCCTTCCCATACAGAATTCCCCACAAACCTTCCATTATAATCGCGAGGGTCTGGAGCAGTGGTGGCCCCAGGTTCCATCACAGGCGGCTGTGTGCCACTGGGACCACGGACAGCACATTCTCTGGCCTTCTCCAGGTTGGTATCTAACCCCTGCCATTGAATTTCATCAGAAAGCCGCTGGTGAGCATCTGGGAGACTCATCCGTACGGAGGCGGCCTCAGAGTTTGTCAGTGAAGCGTATTTTGCCTTTTTAAGTCATTTGGACACTGCTCAGGCAGTTTGAAGGCAGCACTAAAATTTGTCACCACAGTAAGGGAAAATAGACTTTACATTTTTGCTGTCTGTAAGAGCGCCATCTCTCAGCTGACAACCTTATAGAGTTATAGATGACCTTATGAAGTTGCTAATTTTCTATTGGCTTAGCTGAGGGGATAACACGAACTTCCAATACTAAGCAACCCTGAAATTCCTGATCAAACATGTCTCATAGTTCTAGCTGGTGCCAGCTGGGCACTTTCTTGGCTAGTATGCTGGAAAGGGTGAGTCCTACCACTCATGACATAGCACCAACGCATGGGGCCAACATGTGGTCGCCCAACCAAATAGCAGAGACCTCAGCAGCAGTGGGGCTCTTTATTAAATTGGCTTTTTGAGCGTGGAGGACATCAACTACTGATGCCGGACGAGGCCGTTCAATAAATCCTGAGCTGTTCTTAAACTTTTAAGGTCCAGGGCACCTCTTCTGCGGCAGCTCCCTGCAGCCTGAAGATGGAGGCTTCCTGCTGTGTCCTGAGACTGCTGTGCTGTGCGGAGGACACGGCCATGGGGCTGCTTCCTGGGACTGTCTCGATGGAGACCCCCACCGAGGTGGCCAGACCCACTCAGACCAGCTCCAAGCGAGTACCCCTGTGGCCGATTTCCCATTTTCCCACTTCTCCCAGAAGGTAAGGGGAAGGAGGTGTGGAGGCCAGCATCACTTCTTCATCCCCAGTCTGGAGCCATCCATGCCTAATCGTTGGTGATTTTAGTATCTTCGTTGTTTGCTTTAATTATCATTGCAGTTAAGTCCAGTGACTTTCAAGTTACGATGGTGTAAACGTAATTGGCCACTGTTTGCCATCAGGGACCCATGTCACTTGGTTGCCTTTATGTTTCCTATCAATCACATACTGAGACTGAGGCTTTGTCTGACTGTGTATATTTTTTGTTGTTGTTGTTTGTTTTTTTGACAGAGTCTCGCTCTGTCACCCAAGCTGGAGTGAAGTGGCACAATCTCAGCTCACTGCAACCTCCGCCTCCCGGATTCAAGTGATTCTGTTGCCTCAGCCTCCTGAGTAGCTGGGACTACAGGCGCCTGCCATCACACCTGGCTACTTTTTGTATTTTTAGTAGAGATGGGGTTTCACCATGTTGGTCAGACTGGTCTTGATCTCTTGACCTCGTGATCCACCCACCTCGGCCTCCCAAAGTTCTGGGATTACAGGCATGAGCCCGGCTGACTGTGTGTATTTTTTTTTTTTTTTTTTTTTTTGAGACAGAGTTTTGCTCCGTCACCCAGGCTGGAGTGCAGTGGTGCGATCTCAGCTCACTGCAAGCTCTGCCTTCCGGGTTTATGCCATTCTCTTGCCTCAACCTCCCGAGTAGCTGGGACTACAGGTGCCCGCCACCACGCCCGGCTAATTTTTTGGATTTTTAGTAGAGACGGGATTTCACCATGTTAGCCAGGATGGTCTCGATTTCCTGACCCTGTGATCCACCCGCCTGTGTGTATTTTTAACGGGACATGCACAGCACACTGGGAGAGGAAAAAAAAAAAAAAACATGGGAGCATGAGAATTGGCCGTTAAGATACTTAAGCCGTTTCCATGATCTTCCTTTTCCTTTCTTTAATCTTTCGTTTATGCCATGTATTGGTACCAACACCATATGCTTTACTCAAGACCAGCTTTTAACACATATATGATGATCACAAAAGTCCTGTGTGATTGGAAGCTGAGACGAGTATCCTAGACTATTCCCAACTCCCCAACCGATTTGCAGCACAAGGAGCTAGGGAGAAATGTAGAAAGGATGACACCCACCCTCACGGGGAGCTTTTCACAAAAACACAGGAAGTAGTGACTTGTGGGAGATACCATCTTTCATGTCCATTAAATCAGTGATGAGAGAAACTCTACCTTTTACTATTAGTAATGTAGCTAGAGCAGTGACTCCCAAACTTTTGCTGACCTCAGATTCACCTGGGGGCTTGCTGGCCCCACCCCAGTTTCTGACCCAGTGGGTCTGGGGTGGGTGAAGAATTCGCATGTCTCACAAGTGCTCAGGTGATGCTGATGCTGCTGGCCCTGGGACCCTATTCTGAGAACCAGTGGAAGTGAAGCCTTTCATCAGGTTTCTCAGACTTGGCTTCTAGCTAGTTGGACCCAGCCCAGGCTGCTTGGCTTCTGCCTTCCCAACCCACCTGGCAGTGTGGTCCACTGTCATGAAATTTGAAGCCTCTCCCTCTCTCCCACAGCTCCCACAGCCTTCCACCCGGCACTCCTCGCACCCCCAGCTTCATGGCATTGCAGTCTGGTTCTGAGATCCTCTATCCCCCTACTCAGCATCCTCCTGTGGCCATCCTAGCTCAAAATTCTGATAACTCCATGAACTCTGTTCTCGATTGCTCCCCGGAAATGGAAGCTCGGGCACCTCCAAATCTGGGATTCCATGTTCATATGGCTTCTGGAGAGGCTCTCTGTCTGATGATGGATTTTGGGGACAGCTCTGGGGTTGAAATGAGGCTACACAACATGTCTGAGGCAATGGCGGTGACTGCCTACCACCAGTACTCAAAAGGTAAGGTGCACAGTGTCCTTTTCAGGAGCCTGGGAAGGAGATCCTGAGCTAGGAGACCCAAGAGGCAGTGTTGGGAATAGAAAGAAACCACATTCCATTTCTCTGGACTCAGCCAAGCTTCCTGGCTCTAAGAATAGTAGTTCAGTGGTGCACTGCGGATGTAGGTGGGTTTGTGCAATGTGTTTTGCACTGTGACCAACTCTACATACTTCATCGCATTTAATCTTTCCACCTGCCTTGTGAGGTAGGGGTGGTGAGGCTGAGGGATTTGTCCTGAGGTCCCAAAGCTAATGTACTGGCGCTTCATCCTACACAGAAGCAGAATTCTAAAAATAATAACTATTGAAAAATTACTCAAATTGTCCTTCAAGTACATGAACACACATATACACACACACAGTGTTGTATATGAATTCTTTTGCACTAAAATTTCCAACATTTTGTAGTCTCAACCAAAGTAAGAAAAAAATTCTTTACATTCCAGTGTCTACTCAGACAACTACTAAACCCCTAGAGATGATGATTGGGGGTGGAGGGTGAGTGGAGAGTTCTGATATTTTACCACTTATGGATCGGATTTAATTTTTTCTTTTTTTTTTCTTTCATTATTTCTTCCTTTTTTTTTTTTTTTTTTTTCTGAGACAAAGTCTTGTTCTGTTGCCCAGGCTGGAGTGCAGTGGCCCAATCTCAGCTCACTGCAATCTCCACCTCCTGGGTTCAAGGGATCCTCCCACCTCAGCCTCCCAAGTAGCTGGGATTACGGGTGTGCACCACCACGCCCAGCTAATTTTTTGTATTTTTAGTAGAGATGGGGTTTCACTCTGTTGGCCTAGCTGTTCTCAAACTCCTGACCTCAAGAGATCTGCCTGCGTAGGCCTCCCAAAGTGCTGGTGTGAGCTACTGCACCTTCACGCCCCCTTTTTTTTTAAAAGTTACTTTTTGAACATGTACATTCTCTTGGTGTAAACTCCCACATTCTAGAAAGATATATAATAAAAAGTCCTTTTCTATTGACCCACAGTCAACTACTGCCTTCTACTTCTTATTTCTTTTATGTGTATAAGCAAGTATAAATGTTGTTTCCCCTCCTTTCCACAAATGGAAGTATACCATGCACATGTCCCACTCCTTGCTCACTTAAATGCATATCCATATCTAGACAGGCTCCCCTGTCTACACAGAAAGGGCTTCCCTGGTTTTTGGTGTAGTTGCTGAGTAGTCCATTAATTTAATGGACCAAATGTACTCAGCTATTTCTTTTTACGGGTGGACATTGAAATTGTTTCTGATCTTTCAGTATTGCAAACAACATTGCAGTGAATAATTACATGTGTATGTCATTTAATGGAAAGGCAAGATTATTGCTTCAAATGCTATGTGCATCTGTAATTGATAGTTATTGCTAAATTGCTTTTGATTAGGACTCTTGTCCGGTTTACATTCCTGTGAACAATGTAGATATCAATATAATAGGTAAAAACAGTATCTTTCTGAAGTATTAAAATTTGCATTTTATTAGGTTCATCCTTGTCAGCTGCCAGTATATGACCATATTCAACCAAATAGAGCACTTTCACAGTTCCATCTAATATGGGGTTTCCATGAGCTCTTTTAGTTATTAAGAAAATTTGTCTGTTTAGTATACATTGCAAATTTTTATTTTTCAATTTGTCATTTGTGTTTTGGTTTTACTTATAGTTTTTTTTTTCTTTTCATGTAGGAATTTTTAACTTTTATTAAGTATACTTTATCAACCCTTTATTTTATGGTTTCTGAGTTTTATGTCGTAGTTAGAAATTCCTTACTCTAAGTTTATGGAACAATTCTTTCATGGTTTCTCCTAGAGTTTTTATTATTCTGTCTTCTCATTTAAATACTGAATGCATTTGAATACATAGCCTGGCATAAAGCCTGCATTGTAGATTCCATTTGACTGTTTCCTGAATGGCCACCCATTTGACTCAGCATCATTTGCTGGAAGATTCGGTTGCCACACTGATGGGGCGTGCTCCCTCTACCTACGCTGGCTTCCTCTCTGCCCTCAGGTGGTTTGCTGGCATCCCTTGTCACTCATCTTCACTAGCGTGGCCACCCATTCAGCTCAGCGTCATTTGCTGGAATTCAGTTGCCACACTGATGGGGTGTGCTGCCTGTACCAACGCTGGGTTCATCTCTTCCCTCAGGCAATTTGCTGGTGGCTTCCCTTGTCACTCATCTTCTCTAGCATTATTCTTGCCATTTTTGCTTGTTTATTTTTCCACATGAACTTTAGACTCATACTGACTAGTATAAAAATATCTTATTGGTATTTTTATTTAAATCATGTGTTGATAAAGAATCAAACTAAGTAAAATTTTTGAATAGATTTGTTCTGAGCCAAATATGAGTGACCATGGCCTGAGGCACAGTCTCAAGAGGTCCTAAGAACTTGTGCCCAAGGTGGTCATGCTACAGCTTAGTTTTATACATTTTAGGGAGATGTAAGACATCAATCAATACATTTAAGATATACATTGGTTCTGTCCGGAAAGGTGGGACAGCTCAAAGATGGGGGTAGGAGGAGGCTTCCAGGTCATAGGTGGATACAAAGATTTTCTGATTGGCAGTTGGTTGAAAGAGTTAAGTTATTATCTAAAGACCTGGAATCAATAGAAAGGAGTGTCTGGGTGAAAATAAGGGGTGGTGAAGATCAAAGTTTTTATCATACGGACAAAGCCTCCAGGTAGCAGCCTTCAGAGAGAATAGATTGTAAATGTTTCTTATCAGCCTTTACAAGGTGCCAGATTGAGTTAATTCTGTCCTGGATCAGGAAAAGATCTGGAAAGGTAAGGGAATTCTCTGCAGAACATAGATTTTCCCTGAACTCCTGGCCTCAAGTGATCCTACAGCCTCAGCTTCCCAAAGTGTTGGGATTACAGACATTAACCACTGTGCCGGGCCTGAACATTTCTTTATATGGAATTTACATGTTTCTTGTATGATATTTTATTTTTTGCACTATTGTATTATAAAAGGGATATTTTTTCCCATTTTGTCCCCAAACTGGTTGTCATTGGTATATAGAAAAGCTGCTGCTATTTGCTGTCGATTTTGGGTCCTCCTCTCTTCATAGGACGATTTCGAAGTGTCAAATATATTTTGGGGTAAAATAATTTGATTTCGGCCGGGCACGGTGGCTCACGCCTGTAATCCCAGCACTTTGGGAGGCCGAGGTGGGTGGATCATGAGGTCAGGAGATCGGGAGCATCCTGGCTAACACAGTGAAACCCCGTCTCTACTAAAAAAGACAAAAAAATTAGCTGAGCATGGTGGTGGGTGCCTGTAGTCCCAGCTACTCGGGAGGCTGAGGCAGGAGAATGGTGTGAACCCAGGAGGTGGAGCTTGCAGTGAGCCGAGATGACGCCACTGCACTCCAGCCTGAGCAACAGAGCGAGACTCCGTCTCAAAATAATAATAATAATAATAATAGTAATTATAATTTGATTTCTTTCATGGCCTGCTATCTGTCATGTTGGTATCTTATTGCTACAGAAAGTCTGTTTTGTCATTCTTAAGGCCTCTGTTTAAATGTTAATGCTGGTCAGTTATGCCTGAATTCCAAAGGGAGGAGGGTATCGTGGGGCATGTCTGAATATCTGACCCTCCCTTCCCATTATGGCCTGAACTCATTTTTCAGGTTAACTTTGGAATGCCCTTGGCCAGAAGGAGGGGTCCATTCAGTAGGCTGGAGGGCTTAGAATTTTATTTTTCATTTACAAATGTTTAACATATAAATTAATTTATGTAGAGCCTTTATATTTAAGAATCTCCCCCTGCATGAACTGCCCTGTTCCTGTTCATTTTTCCATGCATCTTTCTTTAAAAGTATTTTAAACATTTCTGTTTTTTCTTTTCTTTTCTGTTTTAATAGAGACAGGAGTCTCACTGTATTGACCAGGCTGGTCTTGAACTCCTGGCCTCAAGTGACCCTACAGCCTCAGCCTCCCAAAGTGTTGGGATTACAGGCATGAACCACTGCGCCCGGCCTGAGCATTTCTTTATATAGAATTTACATGTTTCTTGTATGATATTTTATTTTTTGTACTATTGTATTATAAAAGGGATATTTTTTTCCATTTTTTTCCCATTTTGTCCCCAAACTGTTTGTCATTCCTATATAGAAAAGCTGCTGCTATTTTCTGTTGATTTTAGGTCCTCTTCTCTTTCACTTAATTCTCGTGTTGTTTTTAGTTATCTTGAAGTGTATTCTTTAGTGTTTTTCAGCTATGTAAACATATTAGTTATGAATGGCGATGATCAACCTCTCATTTCCAGATTGACCCCTCCAGTTTCTTTCTCTTGTTTAATTACAATGGCTGATACTGCCAGAACAGTGTTAAATGAGATAGATGATGATGGGCATGTCAGTCTCAAGATCCTTCCAGTGTTTTTGAACTGCCTTTGCAGAATTATAAGTAATGAGAGATATCTAGCATGACTGATTCCATCTTGCTTCTAAATTCACAGACTGAATATTTTTCTTGCTTATTGTAATGCAGAGGCCAATATAACTATGAGAAGGATTTGGTTTATCATTAAACTTGGAGGCAAAGGAAACTGGCACCCTCGTTGTCTGAAGATTAAAGCCATATTCATAAGGCAGGGTTAAAATTATGATAGGGGTTTGGACTTTGCTAATGAGTAGGCATTAAACCATAACCTGCCATTGCTTAATCTGTGTTTCTATAGGTTGTCTATTGCCCCAGAGTCATGTAACTGAGGGTTGCAAAATGTGTAACTTTCCCAACTACTCCTATAGATAACATCACTATTGTAAAACCTAAAGATATGGTCTTTGAGATATTTTTTAGATTTAACATTTAAGTAGATCAAGACACACTATCTAGTTCTAAGACTACCCCCTCACATCCCTGCCAAGGAACTAACTCAGCTGCACAAAGACAGTTTGAGATGCTCCTGTGATTTCTTCCCAATTGTTCAGCCAATCATTTGTTCCAGTTTCCCAGAACCCTGCTGGGAAAGTACTTTTTAAAAAGTACTTTTACAAAGCCCCAGCCTCCAAATTCTGGGGGAGACAGGTTTGAGAACTTTCTCCCTGTTCTCCTTGCTTGGCAGGCCTGTGATTAGTACATTCTTTGCTGCAACACCTGCTGGTCTCATTAGTCTTTTTTCAGGGCAGCGGGAAAGAAGAACCCATCAGGCTGTGACATTTTTCCATTAAACTAGATACTAGATTTTTGACAGATATAATTCATCATGTAAAGGAAGTTTTCATCTTTTCCTCTCTTAATGAAGACTTAAAGAAAATAAGAGTTGTTGATTTTGTTAAATTCTCTCCAGCATCTGTGAAGCTGATTTTATAACATTTTTCTTTGCTTCTTTAGAATTCCAAATCTCATGTGTTATATTAGCCAATATCTTACTGACTCATTCTTGAATTCCTAGGGGTGGAAAACACTTGATTTTGATGAATTACTTGTTTTATTATGCTATTGCATTCAGTTTTCTAACATATTGTTCATGGTTCTTCCTCATAAATGGTGTTGGCTTCTGGTCATTGATTTTATTTATTTTTATTCCTTTTTTTCTTTTGCCAGAGTAGGCACAGATTTATTGAAGACAATTCACAGAGTGGGAGCAGGCTTGAGCAAGTGGCTGCTCAAGAGCCCCCTCAATTAGCGTTTTTTTTTTTTTTTTTTAATTTATTTCCATAGGTTATTGGGGAACGGATGGTGTTTGGTTACATGAGTAAGTTCTTCAGTGGTGATCTCTGAGATTTTGGTGCAACCATCACCTGAGCCGTATATACTGCACCCTATTAGTAGTCTTTTTATCTCTCACTCACTTCCCACCCTTTCCCCCTGAGTCCCCAAAGTCCATATGTCATTCTTATTCCTTAGCATCCTCATAGCTTAGCTCCCACTTATGAGTGAGAACATATAATGTTTGGTTTTCCATTCCTAAGTTACTTCACTTAGAATAATAATATCATCCAGGTCGCTGTGAATGCCATTACTTCTTTCTTCTTATGGCTTAGTAGTATTTCATTTTACATATGTGTGTGTATATATATATATCACAGTTTCTTTATCCACTCATTGATTGATAGGTATTTGGGTTGGTTCCATGTTTTTACAATTGCAAATTGTGCTGCTATAAACATGCATGTGCAAGTATCTTTTTCATATAATGACTTCTTTTCCAATGAGTCAATACCCAGCAATGGGATTGCTGGATCAAATGGTAGTTCTACTTTTAGTTCTTTAAGGAATCTCCACACTGTTTTCCATACTGGTTTACATTCCTACCAGCAGTATAGAAGTGTTCCCTGTTCACTGCATCCACACCAACATCTACTATTTTTTGATTTTTTGATTATAGCCATTGTTGCAGGAGTAAAGTGGTATCGCATTGCGGTTTTGATTTGCATTTCCCTGATCATTAGTGATGTTGAGCATTTTTCATGTTTGCTGACCATTTGTATATCTTTTTTTTTTTTTTTTGAGAACTGTCTATTCATTTTTTGATGGGATTGTTGATTTGTTTGAATTCATTGTAGATACTGGATATTAGTCCTTTGTCAGATGTATAGATTGTGAAGATTTTTTCCCACTATGTGGGTTTTCTGTTTACTCTGCTGAATGTTTCTTTTGCCATGCAAAATCTCTCTAGTTTAATTAACTCCCGACGATTTACCTTTGTTGTTATTGCATTTGCTTTTGGGTTCTTGGTCGTGAAATCCTTACCTAAGCCAATGTCTAGAAGGATTTTTCCAATGTTATCTTCTAGAATTTTTATAGTTTCAGGTCTTAGATTCAAGTCCTTAATCCATCTTGAGTTGATTTTTGTATAAGGTGAGAGATGAGGATCCAGTTTCATTCTCCTACATGTGGTTAGCCAATTATCCCAGCACCATTTGTTGAAAAGAGTGTCCTTTCCCCACTTTATGTTTTTGTTTGCTTTGTTGCAGATCAGTTGGCTGTAAGTGCTTGGGTTTATTTCTGGGATCACTATTCTGTTCCATTGGTCTATGTGCTTATTTTTATACCAGTACCATGCTGTTTTGGTGACTATGGCTTCATAATATAATTTGAAGTCAGGTAATGTGATGCCCCCATATTTGTTCTTTTTGCTGTTAGTCTTGCTTTGGCTGTGCAGGCTCTTTTTTGGTTCCATATGAATTTTAGAATTGTTTTTTCTAATTCTGTGAAGATGGTGGTGGTATTTTGATGGAGATTCCATTGAATTTGTAGATTGCTTTTGGCAGTATGGTCATTTTCACAATATTGATTCTACCCATCCATGAGCATGGGATGTGTTTCCATTTGTTTGTGTCATCCATGATTTTTTTCAGTGCTGTTTTGTAGTTTTCCTTGTAAATGTCTTTCACCTCCTTGGTTAGGTATATTCCTACGTGGTTTTTGTTTTTGTTTTTTGTTTTTTGTTTTGTGGTTTTTTTGCAGCTATTTTAAAAGGGGTTGAATTCTTGATTTGATTCTCAGCTTGATCTCTGTTGATGTATAGAAGACCTACTGATTTGTGTACATTAGTTATGTATCCAGAAACTTAACTGAATTCTTTTATCAGTTCTAGGTGCTTTTTGGATGATTCTTTAGGGTTTTCTAGATATACAATCATATCATCAGAAAACAGTGACAGTTTGAATTCCTCTTTACTGATTTGGATGCCCTTTATTCCTTTCTCTTGATTGCTCTGGCTAGGACTTCCAGTACTATGTTGAAGAGGAGTGGTGAGAGCGGGCATCCTTGTCTTGTTCCAGTTCTCAGAGGGAATGCTTTCAACTTTTTCCCATTCACTGTTACGTTGGCTGTGGGTTTGTTATAGCTGACTTTTATTATATTGAGGTATGTCCCTTGTATGCCAATTTTGCTCAGAGTTTTAATCATAAAGGGATGCTGGATTTTGTTGAATGCTTTTTCTGCATCTATTGAGATGACCACGTGATTTTTGTTTTTAATTCTGTTTATGTGGTGTATCACATTTATTGACTTGAGTATGTTAAACCATACCTGCATCCCTCATATGAAACCCACTTGATTATGGTGGATTATCTTTCTGATATGTTGGATTTGGTTAGCTAGTATTTTAAGGATTTCAGCATCTATGTTCATCAGGGATATAGGTCTGTAGTTTTCTGTTTTGGTTATGTCATTTCCTGGTTTTGGTATTAGGGTGATACTGGCTTCATAAAATGATTTAGGGAGGGTTTCCTCTTTCTCTGTCTTGTGGAATGGTGTTAATAGGATTGGTACCAATTCTTTAAATGTCTGGTAGAATTCTTCTGTGAATTCGTCTGGACCTGGAGTTTTTTTTGTTGGTAATTTTTAAATTACCATTTCAATCTCACTGCTTATTATTGGTCTGTTCATGGTATCTAATTCTTTCCTGACTTAAGCTAGGAGGGTTATATCTTTCCAGGAATTTATCCATCTCTTCTAGGTTTTCTAGTTTATGTGTGTAAAGGTGTTCATTAAGTAGCCTTGAATGATCTTTTGTATTTCTGTGGTGTCAATTGTAGTATCTCCTGTTTTGTTTCTTACTGAGCTTATCTGGATTTTCTCTCTTCTTTTTTTGGTTAATCTTGCTAGTGGTCTATCAATTTTATTTATTTTTTCAAAGAACCAGCTTTTTATTTTATTAATCTTTTGTATTTTTTGTTTGTTTGTTTCAATTTCATTTAGTTCTGCTCTTGTCTTGGTTATTTCCTTTCTTCTTCTGGGTTTGTCTTTGGTTTGTTCTTGTGTCTCCAGTTCCTTGAGGTATGACCTTAGATTATCTGTTTGTGCTCTTTCAGACTTTTTGATGTAGGCATTTAGGGCTATGAAATTTCCTCTTAGCACCACCTTTGCTGTGTCCCAGAGGTTTTGATATGTTGTGTCACTACTGTGGTTCAGTTTGAAGAATTTTTAAATTTCCATCTTTATTTCATTTTTGACCCAGTGATCACTCAGGAGCAGGTTATTCAACTTCTATGCATTTGCATGGTTTTGAAGGTTCCTTTTGGAGTTGATTTCCAGTTTTTTTCCACTGTGGTTGAGAGAGTGCTTGATACAACTTCAATTTTCTTAAATTTATTGAGGCTTGTTTTGTGGCCTGTCATATGGTCTATCTTGGAGAAAGTTCCATGCACTATTGAATAGAATGTATATTCTGTGTATGTTGGATGGAATGTTCTGTACATATCTGTTAAGTCCATTTGTTCCAGGGTATAGTTTAAATCCATTGTTTTGTTGTTGTTGTTGTTGACTTTCTGTCTTGATGACCTGTCTAGTGCTGTCAGTGGAGTATTGAAGTCCCCCACTATTATTGTGTTGCTGTCTATCTCATTTCTTAGGTCTATTAGTAATTATTTTATCAATTTGGGATCTCCAGTGTTAGGAGCATATATGTTTAGGATTGTGATATTTTCCTGTTGGACAAGGCATTTTATCATTATATAATGTCCTTCTTTGTCTCTTTTAACTGCTGTTGCTTTAAAGTTTGTTTTGTTTGATATGAGAATCGCTACTCCTGCTCCGTTTTGGTGCTTGCTCACATGAAATGTCTTTTTCTACCACTTTACCTTAAGTTTGTGTGAGTCCTTATGTGTTAGGCGAGTCTCTTGAAGGCAGCAGATAGTTGGTTGGTGAATTCTTATCCATTCTGCTATTCTGTATCCTTTAAGTGGAGCATTTAGGTCATTTACATTCAATGTTAGTATTGAGATGTGAGGTACCATTCCATTCATTATGCTATTTGTTGCCTGTATACCTTCATTATTGGTTTTTTGTTTTTTAAATTCTAGTTTTGTTTTATAGGTCCTGTGAGATTTATGCTTTAAAGAGGTTCTGTTTTGATGTGTTTCCAGGACTTGTTTCAAGATTTGGAGCTCCTTTTAGCCGTTCTTGTCGTGGTAGCTTGGTAGTAGCAAATTCTGTCAGCATTTGTTTGTCTGAAAAAGACTGTATCTTTCCTTCATGTATGAAGCTTAGTTTTGCTAGATACAAAATTCTTGTCTGATAATTGTTCCATTTGAAGAGACTGACCAAACTCTTCCAGCTTATAGGGTTTCTGCTGAGAAATCTGCTGCTAATCTGATAGGTTTTCCTTTATAGGTTACCTGGTGCTTTTGTCTCACAGCTCTTAAGATTCTTTCCTTCATCTTAACTTTAGATAACTCGATGACAATGTGCCTAGGCAATGATCTTTTTGTGATGAATTTCCCAGGTATTCTTTGTGCTTCTTGTATTTGGATGTCTGGGTCTCTAGCAAAGCTGGGGAAGTTTATTACCCTCATTTATTACCCCAAATATGTTTTCCAAACTTAGATTTCTCTTCTTCCTCAGGAACACCAATTATTCTCAGGTTTGGTCATTTAACATAATCCCAGACTTCTTGGAGGCTTAGTTCTTATTTTCTTACTCCTTTTTCTTTGTCTTTGTTGGATTGGGTTAATTCAAAGACCTTGTCTTTGAGCTCTGAATTTCTTTCTTTTACTTGTTCAATTCTATTGCTGAGACTTTTCAGAGCATTTTGCATTTCTATAAGTATGTCCATTGTTTCCTGAAGTTCTGATTTTTTAAATTTATGCTATCTATTTCCTGGAGTATTTCTCCCTTCACTTCTTGTATCATTTTTTGGATTTCCTTACACTGGGCTTTGCCTTTCTCTGGTGCCTCCCTGATAATAACTAACCTCCTGTATTCTTTTTAAGGTAAATTGGGGATTTCTTCTTGGTTTGAGTTCCTTGCTGGTGAGCTAGTGTAATTTTTTGGAGGTGTTTAAGAACCTTGTTTTGTCCTATTACCAGAGTTGGTTTTCTAGTTCCTTCTCATTTGGGTAGGCTCTGTCAGAGGGAAGGTCTAGGGCTGAAGGCTGTTGTTCAGATTCTTTTGTCCTGTGGGTTGTTCCCTTGATGTAGTACTCTCCCCCTTTTCCTATGGATGTGGCTTCCTGAGAACTGAGCTGTAGTAATTATCGCTCTTCTGGTTCTAGCCACCCAGCCAGTCTACCAGGTTCCAGGCTGGTACTGGGGGTTGTCTGCACAGAGTACTGTGATATGAACCATTTGTGAGTCTCTCAGTCATGTATACCAGCACAGTATTTGGGGTGTCTCCTGGGTCCTGCAGGAGCAATCCACTTACTTCAGGGAGTCTGTGGGTCCTCTCAGCTTTCCTGATTTATTCCTGCAGTCATTCTGGAGCAAAAATTCACTACGCGAGCCTCCACACACTGCTTTGTCCATCCAAGTTGGAGCTGCAATCTAGTCCTTCCTCCCGTCCACTGTGATCCCCCCCTTCATTTATTTATTTATTTATAAAAAGTGGACTGAGACGTCTAAATCTTAGAACCCAAATTCCAATTAATGAATAGGTCAACCCTAGAAAGAACTCAGAAGGTAACAGCAAGACCTATGATTCTAAATGCCAAAATCCTTAAAGGCATTTGCAAATGCATTTGAAAAATAGTCCAGTTTTCCTGTTGCCTCATTACGGCTTTTCTCCTCAATGACAGGTAGGTAGATAGGTACTGGATCACCTTCAAATGGCTGGTGCAGAACAATTTCTAGTCATTGATTTTTGTGCAATAGTTTTGGTCTTTGATATCAGTGCTGTGTGAAAGTTTTCTTTGTCTTTTATTTGTCCTGAAACAGTTTGAATAGCATCGGAAATATATATTCTATTTCGGAGAATTTCCTTTTTAACCCTCTGGGACTAGTACTTTCTTCTTACTGCTGTTGGAGTAGCTCATTGACACCTTCCTCTATTTCTTCTATGGAAATTCATCTGTTAAGAATTTCCGTTTCTCCACTAGTTATTTCTTTCAAGTTATTTTTTCTTGTATAATTATCTATTTAATCCAGGTTTTAACATTTATTTGCATAGAGGTGAGCAAAATAGGCTCTTATAATTCTTTTATTTTAATTGGTATCTGTATTTTCTTCTATCGTTTTTATTTTATTTTGTTTCATTTCTTTTTCTTTCCTTAATTGATTGGGTAAATTTTCATTAGTTTATTTAAAGAACTAGCTCTCTTAGTTTCTTAACTAGATTTTGTTTATTCCACATTTTCCCCTAGTTTATTAATTTCTGCTTTTATCTTTATTTTCCTCTTTTTGCTTTTATAGTATTTTTTTTCTTCTTTTACATTTTCAGTTGGACATTTCCACCTACAAAGAAGCAGAGACAAAAAAACATGACTTTAAAAGTTTACTTGTGCCAAAGTGGAAACAGCTGCCAGGAAGACTCAGACCCCAGTAACCTTGGATATGAGCTTATTTCTGCCTTTGTCACAAGTATGTTTTTAAAAGCAAAAAGTCACCACAAGGAGTGGGCTGATATAAAGCTGTTTGTCAGGAATTTTCATTGGTTTACAGAGATGACATTGATTAGTGATTGGCTATACACTGTATGGGCTATGGTGTCCTGTGTGTGGCATTGTTAGGTTAATTTATAGCCACTCATGGGCTAGCTAGCAGTTTCAAGACAGGATTCCTTAGCCCAAGGAGGGAAGTGGTATGTGATTGCTGTCTCATTCCCACGCGCCTCTGGGGACTGACCATTTAGAGGAGGTTTGCATTCCTCAGATAAAAGCTTCTTTTCTTTCTCAGATGCTAAATTAGTTATTATTTACATTTAAATTTTTCACATGCCATGTGGCCTCTTTGTGAACTGCTTTCATTATTAATTTCTAGTTTTAATGTAGCATGATAAGCAAATCTTTTCTCTGCTATTTTAACTTTCTTTTAAAGTCCTGATATTGTCTTTATGGCTTAAAATGTGTTCAGTGTTAGGAATAAAAATTTGTGGCTGCTCAGGAGGTTACAGGGAGTTGCAGCCCCGTGTCCCTCCTATACAGTGAGCATGAGCTGGCTCCAAGTATCTGCTATCTGCTGAGCTCCTTTGCTCACCCTCTTCTGTGGTCCTCATAACCACACCCCACCCTCCAGTGGGAAAGGCTGATGAGGGAGAGGAGATGTTGGCGGGGAGAAAACAGAGAGAGAAAGGGAGGAAGGGGAGAGAAAGGAAAACAGATGGAGAGGGAGGGAAAGAGAGAGGCAAACATTGGGTAAGATGAGGTTGAGGATCAGGGTTCTGGGTGATCCTCCCACATGGCTGGCCCTCTGTCCTGAGTAGGAAAACATAACCCCCATTTTACCCTTTTCACTGGAAATCCCAATTCCTTGAACAACCCAGGTGGCCCAAGCCTCTTCCTTTGTGTCTTCTGCCCTGCCTTGCCTATGGAGGCCCCTGCAGCATGGGCATCACTCCCACCTCATCACATAGCCTCTCACAATTTGGGAGATTCTTTCATTTATCACCTTTTGGAATCACTGTCCTAGATGTTTCTCTACAATGGACTTGGCTTTGCTGTGTGAATCATTCTGATCATTCTTATTTGAGATACGTGAGTTTAGTGATTTTGTCTTTATTGAAATGAAAGATGTTTGTCATATTTTACATTATGGGCCCTGTGTACATTTTAAAATATGTTTCATTAAATAGTCTTTTCTTTCTTTTGTATGTTCATCTGAGTTAGCCTTCTGATACTTGAAAGGTATGTGCCTTGTTTTAGTTGGCCCCTTTTATTTATAAAATGTCCTTATCCCTCTGTTTCTTTAGAATATTCATTCATTAGCTACCATTAGCAATTATGAAATTAGCATATTCCTCATCTTCCTCTTCCCCTCTCTTCTTTATCACCAGTTTTAGTCATTTTTTTCTCTTATATATGCTTTTACCTTTCTTAGTTGCTTTGTTAAATCTTCATGTCTTTTGATTTCCAGCAATTACTTATGAGAGAATCTGCATTATTCCACAGCTCCCACCTCTTCTTCTCTTCCCTCACCCAAATTTGGTTTATTGTATGATTTCTACATTGTCAGAACATGAAATATTTACCCTTTTTTCCTACCACCTATGTATTAGTTTGTTCTTGCATTGCTATAAAGAAATACCTGACACCGGATAATTTATAAAGAAAAGAGATTTAATTGGCTCACAGTTCTGCAGACTGTATAGAAAGCATTGATGTGGGCATCTGCTCAGCTTCTGGGGAAGCCTCAGGAAACTTACAATCATGGCAGAAAGCTAGCGGGGAACACACACATTACATAGCCGGAGTAAGAGCAAGAGAGGGGGGAGGTGCCACACACTTTTAGAAGACCAGATCTCATGAGAACTCACTCACTATCATTAGGACAGTACCAAGTGGCAGGGATTGGGGGTGACAGTAAACCATTTATGAGAAATCTGCCACCATCATCCAATCACCTCCCACCTCCTCACTGCCAATGCTGAAGGCCCAACTTTCAATACTGGGGAATGCAATTTGACATGAGATTTGATGTGGGCACAGATCCAAACCATATCAACCTGCTTCCCCACATTAGTCTTACTTCTGGTTCTGGAGCTCATATATTTGGTTCTTGCTCGGCTTTTATTTGGCATAGTGTTCCTCTTTGGTTGTCTGAAGTTTGCCCTCTAGTAGATTTTGTAGGAAGATTCATGGAATAAGCTTCCTCTAAATTCCCACATATTCAAAACTGTTGCAGCCATTATATTGGAATGACAGTGTGCTGACTCTGGACTCCTTGGACACATGTTCTTTTCCTGGGGAATGTGGTTATCTTTCCATTCTGTTCTCTCCTATAACTGTGGTTCTCCAACTGTGGCCCAGCAGCATCATGACCACCTGAGACTGGCTTAGAATACAGACTCTCAGGCCCACTGCAGACCTGCTGAATCAGAAATTCAGCTGGTGGCCCCAACACTCTGTGTCTGAAGAAGCCTCCCTGAAATTCTCCATTCTATCTTTCTTATTTGTGGTGATTCCAAGGTCAGCCTTCTTTTCCCCCCTCAACGATTAATGTTTTTCTGTGATTGTGAAGAGAATTCTTTTCTTTTGTTTTCTTTTTGAGACACAGTCTCACTCTGTTGCCCAGGCTGGAGTGCAGTGGCACGATCTTGGCTCACTGAAACCTCCTGGGTTCAAGCGATTCTCATGCCTCAGCCTCCCAAGTAGCTAGGATTACAGGCATACACCACCAAGCCTGACTGATTTTTGTATTTTTAGAAGAGATGGCATTTCACCATGTTGGCCAGGCTGGGCTCAAACTCCTGACCTCAAGTGATCCACGCACCTCAGCCTCCCAAAGTGCTAGGATCACAGTTGTGAGCCACCGCGCCCAGTCGGTAATTATTTCATTTGCAACTCCAGCAGCTTTGCCAGGACGTGTCTAAGTGCTGGCCACTCTGGGTCACCTTTCTCCAGCACATGGTGTACCTTTTAATGTGTCCTTTGTTTCAGGAAAGATTTCTTGAATTAGATCTTTACATTGTTTCTATTCCAATATGTCAGCTTTCTTTTTGGGAGACTGGCATACATCTATTAGTTCTCTTTTGTCTTTTCAAATCTTTTTTGTTTTTCCTTTTTCATCTAGCCCGCTCTCCTTATATTTTCCTCTGCATGCCTTCTTTTGTGTTCCACACTTTCCATTCTCCATTATACTCTGAAATGTTGACTTTGTTTCCTTCATTTCTGCTCTCTGGTCTTGCATCTCAGAAGATAATGATTCCTCAAGTTGTTCAATCCTGTTCTTGTGTACAGTGTTTTTCTGATAAATCATCTTAATCTACTATGAGTATTTGGAATTTCCCCTCTTGACTCTTGTAGTATCTTGTATGTGCCGAATGGTATTTTCTCCCTTTATCCTTCGCTCCCTTCTTCTTTCCTGCCCTCCTTCCTTTTTCCTTTCTTTTTTTTTTTTCTTCCAGCATTACTCATAATTTAAAGAGTTGCATTTTTTCTGAACTAACTGCAGGTGGAGTGTGTGTGTCTGTGTGTGTGTTGCGTACACACATGTATGTGTGTTGATATTCACAGCCACTGAGCCCTTTGGCAACTGAGTTCTCACTTTAGGACGTTTTCTATTTTCTTCCTTCAGTATGGTTCCTGCTCATGCATGCTTGATATTTGCCGCTTTTAGCAGTTTTTGCATCCATTTTGTATTCTGAACATGCTAGCTACCTCTTAGTTTCACTAAACAAAAAGAGAAAGAGTTTTTATTTTTATTCACTGTTTTCTTGTTTTTGGATTAACTCCTAGAAGGTTAAGTAGAAGGCTAACTATATCTCTATTTCACATCAGGACTTGCTCTATTATAATAATTTTAAGCATCTGCAACTTTGATATATATTCATTGGTTTCTTTTGTTGCTTTATGAATGAAGTAAGGAGTTGGTGTTTGTATTAGGCCATTCTCCAATTGCTATAAAGAAATACTTTGAACTGGGTAATTTGTAAAGAAAAGAAGCTTAATTGGCTCACGGTTCTGCAGGCTTTACAGGAAGCATGGTGCCGACATTTGCTCAGCTTCTGGGGAGGCGTCAGGAAGTTTACAATCATGGTAGAAGGCTACAGGGTATCAGGCACATCACACAGTGAAAGCAGGAATGAGAGAGAGAGCATGAGATGCCACACACTTTTAAACAGCCAGATCTCAAGAGAAGTCACTCACTGTTGCAAGGACAGTACCAAAGGATGGTACTAAACCATTCATGAGAAATCCACTCCCGTCATCCAGTCACCTCCCACCAAGCTCTACCTCCAACTTGGGGTATTACAATTCGACACATGAGATTAGGGAGAGGTAAACACCCAAACTATATCGGTGTTACATCTTCTATCAGGGGTTAAGTCTAAAGTCAACTTGAGGCTAGGCACGGTGGTTCATGCCCATAATCCCAGCACTTTGGGAGGCTGAGGTGGACCACCTAAGGTCAGGAGTTCGAGACCAGCTTGGCCAACATGGTGAAATCCTGTCTCTACTAAAAATACAAAATAATAATAATAATAATCAACTAGGCGTGGTGGTGGACACCTGTAATCTGAGCTACTTGGGAAGGTGAGGCAGGAGAATTGCTTGAACCTGGGAGGCAGAGGTCACAATGAGCTGAGATCATGCCACTGCACTCCAGCCTGGGCGACAGAGTGAAACTCCATCTCAAAAAAAGTCAACTTGAAAGTAAGATATGCCTGGCCAGGCGTGGTGGCTCATGCCTGTAATCCCAGCGCTTTGGGAGGCCAAGGTGGGTGGATCACAAAGTCAGGAGATCAAGACCATCCTGGCTAACACAGTGAAACCCCGTCTCTACTAAAAATACAAAAACAAAATTAGCCAGGCATGGTGGAAGGCACCTGTAGTCCCAGCTACTCGGGAGGCTGAGGCAGGAGAATGGCATGAACCCAGGAGGTGGAGCTTGCAGTGAGCTGAGATCACGCCACTGCACTTTAGCCTGGGTGAGAGAGCGAGACTCCGTCTCAAAAAAAAAAAAAAAAAAGAAAGATGTATGCCTAAGATTTGGTCACAAAGATTTCCAATGCCAATTCCTCTGAGTCCATGGAGTGTATTCTTAACTATTACATAAACTGCTTTTTCTAACTTGTGGTCGTGAAATCTGCCTTTTAACATGAAACAACACATAGCACACTCTTAGTTAAGTTCTGGTTCCTGTGAATGGGATGACCTGCATGGATGTCTATTTCACTTTCTACTTGTCATAAAATTCATGTGCGAAGTTATTTTGGACACAGTTATGAGAAGCAGTATTGTAAGAAAATTGGAATAAAGTTATGAATGGTGTCTCAACATTTGAGATATAGCTTCCAAGATGAAAATACAATTTGGAAAAGTGTACCTGTTTCTTCTACATGTTAATCTGAGTTGTGCTTAAAGTAGGATGCCCTTCTCTCTGGCCTCTGCTTATCACAGTATATTCCCAAATCCTCCTGCATGCTACCATGTTCACTATTCTTCCCTGGAGATAGACTTTTACTCTTTAAAATCATTCCCTTTTTTCTTCTTATTATGCTGCTAGTAGATCCACATATTATTCCATATAATTTGGATGCAGCAAGTGAAGAGAGAAATGACTATCTTAATTCCTAAGAAAGCATTGCATACTCTAGGCCTAGAGCACATTGTTTAACCTTTCGAGCTTCAGCATTCCATTCTGTAAACTTGACTGGTCCTTTGATAAACATATATTGTGTATGTCCTAAGTGTTCTGTGATGAGGTTTGGGGACAAGAAAAACAGAGAATGTAGTGAGTCTGAGAGGGAAGCCCGGCTCACGTTCCGTGGTCAGATGCCAGGTGAAGCCAGTGATTCTGCCTGGGTCATTCAAAGAGGCTCATGGTAGGTGCAAGTTGGCCAGATGGAGGCACAAAGAAGGATGCTGTAAACTGAGAGAAGACTGTGCATGGGGCATCTTTGTGGTGGAGACTGGCCATATGAGCAGTGGAGGCTGGTTCTGTGTGGCTGATGAGTCAGGTGTGGGCCTGCTGGAGTCAAGGATGAGTGATTGGGACCAGCTCAGCTGAGGGGGAAGGGCTCAGCTACAAATTTGCTCCTGTGACACATTAGGAATCACTTAACATTTTCCAAGCTGGGGAATGACATCATCAAATGTACAGTTTAAGAATATTGTATAGGGAGTTGAGGTTAGAGAATTACTAATGTCTTTCCAGTTCAGTGGAATTGTATCAGTAGTCTATTGCTGTGTTAACAAGCCACCCTAAACTTAGTGCCTTAAAACACAATCCTGTATTCGGCTCCCAGTTCTGCTGGGAGTTCTTCAGGTCTGAGCTGGTCTTACAGGGGTTCACTCACAGATATGCAGCCAGCTACCAATCAGCCAGGTGGCTCTTCTCCTGGAGGTGACTGACCCTCGGCTGGGGCCATGGGGGGACTCAGTCATGTGTCTCTCATCCTTCAGCAGACTAGGCCAGGCTATTCACATGGCAATGACACGGTCCCAGTGACAATGAGAGGTCCCAAGACAAGAAAGAGAGGGCAAGCCCCAATGTGCAAGCACTTTGAAAATCCATTGGCCACATGATTAGCACTGATTTGAGGGGTGAAGCTATAGGCTTCACCACTTAATGAGAGGAACCACAGAGTCATATTACAGTTATATTGTAAGTGTGTGAAAACGGGTAAGGGTTTGGGGCCATGTTTGTCATCCACCATCATAGTTATTTGATATATTCCCATTTGGCTGTTTAAGTATTATTTGTCTAGCTGTGGGATAACCAATATCTATTTTCATCCTTATGAATATTTCCTACTGCACAGGATTGGAAACATAATTCTCAAGGCCCAGGGAAAAATGAAAATGCAGGACCCCTTGCTGAAAATAATTATGGAGAATTTCAAGATAGAAGAGCATTAAATCACTCACATAGCTCCATTGCTTGTGGGGCTCTGTGCAACTGTATGGGTCACATGCCCGTGAAAGGATCCTGCTGCTACAAGAGATAAGAAAGATCACCTTTCCTGTAGCAGTTCCCCTATTAGTCACCCCATTATGACCATTCTACACATGTTAACTGTTATGCCTGTTATTAAAAATTCATCAAATGTCTATTCTTTCTTATTTTTCCAGAAGGAGTCTATATGCTCAAGGCTGTTATTTATAATGAGTTTCATGGAACCAAAGTGGAGCTTGGGCCTTATTATGTGGAGATTGGCCGTGAGGCCGTGTCTGCGTTCATGAACTCCAGCAGTGTCCATGAGGATGAAGTGCTTGTCTTTACTGACTCCCAAGTGAATCAGAAAAGTAAGACCTATATTTGGAGTCTGAGCAAGCACCCCTCAGTTATAAATGAAGCAGGGCGTCTCTGCTTTACTTACATTGTTCAAGTTATAGCAGTTCTAAATTCGATACAACATCCTTCATTCATTCTTCCCTAATTCAGAAAATATGTCTTGCAGAATACTGTGTTCTAGGGGAACACGAAGATAAAGTCATACAAAGTCTTCATCTTAAGGAATCTATTACCTTAGCGAAAACATTAAGATATGCATAGGAGCAGGATGAGACAGGATATTAAAAATGCTTAGGAAGGAACATGGCTAAGGGGCTGGGAGATTTTAGGAGACAGGAACTTTATCTAACTGTGGGGACAGGGCATATCTGAAGTGGGAGCTGGCAGGCATGATGAGCCTTGCAGCACGGGCTGGAGGGACATTTTGGTCAGACAGCATGACCTTGAGCTAAACACAGAACTGAGAAAGAATCCAGTGCTCGCTGAGTGTGCCAGGTGCACACTGATGCATTGATGAAAGACAAAATATCCATTCCACCTTATCCACTGCTAATACCTCACTCGTGTCACCCCACTTTATCCGCACAGCTACCTGTAAGGAAGGTATTCCCTTCATGTCAGTTTTGTAGAGGGAGGGACCGGAAGCTCAGAGACCAGTGGGGGTGGAAATGGGGAACTCCAGCCAATTACTGTAGAGAAAAGAGTCCCTACACTTTACAACAGAGCAAATGGGGAGCCAGCTAGTGGCACTCCCAAAGTGCAGCCTACGTGGATGGGATGATGGGGTCACATTTCCCAGAAACAGGAGAAAGGGAGATCCAATGGAGGGATGAGTCCCAGTGAACTCATCCATGTACGAATTCTCTCCAGCTGTTCCACACAGTGGCTGTACCTGTTTACAATCAGACTAGTGAGAAACTCTCCATCCAAGAAGTTATGACATACACATGGAAGGACTTTTTTAACCTGTTTGCATACCCTAACTAGCCAGCCAGTCATTCATATTGACTTGTCTTATCTAACCCTGAATAAATAAGCAGCACATCTAGCCAGTGCAAGAGCACAATTCTTGTTTCTCCAGTGGTTCCCTACCAGGATTTAGAATAGGAAGGTCCAAGTTTGCATCCAGCCCTACAGATTCATAATAGGGTATTCTTGTGCAAATCTGTAAACTGTATCTTTTTCTTTAGCACTTTTGATTATCAGCTCAGAATTAATTTTCAGACATAGTTAATGAGACCATGTGATATTTATTTATCATATGATATCTATTTTTAGTCATATGATATTTATTTTTCAAAAACTCTGATGCATTGATGGACAGAATATTCATTCCACTTTATCTCTGTTATAAACAAGTATTTTCTCTTTAAAAAGAGAAGAACAGTAGTAATAATAAATAACCCTCCTTTCTCCTTTTTTTTTTTTTTTGAGACAGAGTCTTGCTCTGTCGCCCAGGCTGGAGTGCAGTGGCGTGATCTCGGCTCACTGCGAGTTCCGTCTCCCAGGTTCACACCATTCTCCCGCCTCAGCCTCCCAAGTAGCTGGGACTACAGGTGCCCGCCACCACGCCTGGCTAATTTTTTGTATTTTTAGTAGAGACGGGGTTTCACCATGTTAGCCAGGATGGTTTCGATCTCCTGACCTCATGATCTGACTGCCTCGGCCTCCCAAAGTGCTGGGATTACAGGCGTGAACCACCATGCCCGGCCAAATAACCCTCCTTTCTTAATATCCTTTTATGATAAATGAGTTGCTCTAAATCTTCCTAGACATCACAGTACTCTTTCAGAATCCAATTCAGTGTTTGGTATCCACCTCCGTATGTATGCACATACATATGTACATGCATGTGTGGTATGTATATAGGGGGTATGTGTGGTATGTGTGCACATGTGGTGTGTATGTGTATGGTGCATATGCTGTGTATGGTGTGTATATGGTATGTATGTGTGTATATGCTATTTGTGTGATATGTGTATGGTGTGTGTACATGTATATATACATATATGCACAATCTTACATCTTATAGGACTTAAATGCATGAGGCTTATCTTTAGACCTCTATTTAAGAACTCCTGTGAAGTGAAATACTTTAAAAACAAGGCCATCTAGCAAAGTAATTGACATATTTCAAAGGAATTAACGTATTTAATACCATGTAGGGAGCTCTCAAATAGAGAAAATATACAAAGAAAATTTTAATGACAGAAATTCTGTGATTAAGTTTATGTTTCCCAGGTATGTCTGATTTCAGAGCACATGCTTAGAATTTTGAAATTTATTGAGATTCAAAGAGGGAAAGTTAAAAATGAAAAATACTGACTGTGTGTTGCATGATAAAAGTGAATTAATTTTAAGACTTTTTCTCTTATCTCCTTTTTTTTTTCTCATTTTAGGCACTGTTGTTATACATCATTTTCCATCTATTCCTTCATATAACGTGTCCTTTATTTCTCAGACTCAAGTGGGTGACAGCCAGGCTTGGCACAGCGTGACTGTCTGGTATAGGATGCAATGTATGTCTTTGTTTTAATTCCAGATTTAACAAAAACCTCCCTCGCTTAACAAAAACCTCCCTCGCGCGGTCAACTGGGATTAGGAAAACCATAGGCAGCTCCAGGTTTTGTTATCAGCTCTGCCCGAGAGGCCCATTTGTCCTTGGACAGGTTCTTGGTTCACCTGCTGTTTGTTCTGGGACTTTTCTGAAACCACAGGCATTAAGGCTCACATCTGAAGGAATGGGAAGGTGGGTTATCAGGACTATTATCTGCCAGCTCCACGTGCCACACCCTTTCTAGCAGACTCCCAAAAGGACTTGGCCCTCTGGCCTTAGGAGCTCCTCCTGTGCAAGCACTTTGGGGCCTTTGAACCAGGGCCAGCACTGCCTACCGTGTGCCCATAGCTGCATCCTTGCCTCCAACCTGCATGCGTATCAGAGCTTCCTCACCATCACTCAAGCCCATGACCAAGTGGGAAAGTAGAGGTACTAGTTTCTCTGGAGATTCCAGCCCTCTTATGTTGACATAGCTACGCCTTCCTTTCTTTTGCCACAGCCATCTCTGTCTACACAAATGGAACTGTGTTTGCCACAGACACAGACATTACATTTACAGCTGTTACCAAGGAAACAATACCCCTGGAATTTCAGTGGTATTTTGGAGAGGATCCACCAGTGAGGACAACTTCAAGAAGCATTAAAAAAAGACTCAGCATCCCCCAATGGTCAGTAAAAGTAGCAGTCCTGCTGAGTAGCTGTTTGTACCGCAGCCTATACTCAGTCTGAAGATCACCATGCCGCTACTGAAGGCATCTTATGGCTGTTACATTTGTATTACAATGGGCGACTAGGTCCTTCTGTGAAGCAAACGTAAGATTTAGGGGAAGATTTAGTTCATTTCTCTTCAGCTTGAACTAAGGGAAACGGTGTAGGGCTTTGAAGCAGACAGTCCTAGGTTCAAATTCTATCTCAGCCACCCATATGACCTAAGAAATTCCTCATCTAAGAAAGGGCAATGATGCTTACCCCTACTGCTTTGAGAAATGAATTAAATAATGAAGAGGGGGTAGTCAAAAATATCAACCCCCTTCTCCTCAATAAGATGAAAATCACTGGATACTTTGGTAGTTCTTACAAATTAAATGCTGCTTCCCCCTCCCCCGCCTTCCTCTTGAAGTATGGCAGATGGTTTCTCTAGATCTGACCCTGTTCTTGTCTTGCCATCTGCTTTCCCTGCCCTCCTTTCCCCATCCTGCAGGTATCGTGTGATGGTTAAGGCTTCCAACAGGATCAGCAGTGTGGTCTCTGAGCCCCACGTCATCAGGGTGCAGAAGAAAATTGTGGCCAATCGGCTCATGTCCCCCTCCTCAGCTCTGGTAAATGCCAGTGTGGCCTTTGAGTGCCGGATCAACTTCGGCACCGATGTTGCCTACCTGTGGGACTTTGGGGATGGTACCATCAGCCTGGGGAGCAGCTCCAGCAGCCACGTCTACAGTAGGTGAGCCACTGCAAGGCAGCAGAGTGCTCTCTACAGACAGCGCAGGAATCAGAGTCTTAAGGCATCAGCCGTTGGGTTCCACATAGAGACCTGCCTGTCAGTCAGCATAGGTGACAGATGATTACACAGAGACAGATAAGACCTGTCCATGCCTCTCAAGGAGCTCCTAGTCCAAGGGAAAGACAAAGAGGAAAGAGATGCTTTCAGCACAGGGGCTGTGGCTGCAAAGGAGGCCTGTGAGGTGGTGGAGATGGCTCACTGAAAGTGATACCTTGAGTAGGAGTTTGACAAAGGGAAATGGGAGAGAGGATCCCAAACAGAGACAAGGGCCTGGGCAAAGGTGCTAGGTGAGGTGCCAACAGGAGATGTTTGGAGTGGCTGTCAAGACGTATATAGATGGGTGAGATGAGTGTAGGTTGGCAGATTGTGAAGGGCCTTGATGTCATATGGAAGAGCATGAACTCTGTCCTTTAACTCTGCATTTACTGAGTGCCCACTGTGTACCTGAGACAAAGCATCATGGAGCTATGATAAGGTGCAGACTGGCTGGATCACTCATTCTCAACCGAGCCTCTAGGGTGAGTGAGTTCTAAGACCCAAGTGGGTCGAATTCTTTCAGTGGGGAGACATGCATGGCCAAGGCTGAGCCGCAGGCTGGCATCAAAATTTTATGCTGCTATAGGGAAATATCAAAGTGTGCAGAAGTATCTAGAAAATTAGGTTCATGTAGGCAGTGGCATCAGGGAAAGATTGCAAACTTCCTCCAATGCAGGATTTCCACGAGAACCCACACTGCAGCCTCTCCACGCTTTGGTGGGGACTGAATGGCCCCATCACTAACTATGGATTCAGGACTTTTCATCAGAAATAGATTTTCACATGAGGAAAGCATTGAGTAGTAGTGGCTTGTAGATTGGTGTATGCTCAGTGGAGCACATGGTGGCCTAGGTACCTTGCGATGTACTCCGTAGCTCCAGGAGTCCTTTTGTGCCCTGTGGAAGTGACATGGTTTATTCGGTGCCTCCACTGTCATCTCTAAAGTGTGCCCTGGACTCTCTGACAACCTGAGACAACCATCCAGCCTTCATTCTTATCAGTAGGCCCTACCTTTCTTGCTGGAGCTCCAGGATGGGAAGTGATATTTTGGTCCTTGCAAACTCAAATTTGCGGTCTTCTGATGGGAATATTTTTCTGTTTCAAATTCAGAAGTCTTAAGTAATTATCCACGTAGCAACGTTTGCAAAATAACCATGTATTTCCTTAGTAAAGCACCACCTGCTGGGTCAGGAGCTACCCAACTCTCACCTCCTACTGTCCTGAATCCCTCCACAGCTATGACCCGCTCCCCTTCCCTGGAGACAGGCTATGGATCTATCCTGTCCTTCCTGAGTTTGTAGGAGTCTAAGAAATTGGTCAGGAAACCAGATTCATGGAGCAGAAATAGAACAGGAAGACCATCCCCAGAGACCCCCTAGTTGTGGGTTGGGGTACCCATCACACAGGGAAAATATATAGATCTGCTCGGTTGTCAAGAGGGGGCCAGGTCATGGCTGTGGGGACAGTTGCCCAAAGAAGGAAGCAACACAGCCCTCACCTGGATGAATATAGCATGTGACATTAGTCTGGGAGTTTGGTCCTTGGCCTGGCCCAGGCAAGTTGGGGAACCAGTCTGTTGGTTAGTTGATGAAAGACCTCTGTGGAAATCAGTCTTGTGACCTTTGCCTCTTCTGTTCTTATTCATTGGGATGACTTACTGTCAAATACTATAATTCTGCAGATAGGGGTGGGTATGAAGAGAATGAAAGCCTGACGTTCATCAATATAAATCTGTTAATTTCCGTGCTTTCCATCCTCCTAGGGAAGGAGAATTTACAGTGGAGGTACTTGCCTTCAATAACATCAGTGCCTCCACCCTAAGAAAGCAACTTTTCATCGTGTGTGAGCCCTGCCAGCCACCCTTGGTTAAGAACATGGGGCCTGAGAAAGTTCAGGTAGGCTCGGAGTCTGGGAAATCCTCCAGCAGCCTTTTTTCAGCCTCCGTCTGAGTTGGGACCACTGTTTGGAGTGGTGAGAGTTTGGGGAATGAAGCGAGGCTTTGTCCAGTTTATCCTGCTGCAATTTACACAAAGGAGCGCCTATAAGGGCTTCAGAGTGGGTGACCCTCAGGGGAGGGAGGGCTACCCCAGTCTGGACAGGAGGAGATTGTGTCATTTCTGGGGTCTGGTGTGTGAATAAGTTCTTTATTCGCCTGCATTACTCTGGCATTCAGCACAGCTCACTTTATTTTTCTTTTTTTTTCTTTTCTTTCTTTCTTTTTTTTTGGATTGTGCTAAGAACTGTAGCATTTTCAGGAGAATGAAACATTTGAGAATATATAACACCAAAATGAAAGGACATGATCGGTTATCTGTTGAACACCTATTCTGGGTTAGAAAAAATAGGGTTGCTTTTTTATTTCTTTAATTCCTTCGAGGCCTGTGATTTAGAGCAGATTTTCCTTTTCAGGGCAAAGGAGCTCAAATGACACACGGTAATTAAAATGCGTGACTGAGCTGCATTTGCTAAAATGCTTTCTATGGCATCTGACCCCAAGAGGTCAGCCCCCAGAGGGTGCTGGTGGAGATCAGCATGCAGAGACCAAGTGCCCAGGGCATTCTGGAGAGGGTCCTGGCCCTCACACAGGCAAGACCCCTGCGCACCTTTAGACCAGTGAGCACCTACACTGTTGAGGAGGTCTGCGTGCTGGGGGAACGTGTTCTCTGGGTGTGAGAGATGGACCCAAACTGCAAAGGGACTAAAGCAAAAGGCACAGCAGGAAAAAAGCACAGACTCCAGGCAGGAGAGCTCTGGCTCCTGTCCTGACTCTGCTGTTAGGAAACGGGACAGAGTGGTTTTCTTGAGTTTTTCATCTGTAAAACATTTTTATTTTTATTTTCTTATCTGTAAAACACAGAAAACAATATTGATAATTTCGTTTTTTCTTTTTTTTTTGGTGGAAAGCGGGGGAACTCTGTTGCCCAGGTTGGAATGCAGTGGCATGATCTCGGCTCACTATAACCTCTGCCTCCTGGCTTCAAGTGATTCTCCTGCCTCAGCCTCCCAAGTAGTTGGGATTACAGGTGTGCACCACCATGCCTAGCTAATTTTTATATTTTCAGTAGAGACGGGGTTTTGCCATATTGGCCAGGCTGGTCTCAAACTCCTGGCCTCAAGTGACCCACCTGTCTTGGCCTCCCAAAGTTCTGGGTTTACAGACCTGAAGGACCCTACCCAGTCATTTTTCATTTTACGTGTTTTCCAAAAGTATAAGGGAAAAAAATGCAACCATCTGAAATCCAGGCAGTAGGCAATAGCCACTTTTGTCTGCTGTGTTTATTTTCAGTATTTTTCTAAGGCTTTTTATATGTGGTATGTGTGTTTGTCACAAACCTGGGTTGCAGTGTGAGCATTTTCTTTTGTTATTAAGCAGTCTTTCGATTACATGATTTTAATGGTGTCCTAATGTTAAATCTTATGTATATGAATTATACATCATTTTATAATGTCCTCTGGTTGCACAATTTGTTGTTTCCAGTTTTCTTTCTTCTTCTTCTGATTATTATTATTATTACTATTATTATTATTATTTGAGAGGGAGTTTTGCTCTTGTTGCCCAGGCTGGAGTGCAATGGCATGATCTCAGCTCACTGCAACCTCCACCTCCTGGGTTCAAGCGATTCTCCTGCCTCAGCCTCTCAAGTAGCTGGGATTACAGGTGCCCCCCACCACAGCCGGCTAATTTTGTATTTTTAGTAGAGACAGGGTTTTGCCACGTTGGTCAGGCTGGTCTTGAACTTCTGACTTCAGGCAATCTGCCCGCCTTGGCCTCCCTCCCAATGTGCGGTGAGCCACTGTGCCTGGCTAAGCTTCCAGTTTTCTATCACTACAAATAACTTGGCAATTATACTCTCTATACATTGTTCTGCAAGTGTATGGCCTCTTCACAGGAATAATTACTACAAGTTATAGAATTGAAGGACACAATGCCTTTCCCGGAATCTTGACAAGCCTAGAGATGTTCTTGTAGCAGCTCACATATGTTGGCACTGAGGGGCCAACTCTCACTCTCACTAGGCATTTCGTATTTTTTAATGTTTATTATTATGAATGAGCTAAAAGTTGGCATCCTAGTATTAAAATTTGCTATAACCCATATAAGTCTGGGCAGTTTTGTGGCAAATCTTAGAGTGATATCATATTCAGAATAGAAACAATAAAAAGTAATTGAAAAGTAATTTTAATGATAACTAAAGTCACTTAAATAATGTCAAAAGTAAACTAACTTTTTCTTTTTTTTTTTGCTGTTGCAAGATTTAATAGAGTGAAAACAGAACTCCCATACAAAGGGAGGGGACCCAAAGAAGGTAGCCCTTGCCAGCTCAAATGCCTGAGTTTATGTCCCAATCACTGTCCCTCCCACTGTGCTCTCAGGCAATAGGTGATTGGCTATTTCTTTACCTTTAGTGAGCTCTCTTTACTACCTAATTGGTCAGGTGTGAGCTAAGTTGCAAGCCCCGTGTTTAAAGGTGGATGCAGTCACCTTCCCAGCTAGGCTTAGGGATTCTTAGTCGGCCTAAGAAATCCAGCCAGTCCTGTCTCTTAGTTACCCCTCGCAACAGGAAAACCCAAGTGCTGTTGGGGAGGCTGGCCGACGACTGCTCTAACTCCTTCCTGCTGAACTGGGGCATAGTAGGGGTTGTGCAGTTGAGATTTCCCTGGGAGGGGTGCCTTCGATGTCATTAACATTGGAGCATGGGCTAGCAGGCTGGTCCAGGGATCCACAGTAGATCTTAGTCATGGACTGTATCTGGGGCTCCATTTGAAGAACAATTTATAGCTTTACAGCTTCAATTCTGGAAGAGCCAAACTTAACAAGGAGGTAAAGATACAGGGTCCAAAGAGGAGTAACAATATTACAGCTGCAAGAGGACCTAATGGGAGAATCCAGGGCATCCATTGGCTGAGGAGGCCCCAGGGTCCAGTGTTTTGAAGCTCCTCTGCTCTACGTTGTATTCGATCTCAAATTTCTTTAACTTTCTTGGTGACGATTCCAGATTGATTAACATAATAACGGCATTCTTCCCCTAAAAATAAACAGGTTCCCCCTCTTTCAGCAGTTAGCAAGTCTAAAGCTCTTTGATTTTGAAGGCCTACTGCTGCTAGGGAGTTAAGTTGATCTTGCAAGGTGACCAGGGAGTTGGCGACCCGTTCCATGTTACCATTTAGTTCTTGAGAGAGTTTGTAGTAGAACTGAGTAGAGGTTGTGATACCGCCAACACCAATACCTAGTCTGCCTAGCACTCCTGCTCTGATAACAAAAGGAAGAATGGGTACTCTTTTGTTGCAGGGCTTAGTTACGACATATTTGTATAAATCTTGTTCAGTGTAAATGGTCATAGGGGGCACTAAGAACGAAAGGAAGCACATAGATTCTGAAGAGCCATTCAAACAATGATAGGCTGAGGTACCACAGAAAAAAAATATTCCTGAGGGTAGGCTGACTATTTGTGTGGGAGGAGTTACCCACCTGATGCATTGGGAGTTGGTTGTGTCTATAGTATCGCTAAATTTTACGTAGGTGAGGTTTGAGGTATGAGTTATTTCCAGATTGGAAACAAGAGGTCCTACTAAAACAGAAGTGGTGTTTATTTCTGTGCTGAAGTTGTTCCATTGGTCAGGTACAGGGATTGAAATGTTGGCCTAAAGTGCAGGGGGAGGCACATCCAACAGTTAGTAAGGTTTTGGGCCTAGACCTCATGGAGCCCAGTGACGGTGGTATTAAATAGGCTTACCAGGTGAGTATGGGTACAGAGGGTTTCATGTAGTTTTGAGAGATCTAGTCCTTTGTAGGGTCTAGGGGTACTATGTACCAGGGTCAGTTGAGAGATTACTTCCTTTACATGTTTTTCTCTTGCCTGATCTTGAACTCCACCCCCATCAGACATACTGGTGTGGGTGAAGTAAGTCCAACAGACAGTGGCTCCAAGTCCTCCAGGACAACCAGGATTAATCATTTTCCCTGTCCAATAATGAGTATTTGCATGCATGCAAAGAGTGGCAGAGTTATAGCAGTTGTGGGGCATATGGGTGTGGGTGGTGACGGTGGGGTTTCCCTTAAACTCCTATACAATGGAGCATCAATATTTCCAAGAAGCCACATTCTCCATAGAAACTCTTGGTAAGGGGAGCTACTGCTCGTACAGTGGCATGGAGGGGGTGCAGTGAGAGTGAAAGGCGGTAAGAGAACAGTAAAGAGAAAAATATGACAAGGGAGGGCCATGGGGATTTATGATTTTAGTTACTTTCCTCATGGTTGTCTGACAACCACAGGTCTCCTTTAGCATTGAGTATGCTGTTCACGTCATGAGATTCCACACAGTAAGATGTATTCCCTGTATTATTTTAACTGCTTCAGATACTAAGACTGCTACTGCTGCCACTACCCATAAACAATGAGGCCAACCCTTTGCCACTACATCAATTTCCCTACTCAGGTATGCCATGGGTTGCAAGCTCATCCCTCGGACCTGTGTAAGGACTCCTAGGGCTATTCCTGTCTTTTTCTGTGACATATAAAGAAAAGTCTTGCCCCATTGGCAAGTTTAACACTGGGGCTTGGGTTGGGGCCTTCATTAGGGCCTGGAAAGCCACTTCTGCTTCAGGTGTCCATCTTACTAAATGGGTATTGGCTTTCTGAGTTTCCTTAATTAGTGTATATAATGGTCTGGCTATTTTTGCGTACGTGGGAATCCATATTCAGCAGAAACCTGTTACGCCAAGGAACCCTCTTACTTGCTTTAGGGTTTTGGGATGAGGATAAGCCAGTATAGGCTGGACACGTTCCTCACTGAGGGCCCTGGTGCCTTTGGATAATTTTAGCCCTAAGTATTTAACCTGCTGTGAGCAGAGCTGAGCCTTTGGTTTGGAAACCTTGTAGCCACAGGTGATGAGGAAATTTAAGAGCACTCGGGTGGCTTGATGGCACAAGGTTTCTGAATGGGTGGCTAGAAGTAAATCATCCACGTACCAAAGGACAAGAGTGTCCAGGTATGAGAACTGGCTCAAGTCTTGGCTAATGCCTGGCCAAACAGATGGGGGCTATCCCTGAACCCTTGGGGTAAAACAGTCCAGGTGAGTTGAGACATTGGGTTCAAAGGATCTTCAAAGGCAAACAAGAATTGAGAGTCAGGATGTACACAGATGCAGAAAAAGGCATCCTTAAGGTTCAGGACTGTAAACCACTCTGCTTCCTCTGGTATTTGGGAAAGCAGAGTATAGGGGTTAGGTACCGCTGGATATAGAGGGACAACGGCCTCATTGATAATCCCGATATCTTGCACTAACCTCCACTGTCCGTTGGGTTTCTGTACTCCTAAAACTGGAGTATTGAAGGGGCTATTGCATGGTTTTACTAGGCCTTGGGCTTTTAGGTCCTTAACAATCTTTTGGATTCCTTGTTGGGCCTCGGGTCTAAGGGGGTACTGCCTTTGGTAGGAAAAGGAGGTGGAATCCTTTAGTTTAACTTGAACAGGACGGGCATTCTTTGCTCATCCATATTGTTCTTCTGTTGCCCAGACTTCAGGATTAATTCCTTCCTCAAGCCAGGGACAACAAACGGGTGTTCCTTCTCCTCTGTTCAGGTGTATAATGGCCCCTGCTTTTGCTAGAATGTCTCTCCCTAACAAAGGAGTGGGGCTTTCAGGCATAATTAGAAAAGCATGTGAAAAGAGTAAAGTTCCCCAGTCACAGCTTAGTGGCTGGGAGAAGTATCTAGTGACTGGCTGTCCTAGGACTCCTCGGATAGTGACAGATCTGGAGGACAGTTGTCCAGGACAGGAGAGGAAGACTGAGAAGGCCGTGCCAGTGTTCAGGAGACAGTTAACTTCCTGGCCCTCAATGGTCAAGCATACCTGGGGGTCTGTGAGGGTGATGGCATGGGCTGGCACTTGCCTTGGGCACCCTCAGTCCTGCTGCTGGATCATCTGGTTAGTGGCTTCTGACTCAGAGGACCTTCGCCCCTGGGGCAGTGGGCCTTCCAGTGATTCCCTTGACATAAGGGGCATGGACCAGGGGGCGGCTTATTTCTATTTGGACAATCATTTTAAAGTGTCCTTGTAGACTGCACAGGAAGCAAGCCCTATTAGGCATTCGATTTGCCCAGTTTTTCCCTTTTCCAGAACCTCCAAAGTCTGCTTGCCTGAGGGTCATGACTAAAGCGGTGGCCTTTTTTTATCCCATTTGTCCCATTCCGCCTGCTCCTCCTGATGTCTATTACAAAAAAACCAAGGTTGCCAAGTTTAATAGGGTTTCTAAGTTTTGCTCTGGGCCTAAGGCAGACTTTTTAAGTTTTTTTCCTAATGTCTGCAGCTGACTGAGTGATAAATTTATCCTTTAAGATTAGTTGACCTTCAGTAGAGTCAAGTGACAGGGAGGTATGCTTCCTCAATGCCTCCCTTAGTCTCTCCAGAAAGGCAGTAGGATTTTCTTCCTTTCCCTGTGTTACAGTGGATATCATTGAATAATTCATAGACTTATTCCTAGTTTTCCTTAGTCCTTCTAGCACACAAGTTAGCAAATGTCTGTGGCACCAATCTCCATGTCCTGATTCTGTGTCCCAGTGAGGGTCTACACTGGGAACTGCCTGCTGGCCTGTGGGGAATTGTTCTTTCCTCTGTTATCATCGTATCATTGACCTGACTTAGATACCAGAGAGCGCCAAACTCTCAGGTTGCTGTTATGGTAGCACTTCTCTCATTTGGGACTTGTGTCTGATTTAGCAGTAACATTATATCTCTCCATGTCAGATCAAAGGATTGTCCTAACCCTTGTAAAACATCAATATAGCCATCAGGGTTATCTGAGAATTTACCTAGGTCTATTTTTAATTTGCTTCAAGTCTGAGAGAGAAAAAGGTACATGCTCTCTGGCTGGGCCAAATTTTCCTCCTCCCACTGCTTGGAGGGGGCATAATTGGGGAATATTGGCACTCTTTGGTTCATTGTTTACCCCTTTGTCTATCTCCTTTTGGACTGTTTGGGTTGAAGCAGAGTCCTTATTAGTTGGGGAAGGAGTTGGGGGGATGCTTGGTTAGGCAGGTAGACTCTGAAGGCTTTCTGTAGGGCATAAATCACACTTTTTACATAATTGCCAGTTGTCACTTAATGAAAAGAAAGTTTGTACATATGGCACTTCACTTTTGAGTCAGGATTGAGATAGTCTTTTTGATTCTGTAGGTACTTTAAGGCTTTGCTGAGTGCAAACAGCTCCCATGTTTTAAGAGACCAATTATTAGGCAATTTTTCTAACTCTGCTTCCACAAGAGTCTCCTATCAATTACTGAATACCCATTGTGGTTTTTTCTCAATCACCTAGAAGGAACCCTCTATAGTCCTGTCCTGAAGGGTGTTCCTCCTAGGTCTGGTCGGACCTTTGTATGGTAATTGAGATTTAAATCCCCTGTAAGGAAATCTGCTGGGTTAAGGGAATTATCAGTGGTGAATGTTAAATTGCTTTTCTCTAACAAACTAGCCCCATACTTTAAGATTTTTGAGTTAGTAAGCTACTTTTGCTTTTTTTGACTTAGAATAATTCTGAACTGGTGAGGTGTGCTTACAATGAGGTTTCCTCTAAAGGTTATTTTTCTACTTTTAGCAAAGCAGTTACCGCTACCGACTGAATGCATTTGGCCCATCCATGGGTTACTGGGTTAAGGATTTTTGAGAGGAAGGCTACAGGTTGTCAGTGGTCTCAGTGTTTTCAGGCTACGCCCTTGTTTACACTGACAACAAGGTGGTATTGGAGTGTTACAGGGTCATGGGAGAAGACCTTCAATTATCAATTACAGGTTCTAAATTTACCCTTTCTTTTAAAGGAATAGGGAACCCTGTTTTTTTTACTATTTCTTTCTCTTTATTTCTCTCTTCGACTCCCTTCCTCCTCTCTCTCTCTCTGTCCTCTCTGTCTGTCTCTCTCTTCCTCTCTGTCTGTCTCTCTCTCCTCTCTGTCTCTCTCTCTCTCTCCTTCTCTTAGCCATTACAAACTTGGGGCCCTGGCAGGGGTGCTGGGGAACAGGTCCCACATAACTGCCCACGTCGAGAGCTATATACCTAAATCGGGAGGGACACCAGGGACAAGACTCCCTGGGTTTATAGCCTACATGCCTAAGGATGCAGCGTAGAGCTTCCTTAGATCCCTTTGGAGATACAACTTGCTAGAGGAAATGAAAGTCTGAACCGTTAGTACCTAGGAGGCAGGGATCAGAGGAAGTAGATTCAGAGGTAAGGAGAATTTTGGGGCTATGCTTTCAAGAAAGTCGTGGTCGGGACCCAGGAGGTATGGGTCAGAAGGAAAGGTAGGGGAGCACACATGGGCGACTGTTGAGTAGAGACTTCTGGCTGCGCCATGATCTCAACCAGCTAATGCCGGGAGTTTGGGACGACAGCTTTCTGCCTCTAGTCGGCCCTCGGCTTCCCCAGGAAAATTGAAAGCGAAAGCTGGTTCTAGGCAGATGAAGGCTCCCACCCCAGAAGGGTTGGGGGTTGTTAGAAAGCCCTTCCCCAGACAGCCTCACACCTGAGTCTTAAGTCCAGCGGCCACGCTAATCGTTTTTAACTGGCCGATAGGTGCCTGGTATTTTCCTCCAATTCTAAGGAAGGACAGGACAGAATAGCAAGCGAAAGTGGTCCAATATTACCGCTTTGGAGGTCCCTTCGTGGTCGCCAAATGTTACTGGGGATCCCTGCTCCCAGAGGTCACAAGATGGTGGCGGGGCCACTTCCAAGATGGTGGCGGCCCGCTTCCAAGATGGTGGCAAGCCATGTGTTCTCTGACCTGAGGTTCTTGGCCTCACAGATTCCAAGGAATGGAATCTTGGGCCATGCCGTGAGTGTTATAGCTCTATTAGAAGCCGTGGGTCACAGAAGAGAACCGTGGAACCCAGTGACTAGTGTTCAGCTCCATTAGGACGAACCCGGGCACTTAGCCATGCAGGAACAATGGCAAGCTTCTAGCCCAATCGGGAGAGGCAATGGGCACCGGGTGGATCAGGAGCACAGCGGACACCCTGCCGGATCTGGAGGGATGGAAGTCAGCAGCGGATCTGCCACGGCAGCAAACCGCAGTGGTGGCGGCAAACCGCAGTGGTGGACGGTGAGCGAAAACTCAGCTCAAGCCAGAACAAACACAGACCAGAGGAGAGTGCAGTTGCAAGATTTAATAGAGTGAAAACAGAGCTCCCATACAATGGGAGGGGACCCAAAGAGGGTAGCCCGTGAACTTTCATTTGTAATGAGCACCAAGATTTCTTAAAATCCCATTTCTCAGCTGCCTCCAGGTTTTTCCCTTTCCGAATTTTTTTTTTTTTTTGAGATGGAGTCTCACTCTGTCTCCCAGGCTGGAGTGCAGTAGTGCGATCTCGGCTCACTGCAAGCTCCGCCTCCTGTGTTCACGCCATTCTCCTGCCTCAGCCTCCCAAGTAGCTGGGACTACAGGCACCTGCCACAACGCCCAGCTAATTTTTTGTATTTTTAGTAGAGACAGGGTTTCACCATGTTAGCCAGGATGGTCTTGATCTCGATATCTTGACCTCATGATCCAACCGCCTCGGCCTCCCAAAGTGCAGGGATTACAGGCGTGAGTCACTGCGTCCGGGCTTCCCTTTCCAATTTTTATAGAAACTTCAGAAAAGAAAAAAAAAAAAAAAAAAAAGCCCTCCAGGGGGAGACCCTGAACTCAGTGTCTGCCCCAGGGTGGAGGCTCCCTGGCCAGGCAGAGACTCCATCCTGAGGACCCCTAGCCTGGCTTGCTTCTCCATGCTTGAGGTGAAATCTGGATCCAGCCCAAAGTAGGTGGTGTGGAGGAGCTTCAGAAAGACAGAGTGACTGGGAGGGATAAGGGGTGTGGATGGGTAGACACTAATATTTTCCCCCATAACCTTGTCCTCATTGGCTTATTAAAGTGAGCAAATATGCTTTTTATATATGTATCAGCTACTATTTACATTTAAAATTCTTTATTATGGAAATTTTAAAGCATAAATAAAAGTAGAAAGAATAGTGCAACAAACATCACTTTCAAAGACTAGTAGGGTCGTATCAGAAGGTTGCCACAGCCAGGCCAAGGAGAGGGCCCTAGGTCCTAGACGGGCTACTTGGAGCATCTAAAAGATAACGTCTACAATTGAATGAATAATGCTAATATTTTAAAAATAATTATGCTGAAAGAGAAGCTTCTCCTGTTCCCACCAAGCAGGCAGACACAAGTAACATATTGGTCACCTTTGAAAGTAACTACTGCCCCAACTTCTTACTCTGAATGTTGGTAATTAAGGGAAAGAATTAAGCATTTATGCTTATTTTCCTGCCCAAACTGTAGTTTAGGAAACCTCATAGTTCTAGTTGATAAGAAAACTTTTTTCTCCTCTCTCCTTTTTTTTTTTTTTTTTTAACCAAAGATCTTTTGTGCATCTCAAATCAAACAATTGCACAAAGGTATGTTTTGGAAACAATAAGGGAAATTTGATTATGAACTAGGTTTAGATTATATTAAGAAATTGTTGTTAATTTTTAAGGTGAGATAGTAGTATTGTGTTTATGTAGGAAAATTCCCTTAGTTTTTAGAGATTATATTTAGTACTTAAGGGTTAAATGTCATGATTTCTGAGAATGACTTAAGAATATTTCAGTGAAGAAAAAAATAGGGAAAGCAAACATCTGTTGTGTATACTGCAAATGATTTTCTTATTATATTGATTTAAAAAATGTATATACACACATATATATACATACGTACCAAAATCCAGGAGCATAACGTTTATATTTTTGACATTTGGAAGCTTAAATTTTTTATGTAATCAAATATCAGATATCTTTGCTATTTTTCCATTAATTTTCTGCATAGGAAGTTTTTTCTCATGAGTATATAAATATTTACTTATTATTTTAGTTTTTTTTTTAACTTTTTATATTTGTCTGTAAAATAGATGTAATATTTATTCCGGTGTTTTCTAAAGCCCAGCCCTAAGAATACCATTTTGTGATTATGCAAACAAATAATTGGAGATCTACAGTTAAAACTAAGTTTCAGGTAAGTTACCAGTACATTAGATGTGGTGGACATTTTAATGAGACATCTTCTCTTCTTGATACTTAGATATGGAGGTCTCAGCCTGTGAGGCTGGGGGTAACGTTTGAAGCTGCAGTCTTCTGTGATATTTCCCATGGTCTGTCTTACATCTGGAACTTGATGGACTCTGAAGGGCTGCCTGTCTCCTTCCCTGCTGCTGTGGACACTCGCAGACAGACCCTCATCCTTCCGAGCCACACCCTGGAGTATGGGAACTACACTGTCCTTGCCAAGGTCAGCTCGCTGACTTAGGGCTCTACCGGCCCAGTGAAACCCATGCTTCCCATCGCCCTGCAGCAAGAGCTCAGCATTTGTGATTCAACACCCGTTCTATCCAGGAAAAGGGAGGCTGTTTAAAAAAAAAAAGTCTGGGTAGGATTTTAAGAGAAATGTGTAATTCCCCCAAAGAGAACAAATGATGTTCAAATGCTGGCAAAGCAATTGATGAAAAACTCCTTCCAATGTGTATAATAAAACTTTCCTGTGTACCTAATTTGAATAAACCCTGTGCTGGTGCTGGGATGTAAGGAGAATACGTGGCCTACCATTTAGGGGCCAATCACCCAGAAAGGAAAGGGGATGACAGTCAGAGGGCAGGGCATCCAAGAGGCATTCACAGTGACTGCCTGGCACTTTGATTCTCAGCATGTGCTTGGTGCATTTTGGCTGGAAAAAATGGTGAAAATATGCGCGTTAAAAGAGGCAGAGGTCATTTTTTTAAAAGTAGGCTTCAAGAAAGAGGGTCCTGAAAAGAGAATCTGTTCACAGACATAGAAAGGGATTGGGAGGGGCAACAGCTTGGCAAAGGCTAGAAGAAGACCAGGGATAGTGAGCAGACCCTGGTGGGAGAATCTGGGATCAAATGACATAGGGGGCAGGCCAGACTGCGGTGACCAGATCAGGGACCATCAGGATACCTGCAGCGAAAGAGCTTTGTTCTTTTAAGCTGTGGGGCACGCAGTCCTACTAAGCACAGTTCCAGCTGGTGCCTTGTGTGGCTGGCCACAGAGCTCCTCGGCATCCAAACTGCCCTGACCTTGCCTGAGGAAGCAAATTCTCCCAATCTGTGCTGCGATGTCACAGCGATGGCAAATGCTGAAGTTGCCAGAAGCTTCCTCTCAGTGTCTGTACTTGTCTCATTGTGAAATAGGCAGGTAACGATGGGCCAAGTGACAGCAGGCTGCAGACCAGGCTTGGCATAGCATTACTTCAGATGCAGGTTGTAGGAAAATCCAGAGCTTTCCCAGCAGGCTGTATACTCTTCTTTGGAAATGCTGATTGGGAACAAGTAGGAAACAGACTGAAGGATGGGATGTTGGGAGAGTGCTACTGAAAGTGAGAAGTCACTAGAGGCTGAAGTAGGGGACAGCCGGGGAATAGAGAGCAGAGTAGGGTCAGTGTCGGGGGACCTCGGGGTGATGGGTAGCATCTGACCTGACAGGTAGTTAATTGTAAGAAGCCAAGGTGAAATGCAAAGGAAAATCTGTAATACTGAACGAGTGAAGGAGGGTGAGTCTGCTCTTTATTTTCCTAATGAAAACTGCACTATTTGTACCTGGCTGTGTGCTGGGGGAGGGATTTGGAGATAAATAAGGTATTTGCACACTTTCGTGAACAACCTAGTAGGTGAGGTAGATAGAACCTGTAAACTAAAAATAAAATCCTAAACCCCCCCCAACCAACTAAACAAATCCCCTCTTGGCGAAGGGGACCCAGAAAAACCTTTAAAAAATAAAGTTCCCGGCCATAATGGGACTCAAGGTCAGGTATGCCTCATTATACCCCCTCCCTTTCACAGTTTAGGCACAACTAACCAGCATTAATGTTAAAATAGAGATTATAAGACTGACAGAACAGACTCTTTTTTTTTTTTTTTTGAGACAGGGTCTCACTTTGTCGCCCAGGCTGGAGTGCAATGGCTGCAATCTCAGCTCACTGCAACCTCTCCCTCCTGGGCTCAAGTGATCCTTCTGCCTCAGCCTCCTGAGTAGCTGGGACTACATGCGCATACCACCATGCCTGGCTAATTTTTTGTAGAGACAGGGTTTCACCCTGTTGCAAAGGCTGCTCTCGAACTCCTGGCTCAAGCAATTTGCCTGCCTCAGCCTCCCAAAGTGCTGGGATTATAGGCGTGAGCCATCAAGCCTGGCCAGGACATACTCTTTATGACAATAAGACACCAAATTATAAATAAGACCTAAGGTGATGCCAGGCAAGAGTGAAATCATGCAGTCCTACAATTAAAAAATAAACTAGGTTCTCATTGCCACGGGATTTTTCTCCCTTTTTCTCTATCAACTAAACAAACACTAGCCTTAAAATAAGCAATATTAGAACAATTACAACTCTACAACCACCAAACATCAACTAACTAAACCCCCCTATTCCTCAAGCCATAACTATAACTTTAATTAAACAAAAAACTAATTTCTATAACTTTTTCCTAATAAAAAACACCAACCATTGTGGGGAAAAGGAAGAGAGATCAGCCTGTTACTGTGTCTATATAGAAAGAAGTAGACATAAGAGACTCCATTTTGTTCTGTATTTGAAATGCTGTTAATCTGTGACCCTACCGCCAACCTTGTCCTTGCAAGAGACATGTGTTGCGGTGACTCAAGGTTTAATGGATTTTGGGCTGTGCAGGATGTGTCTTTGTTAAACAAATGCCTGAAGGTAGCTTGCTGGTTAAAAGTTATCACCATTCTCTTAATCTCAACTACCCAGAGACACGTACTCGGCCAAAGGTCGCAGGGACCTCTGCCTAGGAAAGCTAGGTATTGTCCAAGGTCAAAGGTCGCAGGGACCTCTGCCTAGGAAAGCTAGGTATTGTCCAAGGTTTATCCCCATGTGATAGGATGAAACAATGTTGCTAAAAGGTTTATCGCAAGGCACAGGATTTTCCTTTGAACTTATTCATATCACAGAGGTTTTTGTTCATGTCTTACTGCCGATTTCCTCTTTTTTCTTTGATCCTATTGTCCTGCCACTCCCCTGTCTTTAAGATGGTAAAGATAATTATCAATAAATACTAAGGGAACTCAGAGACCGGGGCCGGTGTGGGTCCTCTGTAAGCTGAGCGCCGGTCCCCTGGGCCCCGCTTTTCTTTCTCTATACTTTGTCTCTGTGTCTTATTTCTTTTCTCAAGTCTCTCGTTCCACCTTACGAGAAACACCCACAGGTGTGGAGGGGCAGGCCACCCCTTCAAACCATAAACTAATTCTGCCCAGTTTCATAGAGACTACGCATTTAAGTGCCTTCATGTCCGTACTTTACCTTGTAACATAAGCAACCTAATTATAATATATTCCAATATTGTCTCCACCCAAAAGTAAACATAAAACACATATATATGTTTACTTATTACACAAAAACACAATCCTCTTCCATAGATATCCGTAACTCCTATATCCTGTGAATATGGGATAACCCATTCAACTTAAATTCCTGTCTTACCCCTCCCTCCCTCCTCAAAACACTTACTTTCAATTTTTTAGCCAGAGACTACACTTCCTGCTTACAAATTACCATCCCTTTCTTAAAAAACAAAACTCTGCTTTCTAAATTTATAAACTACGTAATTTTTAAATTAAGCCCAACAAGCCATAGAAGATGCGTCCAGCCTGTGGGACAGGCCAGGCAATGGGAGCTCCAAGGGAGATTTGACTGTGAGCCGGGAGCCAGCTCTGTGGTCTTCAGTGTCTTTACAGGGGATCCGTGTCTCTCTAAGTCTTGGAGACCTGACAGATAAGGTAACTTCTGCTGTCTCTGACCTCACAGTCAGAGCCTCAGGTTTCCTTTGCTCCTGACAGTCCCTGCATCTTCCCCAAGCAGCTTGCCGCTTGGTGCCTCCTCCAGCCTTTGTATATACTTGGAACATTCTCAGCAGCTCCTTGGAGATGGACAGGCTGAGCAAGCAGAGGCTGAAGGCGGAAATGGAAGTTCTGATCCTACAGCTGTTCCGTAGTCTTTGGTCCTACTCAGGAGACTATCAGCAGGGAGCTGTGTGCATCTGAAGAAAATCTAGAGTGAACAAGGCTAAGACCCAGTGAAAGAACAGCAAGTATTAGACTGTATTTTTTCAAATTGCATCAAATTTTTCATTTTTTGACAGCGTCTCACTCTGTTGCCCAGGCTGGAGCATAGTGGTGTGATCTTAGCTCACTGCAACCTCCCGCTCTGGGCCTCCTGGGTTCAAGAGATTCTCATGCCTCTGCCTCCCAAGTAGCTGGGATTACAGGCGCACGCCACCACACTCAGCTAATGTTTGTATTTTTAGTAGTGATGAGGTTTCACCATGTTGCCCAGGCTGGTCTCAAACTCCTGAGTGCAAGCAATCCACCCACCTCAGCCTCCCAAAGTGCTGGGATTACAAGCATGAGCCACCGCGCCTGGCCGCATCAAACTTGTAAAAGAACAATGTGAATGCTTTATTTACAACATGTTCTGCTATTCCTCGGTTTAAAAGTATTTGTCTTAAATTTCATTTACACTTCCTAAAGTCCATGATATGTTTGCGGGTTAGAAAGAAGCAGCTCTAAGATAGGTGAAGGAAGTTGCACAAAAGCCGGGAGCCTGAACAATTCACTGTGGAAGGAGGAGGTTTAAAAACTATAAAATGTGCACACATGGAAAGTCTCTATTGTGTTCACAAGCTAGGAAATGCCCGACTTTGTACATTAACACAAGCTTGGATAGGAAGATGTTCGTGCTCTTGTGGACTCCAGTCACAGCTCTCATGTCGTACAGTAGAGTGGTTATTTTGACTAGCATGACTGTTTTAGTTGGAGCGGGGGATGCATTGAGTTTCCTTTCTAATTTTCAGATGAATGTGTTTCTCCAGCGAGTCCCTGGCTTGTCCCTGCATGACATCCCCTGTCCTTCCTTGCCCCTGTAGGTTCAGATTGAAGGCAGTGTGGTGTACAGCAACTACTGCGTGGGCCTGGAGGTGCGAGCCCAGGCCCCTGTCAGTGTGATCTCCGAGGGCACACACCTGTTCTTCTCCAGGACCACCTCATCCCCCATTGTCCTCAGAGGGACCGAGTCCTTCGACCCTGACAACCCTGGGGCAACTCTCAGGTGAGCACCACGCACACACACAGCTGTGCAGCTACTCAGACCGCGCATTCTGCAAATGCAGGCTTGGGGACGTTGGAGGCTATTAATAGTTTTAAATTTTAAGCGCATCCACTTTCATAAGTTTAACTGCTTTATTTAGGATCAAAATATAAGGGAATTGAGGAAAAGAGTGGAAGTAAAATGTGTGTCGCTTTTTAAGGTGGTGTTTAAAGAATGATCTGGGCCGGGCGCGGTGGCTCAAGCCTGTAATCCCAGCACTTTGGGAGGCTGAGGCGGGTGGATCACGAGGTCAGGAGATCGAGACTATCCTGGCTAACATGGTGAAACCCCGTCTCTACTGAAAATACAAAAAACTAGCCGGGAGTGGTGGCGGGCGCCTGTAGTCCCAGCTGCTTGGGAGGCTGAGGCGGGAGAATGGCGTGAACCCGGGAGGCGGAGCTTGCAGTGAGTCGAGATCACGCCACTGCACTCCAGCCTGGGAGACACAGCGAGACTCCGTCTCAAAAAAAAAAAAAAAAAAAAAAAAAGAATGATCTTTTTTGGAACGTGAGGTTTGAGTGTCACCATTATTAAATTTTTGGTTGGTGAGATGCCGTGGTGTGTGGAAGGCTTGGTTTCCACAGGTTGCTCATCTCCAGGTGGATGGGTCTCTTGTTGCTGGAGGCTGCCCCCAGTTCAGGCCTTGTTCCTCTTCTCCATCCACACCCCTTCCCACCTATGGCCTCAGCCAGGGTCCTGATGTGGGTCTATCCATGATCCATGTGCAACAGCCTCAAACAGAGATTCTCTGTTTAGACCACTCCCCGGACTCTGGGCTGTGAATCCCAGCCTCCCTACAGCGCCCCCTCTGGACAGCCTCGAGACATCTCAGCCACACGCCTGCCTTCTGCACCCATAGAAGGACCTTTCCCATTGCTCAGGCCAAAATCTTCTTTTTTTTTTTTTTTTTTTTTTTTATAGACCCACAATCGCCTCTGTTTCTCCCAGACTGGAGTGCAGTAGCTTGATCTCAGCTCACTGGAAACTCTGCCTCCTGGATTCAAGTGATTCTCCTGCCTCAGCCTCCTGAGTAGCTGGGACTACAGATGCACGCCACCATGCCTGGCTAATTTTTGTACTTTTAGTAGAGGTGGGTTTCACCATGTTGGCCAGGCTAGTTTTAAACTTCTGACCTGAAGTGATCTGCCTACCTTGGCCTCCCAAAGTGCTGGGATTACAGGCGTGAGCCATCACGCCTGGCCACAAGCCAAAATCTTTAGCAGCATCTTTTACTTTTACTTTTTCTTTTTTTGGTCCTCCCTTAAACATCAGTTCCACACCGCCTCCCCTACCCCTGTTCATTCTGGTTTGAGCTGCCAGGGTCTTGGGCTTATCTCTGTAAGATCTCCTGGCCAGTTTCCACACCTCCATCCTCCCCTGCAGCCCTGTCTCCATGGCAGAGATGGATTCTTTTGCTAGTATTATTGGTTTTTATTCTTTTTTATTTAGGGGATATGAGTGCAGTTTTTTTCCATGGATATATTGGTAGTATTAAAGCCTGGACTTTTAATGTAACCATTCCCTGAATGCTGTACATTGCACCCAATAGGTAATTTCTCATCCCTCACCTGCCTCCCACCCTCCCTCCTTTTGGAGACAGATTCTTTTAAAACAATCAGAAGACTTTACTTCACAGTTCGACCCTCCAGCACCCCCTTTTTACTCAAGAGTAAAAGCCAACGTCCTCACACTGCCAATGAGGTCAAAGTGATCTCTCCCAACCCACTGCGGCTTCAGCTGTCCCTTCCTGCCTCCACAGCTCACTGCGCAGCCCGTTTGGCCTTCCTGCCCCTCCTTGGATTTACCCAGCTTGCATCTCTCTCAGCTCTTTACAGCAAGGATTCCCTCTGAAGCTCATCACTCAGTTCACCAAACGTCTGCCATCACCCCCTTCCTTTCACTCATTGCTCAAATGTCACCTTCCCAGTGGGGCCCCCGCTGAGACTCCAAAATGACAGATCCTGCCCTGGTTTGATGGCATCTTTCTTCACAGTAGTCACCCCTGACATCGAGCCTTTGCTCACTTACTATGGTCACTGCTCCGGAGGGCAGGGCTCTTATTTGACATATCTCCCATGCTGGAACATAGTAGCTAGTCAGGGAATATTTATTTATAAAGCAATAGATGAGTTGTGTTGTTTTCCCAACCCCTGTGATCACACATATTTGCTGTATTGTAGGTGTGGGATTTGGTGTTTCTTGAGTTGAGAGGAGGCAAAAGGCTGCTTGGACTCAACGATTCGATTCATGCACATGCTCTGGGGAAAGCCCTCAGCCATCTGCCGACTTCCCTGCACCCAACCTAAGGAGACAGACACTGTGTCTTACTCATCTTCACATCCCCATGCCCTAGCACCAGCACAGTGCCCCCAAAACAAGAGCTCCATGTGTGGCTGCTGAAATGAGTGAATTTGTTCCCTGGGAATATAGAATATTCCAGCTAAGTCCCAGGGCCAGTTGCTCTGCACAGCCTGTGAGCTGGAGGCAGTGTTCCTGCTGAGTGGGGTAGTTCCTGAGCCTTCACAGTGCCTCTTTATGCAGGCTCTGGAAACAGAAAGGTCTAGAATGAGGTGCCTGCACACCAGACAGGGAAATGCTCTTTAACAGATCAATATCAGTTCACATTTAAGTGACACCTCTAAAAAGGGCTTATGGCTATGGGATGGAGCCAGGCCTTCCTAGCCACGAACATTTCCATGTCAGCGTTTCCTCCGTGCTGGAACTGCATGTTTGAGTGTGCATCCCTGCTAGAGTAAGACTGGCTCAAGGTTGGGGGTGACATCTTGCTTGACCCGGACGGAGCAGCCATGTTTATCTCGTTGGGTGTGGCAATTGTTATATTGCAGAAAGACAGTGAGACTGGGAGCAGAGATGCCTGAAGTCCATCTCACAGACCCCTCACTAGCTGTGCTGCAGGGAAACACTCTGAGGCCTCCCAAATGCATTTTCTTCCTAAAATTGGGCTCACATGGCATTCTTGTCTGTCACGTGGAGCTGTCATGAGGGTGGGGTGCAGTGTTTGGGAAATACTTGAGGGCAGCACAGCTGTGTGACTTGGGAAGTGGCAGTGATGTGAGCAGAGGAGGTTGCTGTGCGCAGAGAAGGGGTAGGAAGCCTGGGGCGGCCGGAAACAAGGCTGTCTGGAGGCAGGCCTCAGTGAGTCGGGAGGGGTGGCCTGAGCCCACCCCAGATGGTGGTGCTGCTGCACTTTTGCAACCTCTCACCTCACTTACAGGAGAAAATGTGGGAATCAATATCTCTTTCCCAACACCTGTTCCCTGTGGTCCCCCCTTCACCCGGAGAAAACCCATGCAGTGACACAGGGCAGTCCCTGGCTCTGCCTGATGCTCCGCTCAGCCACTCCGATGACTTCTTCAACAGGTATCACTGGGAATGCACCACGGCCAGCTCCCCAGCACATCCCTGCTTCGACTCCTCCACTGCACACCAACTGGACGCTGCTGCTCCCACTGTTTCCTTTGAGGCACAGTGGCTCAGTGACAGCTATGATCAGTTCCTTGTGATGCTGAGGGTCTCCAGTGGTGGCCGGAACTCTTCTGAGGCCCGGGTGTTCCTGTCCCCCTACCCTGACTCGGCACTCAGGTACCACCTGCCCTGCGTTCAGCACAGCTCAGCTCACAGGTGTTTGCTCCCACCTGGTGCTAGCATCCGTGAAAGGAATCTGCTGTGCACAGCAAGCAGTTTGGAGTTTGGCCATGCAGGATTCTCACTGCAAAGGAGGAGGAGAAGACTGTTCAGAAAGGGGCTGGGGAAGCAGTCTGCGCTCTCGGGCTGACGTCTAGGCAGCATCTGACAGCCAAGCAAGCTAGCTAAAGCTGGCACAGCCGGGGGTTCCGAGTGGAGCCTCAGTGGGAACCCTCCCATCACAGCACCTGCCCGAAAGACTGGGGACTGTCCTGGGGGCTTGGGGCTGAAGCCAGGAGGCAAAGCCATCAAGTTCCCAGCCAGGGGTTTCAGGGCCGCTGCCCAGGCCTTCCAAGCATCACAGGGTGGAAGGGACAGCAGTGTGGGCCAAGTTATGATGTCTGAGACTGTGAAAGGTGCAGAGGCAAAGAAGTGCTGTGCCCCAAACCCAGAACCCCTGTAGCACTGAGGCCAGAATAGCACCCATGGGTGAAGCGCAGCCCCCAGACACCAAACACAGGGTACCAGGACCGAGCCAAGTGCAGGGGTGTGCGTGGGTTGCGGCTGTTTCACAGCCTCCTCCTCTGAGGGGGTTGGGTCATTATGTAAGTGAGCATCAAGGATGGAGCAGGAGCCCAGGCCCACCTGCTTTGGACACTCTCCTGAGGGGGCTGCAAGCTGGCACCCACCCAGGAAGCAGTGCTGGGACTGACCGTCTGCCTGTAGCCCTGTATGTCACCTGGAAGGCCCCAGGTAGATCGAGCTGCTTCCATCATGGATGGTAGGGGCAAGGGGCCTGGGCAGCTACTATGGTCCTATTTGTGGGCTGGGTGGTTTGGGAAGGCTTCCTGGAGGAGGAAGCAAATCTGCTATCCTCAGAGATCAGAAAGACTGCTTTGAAGGTCATGCCCTGGACTGGAATTCAGGGTTTCAAGATTAGAGCCATGAAAACAAGGCTCAGTAGATAAGAGTGGGCCATGCCATGGTGGACTCCAACATCACACAGCCCTGCCCAGGGGTCCCCACAGGCCCAGACTACTGACTGTTATTTGAGGCTCCGGATGTGTATTAAAAGTGAAGAAATGCCAGGTACAAGGCTACAACAATTGGGGCACATTTAAATCATTAAATTTAACAAATTAAATACTTTTTTTCCAAAAATGTAATGTACTATATACTTCTGCTACTCATGAGATAATTACAGCATTCATTTTAAAATATTCTTTCAATATGTGCCAAAGCTGTCGAGTGAACATCTTTTGATCCTGTCAGGAAGGTCCTGGCCTGTGTGGATGATGTCCCCAGGAGGTCTGTGGGCTGGAGGGACCTCTCTTTGCCCATGTCTGTCCGTACTCCTGTCACCCCACTGTGCACCCACATGGATGCACCCTTTCACACACACACACAGCCTGGACCCAGTGCTGGGTGAGGACGCTGTGTGGCCCTTCCCACTGTGGCCCCTCAGCCTGTGCTGGGAGCCGAGTGCTGAGGCCATAGTCTGAGACGTGGGCCGTCAGGTGCAGGGTATAGGATGTTTGCATGGGAGACACCAGGTACCACACACACCCCAGAGTGTCTACCGACCTGGCCATTTAAAAACCTCCCTAAGTCCCACAGGAAATAAATCTGTTAAATCCTGAACCACCCCTGTGATATCATGAAAAACCATAAAAGTGCACTCTGGAAAGTCCTGGGTCAGCAAAGAGACTAGGGGGCTTGACAGAAGGCAGCCGTGGAATGCAGGCCCGAGGGAGGTGGGCGCCGGGCTGTGGGCGTGGTATGTGTGAGCTGCCCACGACCCACAACCCTGCGCAGGGAAGAGGCGGGGCCGAGGCGGTGGAGACTTCTTTCTCTGTGAGCATCTCAGGCTGTATGGGAATCACAAAGGTGGACGGCCACAGGGAGGGTTTGGAGGGGATGGGTTTGCAGCTGGTAGAAGCAAGCCCTGAGGCTAGGCAGTGAGGAGGGGCCATGTGGTGGCAACCGCTCTAGTGTGGAGAGCTGGACCAGAGCCCAGGCTTGGAAACAGAGGGACCTTGGCCAGGTGCAGCTCTGTCCTCACCGCTGTGTGACCAGGACAAGCTGCACAGCCTCTCTGAACTCTGTAGGGTGGCAGTGTCCTTGCCTCACTGGATCTCGCAGTCTTAGAGCAGATCACATGAGTGTCAAGCATGGTGCAGTGTTGGCCACTCCATATGTGCCATCATACGTGCTGTGACATTGCTATTGAATTCCCTTAATTAAGATCCAAAGTAGGGTGATTTAAACATGCTTAACATGAATTAATGTGACCAAAGAACCCTCACATTATTTTCCTAAGATCTCAAGCCAATTTATATATTTCAGATTCATCCACATCTCCTGGGTCAGCTTTAAAGACACCTTCATCAACTGGAATGACGAACTCTCCCTTCAAGCTACGTGTGAGGACTGTGGTGAAATACTGAATCTGTCTTATTCCTGGGATCTCTTTTTAGTCAATGCCACAGAAAAGAATAGGATAGAAGGTAAAAAGGATTGATGGCTTTATTTTGTTGTGGGAGGGAAAAACTCAGGGTTATTGTGAGATTGCTAAAATGTTGCAAAATACAATTGGTATGACCCAGTGTGTCTGATCTGTCTGGTGAACAGTCCATCGTGCTTCCCCAGCCCCTCTTGCCTCTACAGTCCTTATGAACACTTGTGAGGCACCAGCAAAAGAGGTGACACACTCGAGGGCTGCTTCTGACCTCAGTGTGATATGGAAGGCTGCGCTCAACATCCATGTAGGCAGTTTTATTGAGCTAAAGCCACAGTTCAGAAGGATCTGCGATGTGACACACTGCCCAGAGGGCTGTGTCCCTCACCACCTCGCCTGTCTTTTGGACCAGCTGCACAGTGAGGAATGAGCAGAGGAACCAGGGCAGAAGCTTCCGGTCCTTGCTCCCACGCTACCAGCTGGTGGCTTTAAGCAATTCTGAGGTTTAGTTTTCTTAGGTGAAAGATGAGGATCCTACTATTTCACAGAGTGGTATCAGGGCTAAATGCAATGTGTCGGAGTGTGCGGGGCACTGGTGTCAGGACACTGGGTGCTACAGGACATGAAGGTTTGAACCAGGAGCGAGATGAGTTCTCACTCGGCAATATTTGTGATCAGAGAGGTGGCTCTGAATGGCAAACAAATGAGCTTTATTTCTGAGCTGGAGAGCCAGCTCCTACAACAGAGCTGGTGCCAAGCCCCCACTGACCTTCACGTTTCTTAAAGATCCCCTCCATGAGGCCGTACAAAGCTTCCACAAGTAGAGCTTTGGGTACAGCTGGCCTCAGCGGCCACAGGGAAATGAAGACATAGAGGGGGATTGTGCCCTTCTTGGCAAGAGAGGCATTCCAAATTCTTTTAGGTAAATTGAACTTTTCTGAATCAGAGCCCGTGCTGAATAGATTAGAGGAACTTGCAGTAGAAACACATCCAGTAGTTAGACTTTCAGCAAAGTGAATCATGGCCCCTAGATATATCTCAAAGAATTGGGTTCTCCCATGGTTGCAAGTAAAAGCTTGCTTTATTGAGAGGTCATTTATATGCTCATGGCATTTTTTTCTTTGCTATTGATCCTTTATCATAAATTCTAACAGCAGTTTTGAAAACTGTTATACCAGATACTTGCTGTATTATTCCCTTCTTACACTGCTATAAAGGAATACCTGAGGCTGGGTAATTTATAAAGAAAAGTGGTTTATTTTGGCTTATGGTTCTGCAGACTGTACAGGAAGCATGGTGCTAGCATCTGCTCGCATGAGGCCTCAGGAAACTTTTACTCATGGTGGAGGGCAAAAAGGAGCTGCCACATTACATGGTGAGAGAGGGAGCGAGGTGGCAGGGCAGCTGCCATGCTCCTTTAAATAACCAGACCTCCCACGAACTCAGAGCAAGATCTCACTCGTTACAGCGAGGAGGGCACTAAGTGACTGGTGAGGGATCCGCCCCATGATCTAAACACCTCCCACCAGGCTCCCCCTCCAATACTGCGGATTACATTTCAACATGAGACTTGGAGGGGCAAAACATCCAAACCAAATCACCTACTGGCGGGTAGGGGAGTGAGGATTAAGAGAAACCCCATGCACCCCAAGTTGTTTCTAGAATACCCATGAATAAGTCATGCCTTGGAGTGCATACGATTCAGCAGACCCCTCCCCCCAACTTGGGAGAGCAAACGCCAGGTGCAATCACTGTGAATCCTGCCTTCTACTTCCATACGTGTGCTTCCTGCTGTTGGCCAACACGCCAACACAGAACACGCCAACACAGAACACGCCAACACCACGCTCTGTGCCCTGTATCTCTTAGTGTAGGTTTTCAAATTCACAACAGATTTGTTTAAAACAGAGCATCCTTATATAGTCTGTAGACTTTTTAAGCAAATGTTTTATATTTTTGCTGCAAAATTCTAACACTGCCAAATGTTTGCTTAAGTTCCCTTCTGCAGAGTAGTGGGGCTGCTGGGCTCGCTGGGACTCGGTGCCATTTCAAAGTCATCACAGTCAAACCTGCTTCCCACTGAGCCTGGCACTGTACATCCTGATGCAATGACCACACCATACTCACGGGAACCTTCACTCGTGACCCTTGGCCAGCCTGCTCCTTCAGCTCCAAGGGGAACCCCCACAGAGCCCATGACTGGAGTCTACTGGATTCCTGCTGTGGAGGACTCTGCAGTCCTGGGGGAGGCTCCAGAGGAAGGTTCACTAGACCTAGAACCAGGACCACAGAGCGAGGGATCCCTGATGACTGGCCCCTCTGAGAGAAGTCAGCCCACCCACAGCCCTAGCCCTCACCTCTCTGGTAAGTGCCACTGTTTCTGCATGTCATCCCTCTCGTCTGGGCACCAAAGTTACCTCTGGAAGTAGTGAATCTGGTGGGTAAGGTATGAGATCACATCAACACAGGCCTTTAAATCAGAGAGCACCAGGTTCACACCCACCACTTGCTGATGGTGCAATAGTCATCAAGTTCCGGATTCCTCATCTCTGAACTGGGAAAATGACAAACCCACAGCAGGTTCTGAGGCTGCAGTGAGGTCCCGTGTGTGCAGTGTCTATGATACAGTAGTCGTTTGCTTCACACTGGCTTCCTCATCCTTCTCCCCTGCTCTGGGATCAATTGTTTCACTTTATCATTGGGTTTCAGGGGGACGGAAACCATTCTGGTACTTAAAAAATGAAGAGAAAAGGTAATAGTGAGAAAAGTTCTGACCTGGCACCTGTCCTTCCATCACTGTCCCCAGCTGGTGACCCCGTATGATTTTGCTGCTTACTCTTCGGCGATGGTGGTCTCATGCTCTGCACGCTCTTGTCAGTTCAGCTGTGCTTCAGGCCTCCCAGTCTTGGCTTGGCTGGCTGGAGGGACCGCTGTGAGTGCCTCTGCCGCTGGGAAAGGAGGGCTGAGGGGACAGGAAGCGACATTTGCAGCAGGGCATTCTTATGTCCATTTCTCTCCTTCTAAAAGAAAAGAGCGAGACATTTTCTCTAAAAAAACAGTAAAAGACTCGCTTGAAGAGAGGATGAGATGCTGGGTGTGGAGGCAGAGAGCCACATGTGAGCCTTGGTCTCAATTTACTCGCTGGGTTATTCTTAGAAACCACACACCGACTGGAGCTCCATCTCCTCCTCCTGGGGCCCTGGGGCAATGGCACCTGCCTTGCCCAGCTGTCATGAGGGAGGAAAGACACCACCACTGGGGGTATTTTGTAATCCGCAGAGCAATGTATGGAGTCTAGAAATACACTAAGGACAATGTGACCCATCAGGGGAGCTGCTATTAATTTCAGGGGATTCTGTGATTTTAAAGGAAACATTATGATTTTGTCCTTTCATATAGATTTTGAAGCCTATTACAGTGATATTCAAGAAGCAATACCATCGGGAGGAAGACAGCCAGGTGACTGTGCTTCTGTGCCTGCTGCCTCTCTCTACTCAGCTCTCCTCCACAGCCTTTCTGCAATCTGGATTTCCCACCTGCTCCCTTACACAGCCACTGAGAGCTCCACGGAATCACAGGGAAAAGTTGAAACTCTTACATGGCACAGTCTGAACCAAATCTTTATTTCTAGCCCCCTTCTTTCTGCCTTTCTCTGACCCTATGCTCCAAAATCCTGAGAGTAGCCCCAGACCCAAGAGTGGGTATCCCAGCTCTTCCATGCCTTGGTCATGGCGTGTCGTCTGCCAAAAATGTCTTCCTCCACATCCTTCCTAAGTTATCTGTTCAGTGAGCCTCCTCCTTCAGGTCTGGCTCCATTTCTCTCTAGGAAGTCTTCCTCAGGCTTGTCTTGTAAGGACCACCACCCCCACCACCAACCCTCCTCCATACACACCAGCTCAGTATTTATTCCCTCCTCTGGGAAGTAGGTGGCACCTGGCACTTAGTGGCTCTCTCTGTGTCTGTGTCTTCTGCTCTGGGCTCTTCCAGGAAAGCTTCTATGGCCAGCTTATGCTATGTTCCCAGATGGATCACAGTCCCTGGCATATTGGCACTCAGTAAACACATTGTAGAATGAATTGATGATCAGTGAATGACTTATTCATCTATCGAATGAACAGATGGATGATCAGTGAGTGACTGATTTATCTGTCTAGTGAAGAGATGGATGTCTAGTGAATGATTTATCTGTCAAATGAGTAGGTAAATGATTTATTTGATGAATGAATGGATGAATGGCTGAGGAGTGAATGATTTATCTATCGGGGGAATAATGGATGATGAATGAACGATTTATTCCTCTGATTTGCGGCAGTGTTTCCTTCAACAGTCCTCCTCAGCTGCTTCCAACTCCACGGCTTCTCCAGCCCTTCCCACATTCCTTCCTGTGTGTCACGCTGTTCTTGGATGAGATGATCAGTCAGGTGCAGCCACAGAGGAGAGAAAAACAAAGAAAATACTCCCAGGTCCTAGAGAAAAGAGGCATGACAGGCCACGCAGGGCCACATGGGGAAGCTGCAGGGAGGTCTGGAGGCAGCAGACAGGAGCAAGGGGAGTGCTTAAGCCAAGGTCTTTTTTGGGGTTTCCACGGGAAAGAAAGGCAAGGCCAAGGCAGGGCTGGGTGAATAGTTTAGAAACAGTTTAATTTCAGCAGATCCTAGGCCTAAGGGTGGTCTCTAGTTGCCCAGGATAATTTGTTGGGGGTGGTTCTGGATTGGTCAGTTTGCAAATCAAAGACACATTGCAGGTTGGGCCTTTTGTAAACTCTAAGAGTTGGCTAGCCCCAGCCCCAGGAGAAGCACTCTCTCCTTAACCAGAACACTTTTGTTTCATTTTGTTCTTCAGTATATCAAAACATCATCATACAGAACATTTAAAAGTCTTTACAATACACACGCAGATCTGTTGTAGAGACTCACATTGATACTCACAGTAGGTGCTTAAACAGTACAACTGAATGAATGAAGAAAGATCTGCCTTTGTATTGCATTTATAAAATTATTCCTCCTTACAAGAGTAATTCTGACCCCTCAACATTTGTGTTTTATTACTATATCTTGCTTCAGTGACCTTGGTTTCAAGTCTCAAAGGAGCCTCCTTAGCCTAAGTGAAGTGCAGCGACTCCTTCTTGCCTAGACCATGCAGGAACCCTTCCTCTGCTCTCGCTGCTTCTCTTCTTGCTGCTCTCTGTCATTTCATCACCTGACAGCCAGAGGACTCTTTTCACCACAAACCAGGCTGTTGTCACTCTCCTGACAGGTCCCTCCAGTGGCTTCCCAGGGCACTTAGGACAAAAGCCCATGGCTGTGCGCCCAGCATGATGTGACCTTGGCAATGCCTCCAGCCACGTTTTTCCTCCCCCTGCCCTCCTTCTGTCCCTCCCACCCTGCAACCCTAGGGAATATCATTCCCAAGGCATTTTGGTTTTACTCAACCTGGAAACTCCTTCCTTCAGATCTTCAAAGAGCTCCTTCTAGTCTTAGTCTCCAGAGGTGACCTCCCTGAACTCCATCTCAAAAGGACTCCCTTTCCACGCCCCTCTCTCTTCCTCTGCATACCCCACTTTGCTTTCCCTCATTACCTGACTTTACATTATTTATTTATGTGTTTTCTCATTTATTTTTCTGACTGCCTCACTATTAAACTCCAGATAGCAAGGACACCATTGATCTGGTTCACACTGTGTCTCCTGTTTCTAGACTAGTACCTGGACTTAGCAGATCATAATAAATCTTGCGGAAGGAAGGAAGGGAAGGAGGGAGGGAGGGAGGGAGGGAGGGAGGGAAGAGGCCATTGGTCGACTAATTACATGATAACAAAGTACATCTCTTGAATATGTTTAGCTGCTGAAAACATTATATTAGTTATGCAGTATCCAGCAATAGTACAAATAGTTATTAATATTAGCATTGAATCACTAATGCTTTAAGATCATCATGACTTTTTTTCTTTAATATCTATTGGCTTGGTTTATCTTCCTAGCGAAGGACACCAGCTTTCCAGAATCAGGACCTAGCTTGAGTGCCAAGGAGAGCCCTGGAGATGGGGATAACCTGGTGGACCCCTCCCTGTCTGCAGGCAGAGCCAAGCCTGTCCTCATGATTGATTGGCACAAGGCCCTGCTGAGCCGAGCAGTTTTCCAAGGCTATTCATCCTCAGGTATGAATGTCCTCTTTGTACCCTGCAATTTGCAATATTTCTAAAGCTTTTAGATATCAGCCCTCAATTTCTTCTGAACTTTTCATTTTATTAGATGAGTATTTAGAATTGTGGTACCTTTTCTACTTGTGCTTCTTCCTCTATGGACTATGGCCTGAGACTCTTCTAACAAAAGTAAAGTTAGCATCTGTTGCTACCAGGAGCTCCCTGTGTGCAGACCAGAGGGGAAGAGGGGCGCTGCCAAGTGCTGCACATTCTGTGTGCGCAGACACCTTGGTGTGCACAGCCTTTTCTGTGACAGCCTTTTGTAGGGTGGTCAAGGATTTACTTGAATTGATCAAAATGAAGCTGCTCCTGAAGAACAATTGAATTTCTAATGTATTTTCCCAGCCCAGACATGCTGATTTTGCTCAATTTGTTGGACCGCCCCCTTTCGTGGTAATGCATGTGATTGTGTCATCCCTACAGACCTCTTGAGGATCTGGATTTCACACTATTTTTAGATAATTTTTCCTTCACCCTTTCCTTGAACCATTTCGGGAAGTACTATTGTAAAATTGTGATTTTAGAAACTGTCCATGTTTAGATCATCAATCTTGTATTTCGGATCTCTCCTTTCTTCATGGTAAGTAGTGTGGGGTCAGCCTCTCCCTGCTAAGGAAATAATCCAGTCACCACGGTCAGCAGTTACACCCAGGTTAAAAATTGTCCATAACCAGTATTCTGCAGACTTAAAAATAGCTTTAAAATTCCTTAATCATACTTTATAGTATGATTTATAAAATTGCCAAATTAAACATGAACATAATTATAAACATATACAATAAGATCTTAACAGAATTCTCTTGTTGCTTGGGACATTAGTGTCATTTCTGAGCCAGGGATGGATGGACCATCCTCAGTAATGCTTCTGTTGAGCAGGAGAGGCTCTTTATAGCAGGCACTAACCAACCAACTTTCCAAGCAGGAGTGGCATGTTTCACTAGTATCTATGTTAATTTCACCCCTCGGGGAAGAGTGGAGCCCATTCCCAAGGACTCTGTGTGACCTCTGTCCCCAAGTCCACTGACTGCCGTTTCCATGCAGCCATGTCTTTTCTGCAGGTATTACAGAACAGACGGTGACAATCAAGCCATACTCTCTGAACAGTGGAGAGACGTACGTCCTGCAAGCGTCTGTGGGTATGCTACATTGTCAGTTGCATTTATGAGAGGATGGGAAGGAGTCCTGCTGAGTCTCTGTGAGTTTACTCTTTCTGAGGAATGGGGTGCAGGTCTACATGAGGGTAAAGGCTGAGCAGTTGCCTTTTTTAAAAATTACCTATATATAGCGCTGGGCGCGGTGGCTCACACCTGTAATCCCAGCACTTTGGGAGGCCGAGGAGGGCGGGTCACGAAGTCAGGAGATCGAGACCAACATGGCTAACACAGTGAAACCCCGTCTCTACTAAAAATACAAAAAATTAGCTGGGTATGGTAGTGGGTGCCTGTAGCCCCGGCTACTTGGGAGGCCGAGGCAGGAGAATGGCGTGAACCCAGGAGGTGGAGCTTGCAGTGAGCCAAGATTGTACCACTGCATTCCAGCCTGGACTACAGGGCAAGACTCCGTCTCAAAAAAAATAAAAAAGTTACCTATATCTCTTCTTTATGCTAGACAACTGGACAAGTTGATTCCTTTCCTGCAAATCTGTCCGTAATCTCTCTCCCTTTCTCTATTTAAACCCTAGAAAGGTGTTATTGCTTGTTTTGTGCCACTGATGTTCATTGAAATTCACCGCCTGGCCTCCTCTTACCCTTGCTCTGTATTCCTTCTTGCATTTCCATGCCTTTCTCAATCTGAGATAATCGTTTAGGGGAACTGGTAGACATTTTCCCCCATTTCTAGAGGTTTTCATTCCATATGACAAGCACAGTGGACTTAAGAATTTTGTTTTGTTTTGTTTTGTTTTTGAGACAGAGTCTCACTCTGTTGCCCAGGCTGGAGTGCAGAGGCACGGTCTCAGCTCACTGCGGCCTCCGCCTCCCAGGTTTAAGCAATTCTCCTGCCTCAGCCTCCTGAGTAGCTGGGATTGGGATTGCAGCCGCCTGCCACCACGGCCGGCTAATTTTTTGTATTTTTAGTAGAGTTGGGGTGTCACCATGTTGGCCAGGCTGGTCTCGAACTCCTGACCTCAAGTGATCACTCCACCTGCCTCAGCCTCCCCCACCACTGGGATTGCAGCCGTGAGCCACCGCACCCAACCAACAATTTTTATCTACAGATAGGTTTGGTTCAACATCCACAGTTTTGCATTAATCAAAATCCACCAGGAATTTGCAAACTTGCATTCTATGTGAACTCTTGTGTCATGCAAGTGGGAAACTCGAGGTTCACTTTCTCCTGAGAACTGACTGGGCTGGGCTCAATGACATTCCTTGAGGGTCATCTTGATTCTCACAGTTTCTATAAACATCTGCCTGCCCCTTCCACATTTAGCATTTAACAACTAGCCTTGGGTCCCTGCTTGGGGTACAAGACGGGCAGCGTTTGCTTTGGTTTCAACAAATACCTTTTGCCTTTTGGCTGGACCTCTTTCTTTTGCCTCTGAAATTTGCCTAAGTGATAAGTCTAAAGACAGTTCTCTTAGCTGGGCCATATCCCTTACTGGCGCAGGAGACACCTGAGAGCCTCTCCGTAGCCCACGGACCTGGTCAGTGTCCTTGGCTGGCTGCCAGGTGTGCACTGAGGCTCCAGGTCTCCCGTCAGCCTCCTGTCCCTCAGCCTTGCACACCTTCACTGACTGCTGCCCTCCCTTCCCATGCTCTTCGGATAACACCAGACCCTCCCGTGACTCTAAGTCTTTCCCTGTGGTTATTTTGGCTGGAATGCCCATTCTTTTCCCCACATCTCTTCCTAAGCCCAGTATAAGACTGATATCCCAAGACTGCTAGCTCAAATGTGTCTTCTTTTGTGGAGATTTCCCTGGTCAGCCAGGCAGGATTCATCATCCTTTTCTCTTGGGTTTTACTTTTGTTATGAGATCTGTCTTCCACGGTTGATGCGACTGTTAAATAGGATAATACAGGAACAGGGTCTAGCAGGGCACCTGGTATGTAGCAGAGGCTCGATAGATGGTACTTGTTGTTATGATGAGGATGATGATCATCAAGATTTTAAACCATTTGACATGTAAATTTCATTTCTATAATCCATCTCAAGAAAAATACATTAAACATTTAAAAACTATATGTATGAGAATAATCATTATGGGATGATCAATAATAACAGAAAATGGAAAATAAGCAAAATGTTTAATCATTGGGGATAATAGTTATGCATATTTGGGTATATCTGTTCCATGGAATCTTAGGCAGCTATTCACAATAGTGATTTTGAATGCTCTATGTCAACATGGAAAATAGTTATGATATTAATATAGTTAATAAAACAAAATAGGCCTGGCGCGGTGGCTCACACCTGTAATCGCAGCACTTTGGGAGGCTGAGGCGGGCAATTTACCTGAGGTTGGGAGTTCAAGACCAGCCTGACCAACATGGTGAAACCCCATCTCTACTAAAAATACAGAATTAGCTGGGCGTGGTGGCGCATGCCTGTAATCCCAGCTACTCGGGAGGCTGAGGCAGGAGAATCGCTTGAAACTGGGAGGCAGAGGTTGCAGTGAGCCAAGATTGTGCCATTGCACTCCAACCTGGGCAACAAGAGCAAAACTCTCTCAAATAAATAAATAAATAAAAATATAAAGTTGTATCAGTGCTATACATTCAACTAAGCTGTACTTATGTGTGTATGTGGCTAAGGTTTTGAGAGAATCCAGGAGAATGGAGAAAGTCTGCTTTGCTGGGTGATGGGTCTGTCAGCATCATCTCTCCCCTAGGCTTCGGTTTCTGTCTGGGTGGTTGCCATGTGACTCCCAGGTACGGAGCCACTTCTGTCTCCCCAGGGCCTGGGATAGTACCTGCCCCACCCAGTGAATGTTTGTTAGATTAATGAATGCTATAGGCAGTGGTTCTCAAACCCCAGCACTTCAGAATCCCCTAACATATGTGAAAACTATCACTGAGTCTCAGTTTCTGAGTCAGCAGGTCTGGGGTGGGGCTCAAGAATCTGCATTTCTGACAAATTCCCAGGTGAGTCCGATGCTGCTGGTCTGGGGACCCTACTTTCAGAATCCCTGCTATAAGGTTTATCTATAAAAACTTAATCCTATGCTGCTGTAATTCTCCATCATGGGTGAAACCCCTGCTTCATCTTTCTCTTTAGCTTCAAAGCACGGCTTACTGGGTAAAACTCAGCTATACTTGGCAGTCAACCCGGCTCCGCGGGACATGGTCTGTCAGGTGCAACCCCACCACGGTCTGGAGGCACACACCGTCTTCAGTGTCTTCTGCATGTCTGGAAAACCGGTACGTGGACAACCCCATGTCTGTCCTGAGTGACCCCAGACAGTGGCACCTGGCAGTCACAGCAATCACGGGTGCTGTAGGAATGGACAGCGACGTCCTTCCTACCTGTGAAGGAATTCAGCCTGCAGTTGAATGTTGGAAAGTTGGTTAGGCATGAATGGACGTCCCCACCCACCAATGAGAGGAGTGCAAAGTGGCCCCCTGGTTGAGAAGGTTCAGAATTTCACAAAGAGACAGGGGCCTGCTCACCAGGAGACGTGGCAGTGCATCCACTGCCCTGAAGCCTGGTTAGAGCAGGGGCCTCCGTTAATGCTGCCCTGAAGAAAAAGGCAGGCACGTGACCCAAAGTAAGGAGAGGAGCCTGGCCCTTTCCCTCCCAGGTCACATCTCTAACACGGACTTACCCTCACTCTTTCTCTGGGCCATGGAGAAGACCATTGTGATTTTGTTGCTCAGGGTCTTGAGAAGGTGAAATGAGAGGATGGATTTAAAAAGATGAATGCAAACCAGCCTGCCCAACATGGTGAAACGCTGTCTCTACTAAAAATACAAAAATTAGCTGGGCATGGTGGTGGGCGCCTGTAATCCCAGCTACTTGGGAGACTGAGGCAGGAGAATTGCTTGAACCCAGGAGACGGAGGTTGCAGTGAGCCGAGATCACGCCATTACACTCCAGCCTGGGAGACAGTGCAAGACTCCATCTCAAAAAAATAAAAAAGATGAATTCCTCAGGTGGTGAGCAGGCAGGGCAGGAGCCTGTGATATTGTGACCCTGGCACTGCCCTCTCCATCCTCTCAGCCAGGACACTGACCTCCCTGCCCTTCTGCCTAACCCCTTCTGTAGGAAGACCCACCCTTGTCCTCCAGACAGTCCAGACCGTGGCCTTCTCTTGAGGCAGCCCCACCCCCCCTCCTGCTCCTCCTGCTGTGTGATGCCCAGCAGTGGGGAAGCTGAGGGGCAGCTGGGGCCCTTCACCCTGAGGGGGCTGTGACAGTCTGATCTGTGACTGTGGGGAGGTTCCAGGGCAAGGAGAGGACACAGACACTGGTGAGGAATCTCAGTGCTGTTCGAGGAGCCCTTTGGGCTCGGGGAACGGAGAGCCCTGCAGGGCCCAGGGCTCTGGGCAGCTGGGAATGCTGCTTACCTGTCACTTACCCTCTTCTTGGCTGTAAAGAACATCCTTGGTGCGATGAAGGCTCAGGCATGTGTGTATGTCTTGGGATGTCATTCACAGTGTGTTTATTTATACTATTTTTGCTCCCATGTACTGGATCATAGGACTTCCATTATGAATTTAGTTACCAGATAGGAAACGCCTCCAAACACACTTTGTACCATGGGAGAGACACCCAGTATTATTTTGTGTTGCCAGCTGGTGAGCACTTGGACAATTACAAAGGTAAGCCATAGTGCCAGCTGGGGTCACTAGCTATGCCAACCTAGAGTTCTAAACCTTTTTTCCTGGTTTTCAAAAACTGAACTGTGTCTAGAAAATAAAATTATTTATTCACCTTGATCAGTTTAATGCTTTTCAGTTTAGGTTGACTACCTACCTTTTAGTGCAGAAAGAACATTAGTAATATCAATAAATTAAATCAGTTTTTTATATCTTAAATTTTAACTGAAATACACTGTATATGATAAAATGCCAGAGAATGTTTTTTTCATATATAGATATTTAAAATCAGGGCATTTCTTATTTACTAAAGAAATATATCATATCTGGTGAATCTTGCATTTATTATAGATAAAACCAAATCGAGGTATTCCGCTAAGGAACAAAATGTGGGGTAAATGAATGTTGAGTTAGCATGTTAGTAACATAACCTCAAAACAAAATGAATCCCCCAGTGTTGACAACTTTCTCCTCTGACCCTGTTCCTGAGGTTGTGGTCACTTCTAACCCAGTCCCTTGGAACTGGTTTCAACTGAGTATAAGAGACATGCAGCCATTTAGGAAGGTGTCTTGTCATGCACAACCCCAGGCAAGTTAAATAAAAATCTTGGGGGATGGTGACTTTTTACATTTCTGTTTTATTTTTTAAACGTCTGGAGGATTCTGACGTGCAGGAAAGGTTGAGAGTCGCTGATCTAGAAGTTTCTTTGATTTGGGCTGGTAAGATTACTAAGCCTGAAGTCTGAACTACTTCATTCACCTGATTTATTTAAGTTTCACCTCTCCTTTAAGCCAAGCTGAAATGCCCCCTTCTTCATGAGACCTTGCCTGTCACCTTCAGTTAGAAATACTTGCACCTTCTTCTAGATACGAGTCAATTATACTGAGAAAAACTTCTGAGCAGAGCATTTTGAGATCTTCATAATCATGCTCTGCTTTGTATCACAGTGACTTTATACTCCATTTGATCTTGAGTTTTTTTGAAGTCAAGCTGCATACAGGGTTATGTGAGACCTAGGCTGGGCAAATGTCCCAGGAGAAGGACCTTGGGCCAGGGCCTCAGCTCTGTGTTGGAAGTAAGGGTTTTTTAACATAAATTTACAGACCAAATTTTAGGTCACAGTCCCGGAGCAGTGTCAGGGTTAGTGATGTTACTCAAATCATTCACAACCATGGTATTTGTTTATAATTGTCAGTATCAGTACAGTCAATTCCTATGAATACCTGAACCCAAAATTTATAAGGAGGCAAACATAAGCAAAATAAATACAATATAGTAAATAATGCACACCTTTTCTTGTCCTGTCTTTTGCATGAGTGAGTATGGCACAGACTCAGCTTGTCAAAGTTAGTGGAGTCTTGCCTAAAAACTGCTCCTTCTCTTAGACTTTCTATGTCTGTGCATAGGACCAACCTTATCTGTTAAGGGTATTTGTTAAAATTACTGCCTCCAGGGCCCACCTAGTATCCACTGACTCAGAATCATGGGGGGAAGATGGAGTGCAGAATTTGCTTTTAGACAAGATTCCTGGCTATTGGGCTGCAAGTGTCCATAGACCACATCTTGAGAAGCACTGACTTCCAAAATTAAGTCCCCAATCCTTGGCACTGGGTTTCAGGTTGAGAATGTTGTTATGAAGATACGCAGGGCACACCTGGGCGTCGATCTTTCTGTGTGGTTCCCATGACGGTACCTGTGGCCCTCACTATCTGGCCATCACCTGCACCCTGAGCCTGATCTGCAGGTCTCCTCACTACAGCCCTGCACCCCTGTTACATGAAGGAATTCCTGGGTCCCCCAAACAGATCTTAGGTCTTTTAAAAAGTCCCCTCTGTCAGAATTCTTCTTCGCCTTTTTTCTAGGCCTATTAAATTTCTATATATCATTTAGAGATTGGTCATACTATAACCCCAAGCCTTTACGGTCCATTGCCGAGTTTGTATTTCACTCCCTGGGCTCCTTGTGGCCCGGAACCTGGCCCCTTTTCTAGCACTTGTCACAGTTTTAGTCATCCAGAAGATGCTGTCTGTGTGTGAAGAAGCATCTCTGTAACCCACATGTCCAAGATGACCCTCTTCTGACATGTTCCTTCACAGTCATGGTTTCCACTGAAATCACAGATGGAAAAGGCTCCAAGGTCCAGCCGTGCACTGTGGTGGTGACTGTGCTGCCCCGCTACCATGGAAATGACTGTCTGGCCGAGGACCTGTGAGTAACACAATGCCACACAGACATCCTAGCCATTCTTTGTATTTCCTCCAGAGTTGGCTGTCCCCCAAGTTGTTAACAAGTGTCAAAAACGTGTCAGGAACTCATCTTCTCAAGATGGAGCAAATAAAAAAGTCCGAGTGCTATCACTGCACTCCTGCTAACTCATATTTGCATGGCATTTGTGCAGGTGCTTCAGAGCCTATAAAGCCGCCGCTGCTGCCTTCTTCTCCTCCTCCTCCTCCTCTTCCTCCTCCTTCTTATTCTTCTTCTCCTTCTCCTTCTTCTTCTTCCTCTTCCTCTTCCTCTTCCTCTTTTCTTCTTCTTCTTCTTCTTCTTCTTCTTCTTCTTCTTCTTCTTCTTCTTCTTCTTCTTCTTCTTCCTTCTTCTCCTTCTCCTTCTCCTTCTCCTTCTCCTTCTCCTTCTCCTTCTCCTTTCTTCTTTCTTCTTTCTTCTTCTTCTTCCTTTTTTTTTTGAGACAGAGTCTCGCTCTGTCACCCAGGCTGGAGTGCAGTGGCACGATCTCGGCTCACTGCAAGCTCCGCCTCCCAGGTTCAAGCAACTCTCCTGCCTCAGCCTCCTGAGTAGCTAGGACTACAGGTGCACAGGTGCGTGCCACCATGCCAAACTAATTTTTGGATTTTTAGTAGAGATGGGATTTCACCATATTGGTCAGGCTGGTATTGAACTCCTGACCTCGTGATCCGCCTGCCTGGGCCTCCCAAAGTGTTGGGATTACAGGCCTGAGCCACCGCGCCCGGCCTCAATTTCTTCTCTTTTAAAAACCATTTTTAAAGATATCATTTACATTCCACATAGTTCATCCATTTAAAGTATGCAGTTCCTTGGTTTTAATAATTTATTGAATTATGCAGCCTTCACCATAAGCTAGTTTTAGACAATTTTCCTCATCCCGTGAAAACCTTGACTTATTGACAGTCACTCCCTTTACCCACCACCCAGCTTCCTCCCACCAGCCCCAGACAACCACAGATCTGTTTCATATCTACAGGTTTGTTGATTCTGAAAATTTCATGTAAGTGAGATAATACAACATATGATCTTAAGTAACTGTCTTTTTTCGCTTCGCATATGAATGAATGTTTTCAAGTTTCATCTGTGTAGTAGAATGTATCAGCACTTCATTCTTTTTTATTGCTGAATAATATTTTATTGTTTTTGAACATTCCATATTTTATTTATTCATTCATTAGTTGATGAATGTGTGGGTTGTTTTCACTTTTTGGCTATCATGAATCACACTGCTATGAACAATTATGTGCAAGTTTTTGTGTGAGTATGTGATTTCATTTTCCTTGGGTAGGTAACTAGGAGTGGAAACACTGTGTCATATGGTAACTACCAAATTGTTTTCCATACTGGCTGCACCATTATATTCCCACTAGCAATGTGTGAGGGTTCCAGTTTCTTGATATCCTAACCAACAATGGTTATTGTCCTTTTGTTCACAGCTGTTCTAGTTAGTATGAAGTAGTATCTCATTAAGGTTTGGACTTGCATTTCTCCAGTAATTGATGAGGCTGAGCATCTTTTCATGTGCTTTGTATATCTTCCTTGAAGAAATGTCTACTTAGTACTTTACCCATTTTTATATAGGTCATCTGTATTTTTATAATTGATAACCTAATTAAAAGGTTTGTTTCTTGATTCTCAATTCTATTCCATTAGTCTAAATGTCTCTCTTCATACCAGTACTATGCTGCCTTGATTACTATAGTTTAGTAGTAAATTCTGAAACTGAAAACGCTGAACCCACTAACTTTGTTCTTTTTACAAGGTTGGGTATTTCAGGTCTTTCATATTTCCATATGAGTTTTAGAATCAGCCTGTCCATTTCTGCAAAAACAAAGCAGCACAGGCATGGCACAATGGCTTTGGTGCCGGCCAGCCTCTTCAGCCTTGCTCTGGCTGGGGCAGACTGGGGCTCCAGACACCGGCTGAAGGGGATAGAAAAACAAAACAAAACAAAAGCCAGCTGGGTTTTTCATAGGAATTTGTCAAGTCTATACATCTGTTTGGGGGAGAATATCTTGTATCCTATAACCCTGTTGAACGTGTTTGTTAGTGTTAATGGTTTTTCACTGAATTCCTTGAGATGTTCTGTATATAAGATCATGTCATCTGTCACTAGAGATAATTTTGCTGCTTTCTTTCTAATCTGGATGCCTTCCATTTCTTTTTCTTGCCTAATTCTCTTGACTAGAACCTCCAGTTCAATGCTGAGCAGAGTGGCAAGCGTGGAAATCCTGGTCTTCTTCCCCGTTTTTAAGGAGGAAGCACTCAGTCTTTCATCACTTCTTATGAATATTAACTAGAGGCCTTTCATAGACAACCGTTATCGGGTTGAGGATGTTCTCTTCTATTCCTAGTTTGTTGTGTGTGTATTTCTTTCTTTCTTTTTTTTTTTTTTTTTTTTTTTTGTTGAGACAGAGTCTTGCTTTGTCGCCCAGGCTGGAGTGCAGTAGCCGGATCTCAGCTCACCGCAAGCTCCGCCTCCCAGGTTTATGCCGTTTTCCTGCCTCAGCCTCCCGAGTAGCTGGGACTACAGGCGCTCGCCACCTCGCCCGGCTAGTTTTTTTGTATTTTTTAGTAGAGACGGGTTTCACCCGATTAGCCAGGATTGTCTCGATCTCCTGACCTCATGATCGGCCCGTCTCAGCCTCCCAAAGTGCTGGGATTACAGGCGTGAGCCACCGCGCCTGGCCTGTGTGTGTATTTCATTATAAAAAAGTATTAGATTTTGTTAAATGCTTTTCCTAGGTCTATGGAGATGATTATATGTTTTTTGTACCTTAGTCTGTCAATTTGTTATGTTTGTGTCCTCTCTAAAATTTCTGTTGAAACTTTATCCCCAATGCAACAGTAGTAAGAGGTGGTGCCTGTAGGAGGTGATTAGGCCATAAGGGTTCTGCTCTCATAAATGAAATTAGTCACTTTATAAAATGGCTGGAGGGAACTAGCTAGGCCCCCTTTTGTTGTTCTGTCCCTTCTGTCATGTGAGGTCACAGCCTTCTTCCCCTCTGGAGGAGGCAGCAACAGGTGCCACCTTGGAAACAGAGAGCAGCCTCACCAGACATTGAACCTACTGGTGTCTTGATCTCAGACTTCCCAGATTCCAAAACTGTGAAAATAAATTTCTGTTCTTTATACATTACCCAGTCTCAGGTATTTTATTATAATAACACAAACAAACTAAGACACAAGTTATATAAAATTGATTGATTTTCAGATGTTGAATCACTCTTACAGTCTGGGAACAAATTCCATTTGGTCATGATGTATACATCTTTTTCTGCATGCTAGGTTTGATTTCTAGTACTTTACTGAGAATTTTGTCTATGTTCATAAAAGGTATTGGCCTGTAGTTGTCTTTCTTTTCCTGTGTTGTCTTTGTCTGGTTTTGGTATCAAAATAATACTGGCCCCAATCAATTTGGAAATATTCCTTTTTTTTTTTTTTTTTTTTGAGACAAGATCTCCATCTGTTTTCTAGATTGGAGTACAGTGGCACGATCATGGCTTACTGCAGCCTTGACCTCCTAGGCTCAAGCCATCCTTCCACCTCAGCCCCCCAAGTAGCTGGGATTATAGACACATGCCACCATGCCCAGCTAATTTCATCATGTTGCCAAGGCTGGTCTCGAACTCCTGGGCTCAAGCAATCCTCCCACCTTGACGTCCCAAAGTGCTGGGATAACAAGTGTGTGCCACCACACCTAGCTTCCTTTGCATTCAAATATTTGGAAGATTTTGTGAAGGATGGGTAGTGATTCTTCTATAAACATTTACCAGCAAAGTTATTTGGATCTGGCATTTTCTTTGTGGAAATTTTGAAATGACTAGTTCAGTATCTTAACTATTCAGATTTCTGTTTCTTCTTGAGTCAGTTTCAGTAGTTTGTTTCTTTCTAGGAATTTTCCATTTTGTCTACCATTCTCTAATTTTTTTGGCATACAGTTTTGTATGGTGTTCTCTTATAATCCTTTTTATTTCTATATGGTCAGTAAAGATCAGTTTTATTCCTGATTTTAGTAATTTAAGTGATCTCTTTTTCTCTCTCTTATTTTTTGTCTGTCAGTCTAGCTAAAAATTTGTCATTTTGTTGATGTTTTCAAAAAACCAGCTTTTGGCTTCATTGATTTTTGTTGTTGTTGTTGTTGTTTTTCTATTCTTTATTTCATTCATTTCTACACTAATTTTTATTATTATTTTTTCCCCTTGTGCTTGCTCTGGTTTACTTTGATCTTCTTTTTTTTTTTTTTTTTTAATTTTGTTTCTTAAGGTGAAAAATTAGATTATTGATTTGGCATCTTCTTTATAGCCATTTATATCTTTAAATTCTCTTCAAGCACTGATTTAGCTGCACCCAATGTGTTTTAGAATGTTGGTGTTTTCATTTATTGATCTCAAAGCATTTTGTAATTCTTGTTGCAATTTCTTCTTTGAACCATTGATTATAATATTTAGGAAAATTTTTTACTTTTTCACATATTTGTAATTTTCCAAATTTCTTTTGTCATTGATTTCTAATTATTTAATTCCATCATGGTCAGAGGATATACTCTGTATAATAGCAGTAGTTTAAAATTTATTGAGTTTTGTTTGTGGCCTACTATACGGTGTATTCTAGAAAATATCCCATGTGCACTTGAAAAGAATATGTATCTGATTTTGTTGGCTAAAATGTTCAATGGCTGTCTGTTAGGTCTAATTGATTTATATTATTGTTTGAGTCTTATGTATCCTTGTTGATTTTCTGCCTAATGGTTCTATCCATTATTAACAGTATTATTGTTTTGAGTTTTCTGTCTGTCCCTTCAGTTCTGTCCATTATTGCTCATGTATATGGAACCTATTGTTAGGTCCCTGTATGTTTACAATTTTTTAATCTTCCTGATGAATTTACCTATATTATCATTAGAAAATGTCCCTCTTTATTGCTACTATCTGTTTTTGTCTAATTTCTTTTTTGTCTGGTATAGATATAACCACTCTACATGCCTTGCTGTTACTGTTTGCATGTCTCTTTCCATCCTTTTACTTACAACCTAATTTTATCCTTGAACCTAAGCTAGACTCCAGTAGACAGCATATAGTTGAATCTTGGTTTTGTATATAGCCTTACAATCTCTGCCTTTTGATTGGCTCATGTAATCTACTCACATTTAATATTATTATTGATGTGGTTGGATGGATTTATGCATGCCATTTTGCTTATTTTTTACATGTCTCATTATTGCTTTGTTCCTCTGTTTCTTTACTGCCTCCTTTTATGTTAAGTATTTTCTAGTATACCATTTTCACTCCTTTAATGATTATTAAGTATGTATTTTAGATATTTTTTTTTTTTTTTTTTTTTTTTTTGAGACGGAGTCTCGCTCTGCTGCCCAGGCTGGAGTGCAGTGGCCGGATCTCAGCTCACTGCAAGCTCCGCCTCCCGGGTTCACACCATTCTCCTGCCTCAGCCTCCCGAGTAGCTGGGACTACAGGCGCCCGCCACTGCGCCCGGCTAGTTTTTTTTTTTTGTATTTTTTAGTAGAGACGGGGTTTCACCGTGTTAGCCAGGATGGTCTCGATCTCCTGACCTTGTGATCCGCCCGTCTCGGCCTCCCAAAGTGCTGGGATTACAGGCTTGAGCCACCGCGCCCGGCCGTATTTTAGATATTTTCTTAGTTGTTGCACTCAGGCTTACAATATACACTTTAACTTACTAGAAACTACTTCAAATTTATATTAATTTCAGCAAGATGTAGAAAATTTACTCCTCTATAGATTCATTTCCTCTTCCCTTTTTGTGTCATGATTATTATGTATGTTACATCTATCAGTGTTACAAACCCAACAGTCCAATGTTATAATTATGGTTTTATAAAACATTGTCTTTTTATTTTTTCTTGAGACAGAGTCTCATTCTGTCGCCCAGGCTGGAGTGCAGTGCCACAATCTTGGCTCGCTGCAACCTCCACCTCCTGGGTTCGAGCTATTCTACTGCCTCATCCTCTGAAGTAGCTGGTATTACAGGCATGCGTCACTATGCCTGGCTAATTTTGTATTTTTAGTAGAGATGGGATTTCTCCATGTTGGTCAGACTTGTCTCGAGCTCCTGACCTCAGGTGATCTGCCCACCCTGGCCTCCCAAAGTGCTGGGATTACAGGTGTGAGCCACTGCACCTGGCCAGTTTTCTGTCTTTTAAGTAAACTGGAGAGGAGAGCACAAATATGTTTTTAGAAATTGCTTTTAATGTATATTAATCTTATTTAGTATTTTTGTTTGTCTTCATGTCTTCCTGTGGCTTTAAGTTACCATCTAATGTCATTTCTTTATTCTTACATATAATAAAATATATAGTTTTATTCCCACCTCCCTTATTTGTGTTTTTTGTTGTTGTTGTTGTTGTTGTTTTGTTTTGTTTTGTTTTGTCTTGAGACGAGGTCTCGCCCTGTCACCCAGGCTGGAGTGCAAAGGCATAATCTTGGCTCACTGCAACCTCTGCCTCCCGGATTCAAGCGATTCTCCTCCCTCAGCCTCCCAAGTAGCTGGAATTACAGGTACACACCACCACACTCAGCTAATTTTTTGTATTTTTAGGAGAGATGGGGTTTCACCATGTTGGCCAGGCTGGTCTTGAACTCTTGACCTCAGGTGATCCACCTGCCTCAGCCTCCCAAAGTGCTGGGATTACAGGCATGAGCCACCGCGCCTGGCCTTTGTGTTCTTGTTATATTACATTTCTGTGTGTTATGGGCCCGACAGTACAGCTCTATAGAAATGTTTTTATGGAATGGCTTTTTAAATAAGAAGAGAGAGAAAAAGGTAATTCATGAACTTAATTGTTTAACATTTCTCTGAGTTGCTATTCATTTTCTTCCTACTTTTTTCTTCCTGTTATTTATAATCTCTATTGCTCTGTCTGCAAGTTTCTAGATTCTTTCTCAAATTTACTTTTAAACATCTCTTTTGTTATAATTATTATATATGTAACTTCAGAATTTCCATTTGGTTCTCTCTATAACTTATAAATTTATAGTTTCTATCTCTTTATTGATAGTCTGTATTTGACTAATCATTGTTCTAACTTCCTTTGATTTTTAAAAATATGGTTTCCTTTCATTCTTTGAATCATGTTTACAATATCTGTTTCAAAGTCCTTGCTAAATCCAACATTTGAGTCTCCTCATAGGCAGTTTGTATTGCCTGCTTATTTTTCTCATGTTTGGGTCACACTTAATGTTTCTTTGGATGTCTCATAATTTTTCATTGATAACTGGACATTTTAGATAATACATTGCAGCCACTCTGGGGACTGGCCTGCCTCCTTTTCCTGGGCTTGTGGTCATTGTTTTTGCTTGTTTGGTCATTGGTTTATATGTTTATTAGTTTGGCAAGATGAATTCTGTGAAGTATACTTCCCCTTGTTGTGCAGCCAGTGATGTTTCTGCTCAGATTTATTTGTTCTTTTTATCTTTAGCTTGGGTTCCTAGGGTTTTAGTCTCCACGAATCACTTAGTGGTCAAGGGTGAGCTTAAGCTTATGTGTATAGAGCCCATGATGCATTTTCTAATCAATTAGAACATGATTTCTAATTAATTTACTTCTTGCAATGACCCACTGCGATGTATCCAGATGAAAATTTCTATTTTATACATTTGGAAACTGAGGCTCATTTATTCTCTTAAACAATACTCTTGAGCTCATACAGCAGATAAATTGCAGAGCAAGGGCTGGAACTGGCCTTTGACCACATGCATAGGCCTCTTTTCACAATATTGTGTTATCTTTTCCAGTGCAAGTAAGTATGCTGTTTGTAAATAAGTAAATAAATACCCAATTATTGAAACCCGGAGTCATAAACTCCGGCCAGCTGTAGCGCGGTGGTGTCTCTGTCTGGCTCTGGAATACGTTCTTTCACTTGCCATGATGCTTCTATATTAGTAGCTGCTTTCTTGTGCCTTTTTTACTTCTGATAAAAGGAGTTTTTGTAAAATTTTATATTATGGCTTACTGCGTCTTTTTAGAGTTTCCGTTGCACAGACCAATTCTCCTTTGCATCACTCTCTTTCTACCCTGACCTGTCCAAGAGATATTTTTGCAACAAATCCCATCCCACTCTTGGTAGGCAGGGTGAAAAGTGTTGCCACGTGTTGGAACGGTAATGATAACTCTTGTGTTTCCTTCAGGTATAATTCCAGCCTGAAAAACCTGTCTACCCTCCAGCTGATGGGGAGTTACACAGAAATCAGGAACTACATCACTGTGATCACCAGAATCTTGAGTCGTTTGTCTAAGGAGGACAAAACTGCCTCCTGCCACCAATGGTCACGAATACAGGATGCATTAATTTCTTCAGTATGCAAATTAGCTTTTGTAGATCAGGTATGGCCCAGAGGAGGGTGAGTTTGTGTCTGTAAACCTTTATCAAGTGGCAGGGCTCATGATTGGCTGGCTCACTAGCAAGTGGTCATGCTTATGAAACACAGGCAAGAAATGAGACCAAGAGGGCCAGCCAGCTCGGTTCCCATACATGGCTGTGGTCTCTCTAGTCAGCTGATATATATCACAAATGAATGCTGCTGGTTTATAAAAGAGAGAATGACCAAGTCAATCATTGTTACACATAATTCTGCTAAAGTTTGTTTAAGTACAACTTATGTAAAACAGTCTGATTTTATCTTGGAGAGTTAAGTTCACGATTGTGTGCAACTTCTGAAGAAATCACCATGTATTCAAATGTGACTGTCCTTGCTCACAGAATTTCTGCAACTGCTATCTTATCATTGTCAATAGAGAATATTCACATCTACAAAGAATACATCCTATTTCATTACAATTACAATTACTTCACTTGATGTAATTTTTTTCTCATTCTTCCTGACCCTTTTAAAAATGTTGCTTAGCTCTGGCCAGGCGTGGTGGCTCATGCCTATAATCCCAGTACTTTGGGAGACCGAGGCAGGCAGATCACCCAGTCAGTGGTCTCCGAGAGACCATCCTGGCTAACTGAGTGAGCCAAGTCTCCACACTAAAAATACACACACAAAAATTTACAGCGGGAGTGGTGGCAGCCACCAGTCCCAGCTACTGGGAGGCTGAGGCAGGAGGCCAGTGAACCGGGAGGCAGAGCCTGCAGTGAGCTGAGATCACGCCACTGCACTCCAGCCTGGGCGACAGAGCGGGACTCCATCTGAAAGAAAGAAAGAAATGTTGCTTAGCTCTGTGCCTTATTTCATCAGCCCTCGTGTCAGTTCCCTGGTGGGGTGTGCTGAGGATATCCGGGGGCACATTGAGGAGAGATGCTGGATTTCCAGGAAAACTGGACACCACAGTAATGGTCTCTCTACAGACGGTCTGGCCTCCAATTGGTCTCTTGGCCAAAAAGCAGGGAATCTGTGCTATTTCTACATAGGCAAAATGTAACTTTAACCCAAACAACCTAATTTTCCTCTCCCTGCATTTTCTTTTTGTTTTGTTGTTGTTTCTCCCCGTCAGGAAGAAATGATTGGTTCTGTTCTTATGTTGAGGGACCTCGTGAGCTTCTCTAATAAGGTAAGTGCAATTTTTTCCCAAGAATATTTTACTGCTATTTTATATAGTTTTGAGGGACATAATCAGTTCTTGAAAAATATACTGTCCAGAATCATATTTTGACACTTAGATTAGAAATGTTATTTTTCCTTTAAGAATTCATCTGAATAGCAAAGCCCATCTCAGATATTTTGAATATAGAAATTTGGAATCCAGTCCAGGAGCGGTGGCTCACACCTGTAATCCCAGCAGCAAGGAGAACCAGGAGATCAAAGAGATCGGGATCCGACCATCTTTCGTCATTTCGTCATCAAACCTCGTCGTCATCGTCAAAGACAAAGTCGATCACTCGTCGGAGTCAGGATCGAGAGTCGATCATTGACTCGAGACTATTTTTTTTTTGCTTTTTGCGAAAGAAAGAAAAAGGAAAGGGAAGGGGAATGGGGAGGGAGGGAGGAAGGAAGGAAGGAAGGAAGGAAGGGAGAGGAAGGAAAGAAAGAAAGAAATTTGGAATCCCAAAGTAGAAATGGATGAGAACACATACTGTCCATGCTATGAATACTTTTGGCGAGGGGATTGTTCTTTATTGGTAACACATGGCATTGGGTTTTCCCTTCGTCACATCTTCTTTTCTTCTTGAGTCTCTGGCACACTTTCCTCCCCGTCGGCTGATGCCTGCATTGCTGCTTGAGAGGTGAGAAGAACACGTGTCATTCTCTCATCTACTTCCAGTCTGTGAATCTAACTGTGGCCATGCTCTGTCACCATAGAAGGAATCTCCAGTCTCTGCATGGGCTTCTCCCTTTATTTGTGTGGAGCTCTCCTCCAGGCTCCCCTCATTGTCCCTCATCTCAGTCTGAGTGAAGGGTGCCCCAGCGTTAGACAATGTCCAACCTGCGTGGCTGCAGGTGGCACAGTCCTGCTCCTGCCCACCTTGCCTTTTCCAGAGCTCATCTCTTTTCATTTTTCACTCTTTGCTGCTGCTTCCACTTCTCTCTGCTGAATGATCCTGCACATGCTTAGAATCTCATTTATTTTTTTAAAAAAATCCCTCCAGTGAAATCAAACCTGCTTCCATCTTGCACCTAACTTTCATGTTCCTCTTCATAGCAGAGCATTTAAAAAGTGAGTTCTGAGCCTGCTGTGGGCTATACTTGTTGCCTCTTGTGTGTGTGTCTTTTTAAAAGATGAGGTCTCACTGGGTTGCTCAGGCTGCCTCAAACTCCTGGACTCAAGCCATCCTCCTGCCTTGGCCTTCCAACGACCTGGGACCACAGATGCGCATCACCACACCTGGTTTCTCATACATTTTAGATCATCGAACTCTGGCTTCCATCTCCATCTCCACACTGCCGCTGCTCCTGCCAAAGTTATAGCAGATCTCCATCTGGCCAAATCCACTGGATACCCTCTGCTCCCCATTCTCTCCCTCCCAGGGACTTTCTGTGGGGTTCACCCTGCTTTGGAGGACACACTCTTCTCTTGGCTTCATGACATGGTTTCTTGGTTGGCCTTCTTGGCTGACTCCTGTTGGCTCCTCCCATCTACAGTTACATGGTCAGTGCCTCAGGGCTTTGTCTTGGGCCACCTAGATTCTCTGTCCACACCTCCTCCCTATGTGATCTCATCCACTCCTTCCACTTTACATCCATCTGATAGGGACTCTACATCCTACACCTCCAACCCAAACCTGACTCAAGCACCCCAGACACACACGTATAACTATACGCTCTCATTTCCACATGGGCTGAAACTGCAGAGACCCAGCATGGCAGAGTGGGCTCCTCCCCCGACCCCTTCCAACCCCGTGTTCCTCCTACTTTCCTCAGCCCAGGACAGGGCGGCGCCGTCCATGCAGAATCCCATGATAAAGCCCAGGTGTCACTAGAGTCCTTTCTTCCCCTCATCCATTCACTTATAACGAAGTCTTGTCTGTTCTTCCTCAAACACATAGCTAGAATCTTTCTATCTCTCCTACCTCTACTGCCCCCCACCTGAATCCAAGCATATGTCATTTCTCATTCAGGCTGGCACGTTCTCTCACTGTCCTGTCCTCCCTGCCTCCTCTCAGGTCACCTTAGAATACATGCTACGCACAGCAGTCGAGTCATTGTAAAAGCCTGAGTCGGTGAGTGTCATTCTCCTGCTCAGCACTCCCCATGGCTACTCATTGTGTGCGGAATAGAAACCAAACATCTTATGCACCTGCAGTGTCTAGCTCCTTCTTTCCTTCTATCCTCCTCTCCTGGCTTTTCTCCCCCTTCCTAGCCGTCCTCCAGGAGTACTGCCTTGATCCTTTTCCTGCAGTGCCCTCCCCTTGACTTCTCAAAGAGCTGACCTTTCATTGACTCTCAGCACAAATGCTGCTTTCTTAGAGACGTTGTCCTAGACTCACCATCTGAAGTCATCCTTCCTGTTACAGGCTATCTCCTTCAATATTTTCACAACAGCAACTATCTCATTTATTTATTTATTGCTGGTCTTCCCCCACTGGAATGTCAACTCCCTGATACCAGGGACCTTCCTATTTGGCGCAGAAATACCATATACGTGACACATGGCAGAAGCTCAGGAGAGATGGGGAATGGATACAGGAAAGGTGGCTGGATGGCCCTGTCCTCCTTCCATCCCTCCTCCCTCCTCACTGAGGGCCGCTGAGCTCCAACAATCTCCAGTCTAGGTGGGACAGCATCATCATTCTCCTCTGTTCTGATTAGCTGTCTTCATAAACAACACAACGGGTCATGTCATCTGTTTGTTCAGAATACTTGATGGCTTTCTAGTAGTTTGAAGACAAAATCCGATTGTTCTTCTTCTTTATTTATTTTTCAGACAGAGTCTTGCTCTGTCGCCCAGGCTGGAGTGCAGTGGTACAATCTCAGCTCACTGCAACCTCTGCCTCCCGGGTTCAAGCGATTCTCCTCTCTCAGCCTCCCAAGTAGCTGGGATTACAGGTGCATGCCACCATACCCGGCTAATTTTTGTATTTTTAGTAGAGACAGTGTTTCACCTTGTTGGTCAGGCTGGTCTCGAACTCCTGACCTCAGGTGATCCACCCGACTTGGCCTCCCAAAGTGCTGGGATTACAGGCGTGAGCCACCATGCCCGGCCCGATTGTGCTTTGTATCATACGAGGACTTCATACATTTTTACCTGACTCTCTGCACCTCATTGTGCACGCAACCCAACATAGGCAGCTTCGCTGTGCAGGATTCGGGATGCCCCTTATGTCCTTGAAATGGTATGTTTTCCCGTAACTGGAGCAGGTTACTTCTTCCCCTGGAAAAAATATTACTTTCTCTTCAAGGGTAGATTCAAATGCCACTTTCTCCATGAAATCTTCACAAAGATCTGAAAGCAGAGTTCATTTTGTTTGAGACAGATTTGTACGTGACTTTGTTTTAGCACTTCAACACCTTTGATTTGTAATTTCTTTTTGTACATCTGTCTTCCAACTTTAGACTACTTAGCCTCTTAAGACACAAACTTAATACAGTTAAATTTTTAGTTGAAATAACGTTAGCTGCTATAACAGATAACCCTGAAATCCCAGAAGCTGAATACAACAGATGTTTTTTCTTCATTCGCACACATTCCATAGCAGGTGTTCAGTGGGTGGTCTCCCTCGTGGTGACTCAGGGACTCTGGCCCCGTCCATCTCGTGCCCCCAACACCTCCACTCTGTGGTTTCCTAAGTCAGGGGAATGGCGCATGGAGAAGGTATGCTGCCTGTCAGCCGTGTGGCCCTGCAGGTGCACACCTTGCTGCATTCACCTTCCCCTGGTGAGCACACATGGCCTCACCTGGACTCGAGGGACCTGGAAAATGGAATTACTTCCCAGCGATGACCCTACATGAGGCTCCAGAGCACAAATCTGGGAGATACCAAATCATTCCCGCCACTGTCCCTGTCTCGTACATCTCTGAACCCCAGGGTCTGCCACAGTTCTTAGTTCAGAGTCGGAAATAAAACCAAACATGATTGTCCTCTTAAAGTGACCATTTCTGATATTTTTGGTCCAAAAAGTGGGCATTGTGAAAGTGGGCATAATATGTTCTTTAAAGCATTTGTTTAATTTAAAAACTGTTCTTTCATTTTAAGTCCTAATATCCGTGGTAAGCTACCTCATGTAAAGGGCCTTTAATAGTGGTTTAAATGCATTTCCAAACTAGTGTAACCTTATTGTTGGCAAAAGAACTAGATTTTAAAAGGTATATCTAAGCCATTAGATATCATTGTGGTTAAATAAGCATGGCCAATAGAAAACAGAATCTCAATTTCATTTCATGGACACACATTATCTAGCAATTGCTAGGAGCTTCTAGGGTACAAAGAAGAAAAAGATTAGTCTGTGTCTTTTAAGCATCGATGAATGAAGTTGCAAACAGATATACTTCAATAAATATGCTTAGTCCTATGATTAGGAGAATGGCAAAATTCTGCACAAACACAAGCAGTGGTGCAGCTGACTTTGTCTCTTGGACATTTGAGGTTGGTTTTAAAAGATATGTAGTAGGGCCTGCTGCGGTGGCTCGCGTCTGTAATCCTAGCACTTTGGGAGCCTGAGCCAGGCAGATCACAAGGTCAGGAGTTCCAGACTAGCCTAGCCAGCATGGTGAAACCCTGTCTCTACTAAAAATACAAAAATTAGCTGGGCATGGTGGTGCACACCTGTAATCCTAGCTACTCGGGAGGTTGAGGCAGGAGAATCGCTTGAACCTTGGAGGCGGAGGTTGCAGTGAGCAGAGATCGCACCATTGCACTCAAGCCTGGGTGACAGAGCGAGACTCCGTATCAGATTTAAAAAAAAAAAAAAAAACATAGTAAAGAATCATAGTTTTGTTAGATGTGATAATGGCATTGTGGGCATGTTTTTAGAAAGAGTCCTCATCTATCAGTACTACACACTAAATTGTTCATGGATAAAAATAATACCTGAGATTTGCTTTTTGCTTTTAAATATTTTTTAAAAGTTGAGTAGAGAATAGAAGAAAGAATATTCAAGTGAATAATTGTTACAGTTGGGTGATAGGCATTTTATACTACTATACTATTCTCTCTACTTTTGTGTAGATTTGAAAGGGGACTACATTAAGAGTTCAGAAAAATCAAGATAAGTCCAGACATGTCTGTAGTCCCAGCGCTTGGGAGGCTGAGGTGGGAAGATCATGTGAACCCAGGAGTTCAAGTCTGCAGGGAGTGGTGCTTGTGCCACTGCACTCCAGCCTGGGGGACAGAGTGAGACCCCATCTCTAAACAGAGAGAGACAGAGAGAGACAGAGAGAGAGAGAAGGAGGGGGAGAGAGAGAGAGAGAGAGGAGAAGGAAAAGAGAGAGAGAAAAGTAGGATGGATTTTGCCAATCCAAACGAAGGTAAAGGTACTGCAGGTAGGGGAATCTCTAGGCCATCAAGAAAAAGCCTCAATTCTTTGGGAACAATAAGAGATTCAGGTGGCTTGAGATTAGAATGCACATAGGTAATGGGGAGGGAGAAGGCTGTGGGAGGAGGTGGGGGCCAATTTGTGAAGGGATTTGCCAAGTGGTTGTTGGGGTTTAAACCAAGTAACATCATAAAACATAGAGGCCATTTATTTTCCTTTGGTCAAGAGACTGAATATCAGAAAGCAACCTGTTTCTTAGGAAGTTGGCCAATAATCACCTAAAGACAAACCTGGACTTAAATCCAGTTCTCTTGGCCCGTAGTTCAATCATTTTAATTCCTTATAATAATCAAAGAGGGAAGAATATATGCATCATACTCCGTGAAGCATTTTATTGACATCTTTTTGGTTCGTGCAGCTAAGCTTTATGAGTGCAGTTCTCATCTTCAAATATACCCGGGCGCTCCTTGCTCAGGGCCAGTCCTCAGGGCCATTTGTGGTTGACAAAGGAGTGAGGCTTGAACTCATCGGTCTCATATCTAGAATCTGGGAAGTCTCTGAGCAAGGAAACTCGAAGGAGGAAGGCTATCTACATGAAGAAGGAATTACGGTTATCTCAGATTTATTGTTGGTAAGTCACACTTTTTCTCCATCCATAAAAATACTATTTCCCTCTCCCAGGATGTTAACCTGTATTTGTAATTGCTTCTCAAAACCAAAAACAGATTCAGTTTCTGAAGTACTGTGTTTATTTTTCCTGGTGGCAGTTTGGTATTTGGAGACTTTCATTTTGAATTTTAAATATTTCATGGTAATAGTATAAGGTTTCCAGTGGAACCTTGCTTCTATTTTATCCTTTTTTGTTTTGGTAGGTTTTCATCTGGGATACTTGGGATGTTTGACTCAGAAACATTATTTCTCAGGATACTTTCTGGGTTTTTTTGGAGGAATGATGTGAAGTAATGCAAATGATTTATTACACGCAGTGATTCTTAAAGTAGCCCTGCTGATACATAACTGCTTAAAAAGGCCAAAGTTTATTTATTTATTTCTGCTCTGGTAACTTTGGAAATTGTCTCTGAGATTTTTTTATTTTTACTTTATGAAATGGCCAGTGCTTTCAAGAAGAAGTAAGTGAATAGGCTTCTGGCCTTCCTCTCCTGCCAATTTAGCATCCCTCTCCAGTCTTGCTGGCTTATTTAACTGATGGCTACTGTAACATTTGGGAAATTAGCAAGTAAATAGTCTATCTGAACCTACTAATAATCATCACCATTACTCACGAGTGTTTAAGAACATTCGTTGCCTACGTACCCAGCACTGAGTCCTAAGGCCTGCGCTCTTGCTTCCTGCCATCCAGTCTAACTTGAGATGGGCTATCTTTTTAACTACTTTTCCCCTCTCCCCTGGTCTGGATTCAAGACAGTTCGCACAGTTGTGTTATAAACACCCCACTCCCTGTACTCTGTGTTTCAGGGTTGTCTCCCTTTGAACCACGTTAGCACTGGGCAGATGGAGTTCCGGACGCTTTTTCATTACAACCTTCAGAGCTCTGTCCAGAGCCTGGGATCTGTCCAGGTGCATTTACCTGGTGACCTTGCTGGGCACAATCCTGCTGGGGCGGAGACACAGAGCCCATGCTACATTAGCCAGCTCATACTCTTCAAGAAGAACCCATATCCAGGGGGCCAAGCTCCTGGGCAGGTACAAGCTGACAGATGACCTGCTACTTCTAATGACCATTTCAAATTTGCAGTAATTGGGCTTTAATGACAAAAAAAGAGACTAGGTTGGCATATTTGCACCTGATTTTTGCGTGTTTGCACCCTCTGAGTGTCAAGAGGGGCCACTTAGAACATGTTGCTGACTCTACTCCTCTTAGAAGATTAGCTTCTTCAGAAAACTCCTGGCAAAACTAGATGTCACTTGTATCTGGGTCACTGGGCCCATTCGGTGTTTCCTTGAGGCCTTCTAATCCATTGTTAGAGAACAGAAGGCTCTGGGGGGTTGCAGCATGTGATGCAGTGATTATGCAAGCATTGTGGCCAATCATGTCTTTTTTTTTCTTTTTTTTGAGACAGAGTCTTGCTGTGTCTCCCAGGCTGGGGTGCAGAGGCGCAATCTCAGCTCACTGCAGCCTCCGCCTCCTGGGTTCAAGCAATTCTCCTGCCTCAGTCTCCTGAGTAGCTGGGACTACAGGCGCCTGCCACCATGCCCGGCTAATTTTTTCTTGCATTTTTAGTAGAGACAGGTTTTCACCATGTTAGCCAGAATGGTATCGATCTCCTGACCTCGCGATCCGCCCACCTCAGCCTCCCAAAGTGCTGGGATTATAGGCATGAGCCACCGCGCCCAGCCAATCTTGTCTTTAGATCAATGAAGATATGGTTCTAACATCAAATGTGGAGTATACCTGAATGACACTTAAGAAGGGGTTGCTGAGGACATGGCAGTGCTTACCCCCATCCTCCCTGCTCACCGGAGAGGCACAGCTGGGCTGAACCTGCAGGGTGGCCCCTGGCTCCCTGGGAGGTCAGGAGAAACAGGGGACCACAGTGAAAGGGGGATGTGAGGATGGGGAAGTCAGGGAGGATTGTCCCAGCCACTTGGCAATTTTGTAGACATCCACTCGGAAGCTTTGTGAATTACCCCAGGGTCACCGTAAGCGAGTTTGGAAGGGCAGAGAGCAAGGATTCTCTATATTTCTGTAGCCCCAGAGCCCAGTCTGGCTCAAGTACGTGGCTCATTTGGTGACCCAACAAATGTCTGATGGATATATGGACAAATTAATGAGATACATCTTATTTTGGTCAAAAAATGCTCATCTTTTACAGCATTTGCTTTTTTAAATGGAAATGGAAATGGCTAATCAGCATATGAAACTAATTCAAACTAACAAGCAATAAAAAACACAAATTAAAATGATTTTTTTTTAACTTACAAAAGTGCAATTATTTAAAAACACTTACTGCTTGTGGAGGTGCAGTGAGTAAACAATGGTGTTCGTCAGTGTGACCTTTTGGAAAGCACTTTGTCAACTAGGCATCCAGCAACAACCTGGCCTACACTATTACACTTGTAAGAATCTATGCTGGGGAAATGAGAAAAGATTTGTTCAGAGCAAGATGTCTTGTCTTATTTATTTACTCAAAACAACATTATTTATGATAACTCAAATAGAAATGTACCTAAGTGTTCAACATAGGGATAGAGTTCATATACAGTTAGTTGATATTATGTCAATTAGGGAATTTTAGTAATTTGGGAAGACTGCAAAAATATAGACAACTGAGGCTGGGTACGGTGACTCATGCCTGTAATCCCAGCACTTTGGGAGACCGAGGCGGGTGGATCACCTGAGGTCAGGAGTTCAAGACCAACCTGACCAACATAGTGAAACCCCCGTGTCTACTATAAATACAAAAATTAGCTGAGCGTGGTGACGCACGCCTGTAGTCCCAGTTATTTGGGAGGCTGGGGCAGGAGAATTGCTTGAACCCGGAGGCAGAGGTTGCAGTGAGCCAAGATCACACGACTGCACTCCAGCCTGGGCGACAGAGCAAGACTCCGTGTCAAAAATATATATATATATGTGTGTGTGTGTGTGTGTGTATACATCTCTCTATATATAGATATAGATGACTAAATTGTCTGCCAAATATGTACTCTATTACATAGCAAAATTTGATACTCGACATCCTGAAATATGATTTGCTTGAACAATGGGACTATAGAAAAGCTGTTCTTCACTCTTCTATATACTTTTCTATACCTTCCTGATTATCTACAATGAGCACATATTTCTTTTGTAATAGCTTTTAAAATAAAAAATACTTCAAAATACTTTAGAAATAATTGAGAGAATGATGCAAATGAAGCATTGTATTCACTCCAATCCTGTCATCTTGACTAGTAAAACTGGTTTATTTTTGTATGCTAACCTCTAATATCAGACATACAATTTTATGTAAGTGTAATACAGCACCACGATACTTTAGTTTGCTGCTTTTCTCACTTAAGTCCACTGCTTGCTGTCATTTGCTCTGAGATGGTCTTTGTTCCCCAAGATTGGTGGAGTTGTGGGCCTCAACCTCTATACCTGCTCCAGCAGAAGACCCATCAACAGGCAATGGCTAAGGAAACCTGTGATGGTCGAGTTTGGGGAGGAAGATGGCCCGGTAAGGAGAGCCTTTCTCGGTATCTCTGCTTCATTTAGGCTCTGCTGGCTGATTTTTAATGTGTTTGTTTTACCAAAGGCAAATTTTGCTTAACTTGTTTTCTTTTTGATGACAGGATAATAGGAGAAATAAAACAACATTTGTATTGCTTCGGGATAAAGTGAATCTCCATCAGTTCACTGAGCTTTCTGAAAACCCGCAGGAATCTCTACGGATAGAAATTGAATTTTCCAAACCTGTTACAAGGGCATTTCCTGTCATGTTGCTAGTAAGGTGTGTTGATGGTGACAGCTACAATGAGAATGAGATTGGAGTAAGACATATTGTCCTTAGGAATGTTTTGTGAAAAAAAATCAGTGAATTAAATTGTGTTTTTAAAGCAATAATAAGGCTTATTGTTTAAAGAACTTGTTATCTATTCTGCCGCTCAGACAGTAAGCTTCCTGACTTTGGTTTTTGAGTTTGGATTCCTGCTTGTTAACCTTATTAGAGTGAGAAGCATTATAATTATTAGTGATAATGCATACAGTCTCATTTAGAAATCTAATTCTCTCAGCATAGGTCTGAGCTAGATTTTTTTTATTTTTCCGAAAGGAGAAAATGTGTTTAAATTTGTATATCTAAGGAAACTTGATAAAATAATTATTTTTCTCAGGGATGTTGAGTTCACGAGACTTGTATAGGCCACAGTTAATAAATAAATTACCTGGGAAGGTAATTGACTATTGGGAAGGTAAGTGACTATTGAAAAGATAGTTTGAAATTCTACAGCAAAGGTGCTAATGGAAACCAACAGTCTGCAGAGTTGGTTGGAGGTCTGGATGGGCAGGGCCTTGATCACTTTCCTTCTCTGAGTCCCCGTGTGTTTAGTCTATGTGGCAAAGATGCTCACTGTTCTATTCCTCCTGGTTGGTTAGGTGGGCATCTCAACTAGATTAAAGGGTTCTCGTGAACAAGGCTGTATCTTATGCAGGTGCTGTCCACACCGCCCTTAGCACACAGTTTAATCTCTGCTTGTTGGCCTGACCCTCATTCTGCCAACTTAGCTAACCATTTGATGTCTAAAAGTGGCTATCTGCTTAGCATTTGGATTTTAATTTAATTCTTTAAGTCACATGCAGAAAAAGTAAATCAGTTCTGAGGAATTTCTGAGTCTAACTACTAAGACTACTATTTAGCTTTGTGTTGCTATCTTTTATCTACAAACAGGTTACGGTAAAAAGTTAATACAAACATGCAAACATATGTGTGTGTGCTGCAGTGCCCCTCCCTAACCACGTGTAGCCAGTGCTCTTTGTCTTATTCCTACAGACTGTGCTGGCCATTCTTGTACTTGTTTGCTACTGAAGTGTTTGTTATTTGGTTTGTTTTTTTGTTTGTTTTTGAGATGGAATTTCATTCTTGTTGCCCAGGCTGGAGTGCAATGGTGCAATATCGGTTCACTGCAACCTCTGCCTCCCAAGCGATTCTCCAGCCTCAGCCTCCCGAGTAGTTGGGATTGCAAGTGTGAACCACCGCGCCCAGTTGATTTTGTATTTTTAAGTAGAGATGGGGTTTCACCATGTTGGTCAGGCTTGAACTCCCAACCTCAGGTGATCCACCCACCTCGGCCTCCCAAAGTGCTGGGACTACAGGTGTGAGCCACCGCACCCGGCCAAAGTGTTTGTTTTTAATGAGATGCAGTGTGAAAGTGTTATGTAGGAGTTTTTACTAAGAGACCTGGTGGCGTTGTGGAATTAAGCACATTGACCCTTTTTAGTCCCAGGCTACCTCCTTGCAGTGACAAGGATATTTTGCACAAATTGAGTAAACTCTTGATAAAAATTTGACTAAAATCTTTGAGAGAGAAGAAAAAAATTGAGAAATCCCTATTTTGTTTTTATCTCCTAGATTCTCTGAGAAACCTACTCCCTCTGGTTTTCTTGTGAAACAGATCTACTTCTGGGATGAGCCAATTGTGCAGATTTATGTACCTGCTGCTTCTCAGAAAGGTCAGTGGACAAGGCGCCATCTTTTCCAATTCTGTTGACATGATTAATCCCAGCACTTTGGGAGGCCGAGGCGGGCGGATCACAAGGTCAAGAGATCGAGACCACGGTGAAACCCCGTCTCTACTAAAAATACAAAAAATTAGCCGGGCGTGGTGGCGGATGCCTGTAGTCCCAGCTACTCAGGAGGCTGAGGCAGGAGAATGGCGTGAATCCGGGAGGCGGAGCTTGCAGTGAGCTGAGATAGGACCACTGCACTCCATCCTTGGCGACAGAGTGAGACCCTGTCTCTTTAAAAAAAAGAAAAAATCGTGGAGGATAAATAACCTGACTGGGCGTGCGGTGGCTCACGCCTGTAATCCCAGCACTTTGGGAGGCCGAGATGGGCGGATCACGAGGTCAGGAGATTGAGACCACGGTGAAACCCCGTCTCTACTAAAAATACAAAAAATTAGCCGGGCGCGGTTGTGGGCGCCTGTAGTCCCAGCTACTCGGGAGGCTGAGGCAGGAGAATGGCGGGAACCCGGGAGGCAGAGCTTGCAGTGAGCTGAGATCCGGCCACTGCACTCCAGCCTGGGCGACAGAGCGAGACTCCGTCTCAAAAAAAAAACAAACAAACAAACAAAAAAAATAAATAAAACATCCCCTATAACCTTTGTATGTATAGTGGTGTTTTTCTTTATTCATGACAAAAACATCAAAATCCCTTTTCTCTGCTTGCTTATAAACAAACTGCTCCACTGTGCATACCCCACATGGAAACTGCCCATGGTGAGCACCATCCTTGTGACGCAGTGGCTGCTGCTGCTTGCTGCCCTGCCCATCCCTCCCCAGCTGGTCTCTCGCGACTCCTCCTGACCCTCAGGGCTCTGTGTGTGGTCAGGCTGAGTCTTTGCCTGCAGCACCCTCCTGCCTTGCTTCCCTCAAACTTACCTCTGCTGAGCTTCCCTGACCGCCGAGTTGACCCAGGACTTCTGAGACATCTCTGTATCTCACGTTATCAACAGGGCACAGGACCCCCTCTGAAGCAGTATAGGGGCAGAGTGTGAAGTTTGGGGCTCACCCCTTCTCCATGTTCTGCCCCTGGTGGCTTAGGATTCTGAGCCTCCCCAAAAAAGCAAGAAACTGAAGCTCAGTGGGCTGAAGTGTCACCCACAGGCAACTCACCATACACGTGCTTTACATTGACTTCCACAGGCCCTGGCCCTAGCCCTGGAGAGGAGCTGGCTTCTGACTGTCAGTGAGTGGGCCAGATCCATTGTCTCTACATTTTTACTGGGATATAGTTATTTTCCTCTGAGAACCAGTATTTGTTTATTTTAAAAATGAATCAAACTGTATTGCTCACCAAATTCAAAATTTCAATGGTATTTTTTAATGTTGCATTTCGTGTGTTGTTTTTCAGTTTTTATTGTAATTTCAAGTTGATGGAAAATTAGAAAAATATGTACAACATATACCTGTATCCTTTTCCTTGAGATTCACCATTTGTTGATTTCTGCCTCATTTGCCTTATCTGCATGTGTACAGGTGTGCACACGTCGGTGGGGGATGTTTTTGATGGGGAGGACAAGCCATTGGAGAGAAAATAAGTTGCAGGCCCTGTGACATACCACCCCTAAATACTTAAACATCTCATGAGAACAAGGGCATTCTCTACAAAACTCAGTACACTATCATAAGGAAAAGAAATCAATGTTAATTCAAGAATATCTATTCTGTAATGCACAGTTAAATTTTTAAAATCCCCCCAAATGCCTTCTATAGCTCTTTATATTTTTTAATCAGAAGTAGGTCAAAGTTCATGAATGCATTTTGTTGCTGTGTTTTTATATAGTCCCTGTAAAAATCTACAACACACTCCCAATGTTTGCCTTTTTTTTTTTTTTTCTAGACTTTTTTTTATGAGCTTAGGTTAGTTATTTTCTGAATGTTGTACATTCAGGAAATTGACTGACTGTTTCCTCATGATTAAATTCAGCTCACAGATGATTGGCAGCATATTCCATAGGCGATGGTGCTAAGTTTGGTAATTTGTGCTAAGTTTGGTAATTTGCTTGGGGAAAGAACCTCCAATCTCTCCATTTTCCCCTTTGAGAGATGACACTTGTGAGACCATCTTAGTATCTTCTTCCCCTACAAACTGTCACCCCGTGATTTTAAGGATCCATGGGTGATATAGGTACACAGAAGGCTACAAAATGGTGATTTGCTAATTCCACCATGAATTAGCTGGCATTCTTCAGTAAAGAACAGCTTCTGTCTCTCTCTATCTTACTCTTGCTCTCTTGTCTCTATGGTGCATAGCGTTTCTTAAAAATTCAATGTGTTTAGTTCACCTCCATTATTTTTCTTTTTGATGCACAAATTATTCCAGTGGGAGCTCCTCCAAGATGCTACCTGAGGTTTTTTTGACATGACATCATGATCCTCAAGTGCTTCTTAACTTTCTGGGACACCAGGGTGTCCTGGCTTATCCTGTGTTTGGCCGGCCCTTCCTTGGAACTGGCCACGTCCTCAGTGAGGCTTGGTTCATTGATGGGAAGTGAAATTAGAACACAAGAACTGCGCATCACATTTGCTCATTGCTATTGGGGCATCATTGATTTAACGTGTGTGTGTGTGTGTGCGTGTGTGTGTGTATAAAATGAGTTCCTGACAATGCTTAAATTCAAATCTAACACCCAGGGTTCCTTCTTACTTTCTCCCATTGTGTGTTCAGATCCCCATTCTCCTACAGTGAGAATTCCAGTTGCCAAAACATGAGAACTTGAGAGCCAGTTTCCAATGACCTAAATTCACTTTGCTGTATCCTACAGTATATATAAAATCGTTTTAGAGTTAAAGCACCTGTACCCTTAACAATCACAAACCTACCAGATAAAGTTCAATATTTCTTTCTAGATTTTTTGGTTTAGTTTTGACTTTACATTCTTACATGATATATTACAGTAAGAGCACATAGTCAAAAGTTAGTCGAATTAATTATTTTCTCTGTGGGGTTTTGCTATACATTTTAAATACAGCTAAGTTCACTTTTTTGCATGTACTTAATGCTAAGGCATACTTTTATCCTTTTGTTTTGTTTTTGTTTTTGTTTTTGAGACAGAGTCTCACTCTTGTTGCCCAGGCTGGAGAGCAATGGCGCGACCTTGGCCCACTGCAACCTCCACCTCCCGAGTTCAAGCGATTCTCCTGCCTCAGCCTCCCGGGTAGCTGAGATTAAAAGCATGCACCACCAGGCCCAGCTAATTTTTGTATTTTTAATAGAGACAGGGTTTCACCATGTTGGTCAGGCTGGCCTTGAAATCCTGACCTTGGGTGATCCACCCTCCTTGGCCTCCCAAAGTGCTGGGATTACAGGCGTGAGCCACGGTACCCAGCCCCATTTTTTAACATTAATTTATGTTTTGAATTTGTGAGACATTTTATTGTTCAAATGTCTAAAGCACATTTAAAGATGTATGTATTCAGAGCTAAATCTTTCAACAGCCTTATTCCTCTACCTTGTTCTCACCTAGTCCTTATAGGTAATGGTTTTCATTTGTTTCCTTTATTTTATTTCAGTAGTTTTGGGGGGACAGGTGGTTTTTGGTTACATGAATAAGTTCCTTAGTGGTGATTTGTTAGATTTTGGTGCCCGCATCACCCAAGCACTATACCCTGTACCCTATACATAGTCTTTTATCTCTTACCCCCACATCCTTACCCCTAAGTCCCCAAAGTCCTATTATATCATTCTTATGCCTTTGCATCCTCATAGCTTATCTCGCACTTATAAGTGAGAACATACAATGTTTGATTTTCCATTCCTGAGTTACTTCACTTAGAATAATGGTCTCCAACTCCATCTAGGCTTCTGCAAATGCCATTGTTTTGTTCCTTCTTATGTCTGAGTAGTATTCCATGGTGCACACATAGCATATTTTCTTTATCCTTGGTGGGCATTTAGGTTGGTCCTGTTGTACTAGTTTACATTCCCACAAGCAGTGTAAAAGTGTTCCCTTTTCACCACATACACACCAACATCTATTATTTTTTGATTTTTAAAAATTATGGCCATTCTTGCAGGAGTAAGACGGTATCTCATTGTGGTTTTAATTTGCGTTTCCCTATTACTTAGTGATGTAATGTATTTTTTCACATATTTTTTAGCCATTTATATATCTTCTTTTGAGAATCGTCTGTTCATGTCCTTGCCCACTTTTTGATGGGTTGTTTTTTCTTGCTGATTTGTTTGAGTTCCTTATAAATTCTGGGTATTAGTCCTTTGTCACATGCATAGTTTGCAGATTTTTTCTCCTACTCTGTTGGTTGTCTGCTTACTCTGCTGATTATTTCTTTTGCTTTGCGGAAGCTTTTTGGTTTAACTGGGTCCCATCTATTTATTTTTGTTTTCGTTGCATTTGCTTTTGGGTCTTGGTCGTGAATTATTTGCCTAAGCCAATGTCTAGAAGAGTTTTTCCGACGTTATCTTTTAGAATTTTTACAGCTTCAAGTCTTAGATGTACATCTTTGATCCAGCTTGAGTTGTTTTTTTACATAAAATGAGAGATGAGGATCCAGTTTTATTCTAATACATGTGGCTAGCCAATTATCCCAGCACCATTTGTTGAACAGGGTGTCCTTTCCTCACTTTATGTTTTTGTTTGTTTTGTCAAAAATCAATTGGCTTTAGGTATTTGGCCTTATTTTTCAGTTCTCCATTCTGTTCCATTGGTCTACATGCCTATTTCTATGCCACTGGCATGCTGTGTTGGTAACTATAGCCTTGTAGTATAGTTTGAAGTCTGGTAATGTGATGCCTCCAGATTTGTTCTTTCTGCTTAGTATTGCTTTGGCTATGTGATTCCATATGAATTTTAGGATTGTTTTGTCTAGTTCTGTGAAGAACGATGATTATAATTTTTTTTTGTTTTTTTGTTTTTTTGAGACTGGAGTTTCACTCTTGTTGCCCAGGCTGGAGTACAATAGCACGATCTTGGCTCACCACAACCTCCACCTCCTGGGTTCAAGCGATTCTCCTGCCTCAGCCTCCCGAGTAGCTGGGATTACAGTCATGCGCCACCACACCTGGCTAATTTTGTATTTTTAGTAGAAACGGGGTTTCTCCATGTTGGTCAGGCTGGTCTCGAACTCCCGACCTCAGGTGGTCCACTCGCCTCGGCGTCCCAAAGTGCTGGGATTACAGGCGTGAGCCATTGCGCCCTGCCTCGATTATTGTAATTTTATGGGAATTGTTTTTCTGATGTTTCTTTTTGGGAAAATAAGCCCATGCATACCCACATTATTTCCCCTTATTTCTTACACTCATTTGCATTGTGCTTTTCTTAGTTAAATTACATATTTAGAAATCACTTCATATGTATTTATTCATCAATATCTTTTTTTTTTTTAACTGCTGTGTGCTTCTCCATTGTATAGATGGACCATAGTTTATTCAGTCAGTCTCCTATGTATTCGCATGGAAGACTTGTGCATATACTGTATTAAATGTAGTGGGAAGAGTGTATCTTCAAGTTTAATTCCTAGGTAGGCTGTTCCTGGGTTGAACAGTAAATGCCTATGTGATTTTGGTAAGTATTGTCACATTCACCTCCAGCAGTGTCTGACGCTGCCTGTTTTCCCACTTCTTTGCCAAGATGTATTTTCAAGCTGTTGAGTTTTGCCAGTTATATAATTGAGAAATGTTCATTTTAATATGCATTTTATATGAATTAAGTTGGGTATTTTTTCATATATTTAAAACCATTATCTACTTTTTTTCTGCGAATTGTTCATATATGCCCATTTTTGTATTGAGTTTGTTTTTTCTTGATATTTAAGAGCTCTTTATATGTTAGACTATTTTTAAAATAATAATTTATCCACCATTTCTTGTAAGACTCTTAGATTTTGAGCCATAGTTCAAAATTTATTTCTTACGTCCAAATTATAAAAAAAGTCATTCATGTGTTCCTCAGTACTTGCGCAGTTTGTTTTGTTTTTTCTCTTTTATTTAGATATCTGATTTGCTAATATTTATTATTATTTTTTATAGCATGAGGTGCCCATATTTTTACAAAGGGCTAATGTCTAGTTGTCCCAACACCATTTATTAAAAAGTCTTGGGGCAATTTTTAAATAAATAGAGTATTAAATACTTTTGCTTCTAAACATAAAAAGTAGGCTAAACATAAAAAAAAAAATGTTAGGCTAAAACTCCACAGGTAATTGTGCCGTCCTTACCAGAATGGGTTCAGACTCTGGGTATACCGAAATTTCACAGGCTGGCTGACAAACTGGCGAGGAGCAGGAAGTGGGCTTGAATGGCAGCTAAAGAAACTGACTCAACCCTCTTCCATCCCCACTAGGGTCAGGGGGTGGCCTGTTCAGGGTGTCAGGGGGCACTTGGAACATAAGGGATGCTAGAAACACTGTTTTTCTTCCCAATTCTCTACCGTTCCTCAATTCATATCTGCATCCAGGAGCTTTGACTGGGTGGATTTAATCCAAATTTAAATGCTCCAAGGACAGGAAATGTCTAGAATTTGATGCTGTCTTTCAGTTCTTGCTCATCTCTAGTCCTTGTCCCCACCTATCTGCCTACTTTCTCTGCATTGAAAATGGAGAATGCTTTTCTGCAAACCTCAGGTTGTATTTTTAATTTATGTTTTCTCTTTTTAGATGTCAATGTAGGCTATTTATCCTTATTGGATGCTGATTATGACAGAAAACCTCCAAACAAATATTTAGCGAAGGCAGTGAACTATACGGTACATTTCCAGTGGATCCGATGCCTGTTTTGGGACAAGAGAGAGTGGAAATCTGAACGTTTCTCTCCACAACCAGGAACTTCTCCTGAAAAAGTGACCTGCAGGTATAGACACATTTGAGAAAGAATCTGAGATTTTTAGTAAATGACTGCCTTGTCTTCTGCGTTTGGCCCAACCCCCAGAGCCTTTCCTGAACCTTGTCCGTAAGAAGCTGGAGCACCCTTGGTTTGTACAACTCTCCAGCCTATGTCAGTTCTCTTGTAGCCAGGTCGTGTGTCAGCCTTGGTTCTCCCACTCTGTGGGCTCCCAAGGAGCAGGGGCTGCTCTATAGACTGTCTTCGTGTTCCTCCTTCCCGTGGTGACTGTCATGCAGGAGGTGTTTAGTAAGTGTTGAAGATGTGAGTCAGTGGATGAGTGGTAGATGAACCCATCCGTTTTCTTATCACAGAAGCGCCGACATCCATTGAGTATGCAGTTTGTAGTCAGGCAGGTGGGACCCTCAGCTCTCACCATGCCCCCATGTTGCCCTGAGGGTCCCTCATCTTCAGAGGACCCTCCACAGCCTGGTAGTGAAGGTGTGCTTTCTGAGGCAAGAAAAGTCTCTGCGCAAAGATGAGCAGCCTCCTTAGAAATTTATGGGTATATGAGTCATGTCACTAAATTAGAAATTATTTGTCATCTAGCTGACTAACAATTCTATGAGAGACTCAGTTCATTCTTTTTTGTTGCCCTTACCTTTTCATTAGGAGAGAGATAAACAATTATTAGGCATATTTAGAAATAGAAATAGTCATTTCTAAATAAGCCATAAGACACTATATTTTGTGATTTCCTGCTAGGAGGCAAATATATCCAGATCATACCATATCAGTGCAATTCATAACCGCTTATTGATTTTCTTATGTTTTCTTATGTTGCACTCTTAAATTTATCTAATACCATTTCTAGGAGTACATCCAAACGTACTGGTAATGGCCCAATATTTTGCTTCAATATTAAATTATTGATAAATGCATTAATGCAATCATTCATTCTACATTACATAACTACTCTCTGATAGGCACATTTTTGTGAGCCAAGGGTACAAAAGTGAATAACAGGCCAGGCATGGTGGCTCATGCCTGTAATCCCAGCACTTTGGGAGGCCGAGACGGGCGGATCACTTGAGGTTAGGAGTTTGAGACCAGCCTAGCCAGCACAGCGAAACCCCATCTCTACTAAAAATACAAAATTAGATGGGCACACACTGGCAATCCCATTTACTTGGGAGGCCGAGGCACAAGAATCACTTGAACCTGGGAGGCAGAGGTTGCAGTGAGCTGAAATCATGCCACTGCATTCCAGCCTGGGCAGCAGAGCGAGATTCCATCTCAAAAAAAAAAAAAAAAAATCAATAACACATAGGACCTGCTCACAAGATAATGAGGGTGAGATAGACTGTACTTTCAAAAAAGGAGACAGTGTTTACAGTAATTGTCAGGGTTGAATGTTTGTAATGCCAGGAACTGGCGCTTAGGCAGAGAAGTTGGCCAGAGCTTGACTAGTGGCACAGCTAGGCTGTGACTGGGACCCAAGAGCCTCAGGCTGCAGCCATGCTGTGGAGGGCTGTCATGAAGACCGCCATCTGCTCTGAACTCTTGTGTCTCAGGACAGCCTCCATGGGAGCCATGTATCCCAACACACAGATGTAAAGAACTCTGGCATAAAAGAAGAGTCCCTCATTTCTAACTTAGGTTTCAGGTGAATCTTTTAAACTGGGTCTTAGTCATAAAGTTATCATTATTGAACTCTTTCTTCCTTTTCACATTCCTTTAACCAACATGCCTTCGCACTGTCAACAGCTGCTCTCTCCACACATTCTGTATCCTCATCCGCATTTCCCTCCTAGCTACGATCGCCTCGCGGCATTTGGTCTCCTAAGGAGGAAGCTGAAGGCCAGTTTTGAAGTGAGTGACATTTCCAAGTTACAGAGGTAAGTTCCATTTCCTACATAAAGACTTCATAGACTTTATTTATTTTATGGTTCACTCAGGATGTCCACATATAATTCCAGGGGTACTTGAAATCCGTGTTACTTACTATCATTGTGTTTTTGAAATATGCGTGTTAGTGGATAATTGTCTTTAAATATTCTTTATAATTATCTTTAAATATTCTTATAGTTGAATATATACATATATATTTTGTCTCTCTATACTTAAATTCACTGATGAGAGATTCATAAACACAAGAAAGTCAACATACTTTTCATATTTTTAAGTTTAGTTTTAGTTCAGTGTGAATTTGGTCAATTATTATTGATAGAGTTGATATCTACAGTGACAATACTGCCTAAAGGGCTTGTCCTGGTTTATGTTTACTGTCATAGCCTAATTATTAATAGCTCCCTCTTTCTCTCTCTGGAGTATCTCATTTTAGATAATAAAATTTAAATGTACACTATTTTTATAGCCACTTTTATATGAAATGACTATATTTAGACTCAGATATGGGTAAAGTGAGTTTAAGCTGATATGGACAGGAGCCTTCCCTGTCTTATTTATCAGCGTCACCCTACATTTAATACAATGCTCAGAGTAAATATTTGCTGAATGACTATCTAGGGTAGAGTCTGCATTTTCTGGGGTGTTGAGTGTTAAATTTTCTTCTCATTATGTTCAAGTAATAAGAAACTCTCTTATTTCATCAATCATATTACTTTATAGACTAGTTGATGGATCAGATAATTAGTAAAAAAGACATTAATTGCTAATGCAACAGATGCTGGATACAGAAAAGGTCACTGACCATTCAGTGATCAGGGCTCAGAGGACAGCAGCCTCAACTGTGGTGTCTGGCATTGATATTGCTGGGGCTGGGGCAAACCATGAAGGAAGCAGCCCTGGAAGGTGTCCAGAGAGAGGCAACACCTGAAGTTCTACAGGGGCAGTAGCAAGTGGGATATCTGGCCAGAATCTTGAAGGTTTCAGAGTATTGTCCAGGTGGAAGGATGTGAGCACCCTGCAGAGCTCATGGGGCAGAGCTCTGAACAGGCTCTATCCTGGTGGGGAAAAAGAGGGCAAGTGAGAAACCAAGAACAGAGCCCAATCCTCAGATGGAATCAAAGAGCAGAATGGCAGGGGATGGGGCGGGCAACATCCCCATGTGGCATAGACCCTGGTGCCCATCCTCTGAGATCCCATCAGAAATCTGTAAGACTCCAGTTAGGTTAGAGTCCCAGCACAGCAGCTTGATATGAACATCATCCTACAGATCTGTGGGGGTTCAGTGATCTCTCCCCAGCCAGTGTTGGTGGCTGGGAACAGGTAGGTGGAGGCTGCAGGTAGGGAACAAGCAGCAGCATCCACAGGGGCAGTGGGAGGCACAGGCAGGGGCTCCAAAACATCACCAACATCTCCTAGCCTTGTTCTGCTAGCAGGAGAGGGAGAGAGGGAGAAACATAATGCCACTTGTATGTTTCAAGAATTGTGTGTATTTATATTGCTTAATCTTTACAATAGCAGTGAGATTCACATTGTTAGCCATAGTTCACAATGAAAGTTCCTCAGAGCCAGCATGGCACAGCCTCTTGGTACAGAGGCTGGTCCATTACAAGGTTTCTTTGACTCTGGAGTCCATGCTTGTGGGGTGCTGCTTGCTGGACCATGGGCCAGCTCCCTGCCTTCAAAGCCCTCCCAGTTCAGCTTCCAGCAAGTGTAAAAACGTATCAATGAAGCCCAGCAGGGACTTTTGTGTGTAAGGGGTTGGGGTGGCAGTCAGTCTTTTCCTATATGTTTATTTTCATGAGCAATTTTCTTTATATCTCTCCTTTCGTTTATAGCCACCCAGAAAACTTGCTTCCCAGTATTTTTATTATGGGTTCTCTGATTCTTTATGGATTGTTGGTTGCTAAAAGCAGACAAGTAGATCATCATGAAAAAAAGAAATCTGGTTACATCTTTCTGCAAGAAGCCCCCTTGCCAGGCCACCAGCTGTATGCGGTCGTCATTGACACTGGCTTCCGAGCTCCGGCCAGGTTGACCTCAAAGGTAGCTTGAGCATCTGGGGGTACTCTTTGATGGTGTCTAAGCAATGTCAGCATCAGAAGTGAGGATTTGGTGATTTGGCTTCCCTGTCTGTTACCTGTCACAGCAGGCCCATCTCATTGCTGAGGCAAGGCTTGCCTGCCCTTTCCAGGGCCCTCAGCCTGCACGTCTGTCAGGGTGAAGAGCAGACCCCTTCACCTTCTGCAGCTGTTCCAGTTCCTTCTTCTTCTGTCTCCACTGTGGAAAGCAGCCCGGGGAGATCTGTTCTGTCTCTGAGTGGATCTTTGAGACTCTGAGAATGAGACGTACTATTCTGAGCTTGGGGCAGAAAACGACAGTCCCAGAGAAGCTGGTGGAGGATGAAGGTGGGGTGGGAAGCAGGATGCGGTGGAGGAGGAGGAAATAGTCCAGCACTGGGCCCAGTGGAGCAGCGGTGCCGCGGTGAGCTGTGGAGGTGAGGTCTGCAGGGGCGGAAATGGAGCCTGGGCAGAGCCATGTGCAATTCGAAGTGCGTGCGACACAAATCCCTCAAAGAGAGGGAGGCTCCCTCTACCCTTGAAACTCACGTTCCCATTTCCCGAGGGAACCATGGTTACTTTATGGAATCCATAGGATTGGGGTGTGGATGAGAAAGAGTTAGATGGGAGGATGAATGAGATGGGGTGCCACAGTGTAGTAGGATAGATGGGGACACATTTTTAAAGCTTATGTGGTCCTTACCATAAACCCTTCATCTACCAAGTGTATATTTAAATTGTCTATCAGATAAACATACATGTATATATTCATGAGCAATGCATACACATAGGAATGTTCTTAACCTAACAAAGGAAGATTTAGTGGTGAAGCTTTAGATGGTTTCTAAGGGATGTCTGCTGTCAGCACTGCAATTTATCATTGTGCTAGAAATCCTAGTATAAACAATAAAGCAAGAAATAAAACAGGAATATAAGATTCCAAAAGGGAGAAAGAGATGGCTCTTTTTTTTTTTTTTTTTTTTTTTTTTGAGACAGAGTCTCGGTCTGTCACCCAGGCTGGAGTGCAGTGGCCAGATCTCAGCTCACTGCAAGCTCCGCCTCCCGGGTTCACGCCATTCTCCTGCCTCAGCCTCCCGAGTAGCTGGGACTACAGGCACCCGCCACCTTGCCCGGCTAGTTTTTTATATTTTTTAGTAGAGACGGGGTTTCACCGTGTTAGCCAGGATGGTCTCAATCTCCTGACCTCGTGATCCACCCGTCTCGGCCTCCGAAAGTGCTGGGATTACAGGCTTGAGCCACCGTTCCCGGCCAAGAGATGGTTCTTCACACAGGATGAGGTTGTCTACACAGCAAATGAAGAAGCATGTTCACGCTAATGATTAGCACTAATAGCATTTAAGAAACTTGCTGAATTTTTGATTGAGAAAAAATCATCAAAATAATCTCTATAAAACAGCAATGACTATTTATAACATGGAGTTGAAAACAAGAACCTCTTTGTCACAGTAAAAAATGGTGGGGTGCCTAGAAGTGAATTCATCAAACCCAACATACAAGACCATCATGAAAGAACTATCCCCAATATGCATAAGAGATCTAAATAAAGAGCTATGTTTATGGATGAGAAAGCCAATTTTCCTTTGTCATTTCTCCCAAATTAATCTATAACATTAATAATAATAGTGTGAATGAAATTCTGTTAATATACCCACTTTACAGATGAAAACCTAAGGCATAATGAGGTTAAATCCAATTAAATCTATTCATAATTCTAGGAAGGTGTTTTGTGGAACTTGGAAAACTGATCCTAAAATTCAGGTGGAAAAGAATACAAGAGAATTGCAATACCAGTCATGCCGACTCTCAAGAGAAGAACAGGACAGGGACTCCCTACCCAATATTCAGGCTTATTTTGAAACTGTAGTACCTGAGATCATGTCGTGACCTCAGGAGAGGTACTGAGGAGGGATTTCTGGGGGAGACTAGAGGTCTTACAAACCACAAGAAAGGGTGCACTGTTTAAAAAATATTTTGGAACAATAGCTGTCCTTGTAGAAAAAGGTACTATTGAATCTTTACATCATACACACAAAAAATAAACTCCAGAACATTAGAGACAGAAAGGTGAAAACACAAAGTTTAGAAACTAGTCAAAGAAAATATACACTTTGGAATAAGGAAGGATTTCAGAAACAGAAATATCTTTCTTAAATGAAAGTTTAATAAGTGATATTACATCAGAATTGTTCATTTCTGTGTGACAGAAGACAGCAGTGAGGAATGACAAGCCCAGCCAGATTGACGTGTGCCTCCCCGGGATACGCCCACAGGTGCATAGGTACCCTACTCTGGGTCTAGGCTGCTCTGGCATCTCCCTGCCAAGCCACAGGGAGGAAAATGGCGTACCCACCGTGGTGCTCTCCTGCTCTCATGAGAAAACAAATGCCCTCCCGAAACCTACTTGGGATCTGGCTTTTCTAGATCAAGAAGGTGAGGAAATGGCCAATTCTACCAGGCTCCACTTCAAGGCCCTCCTCTGCTCTCTCCAGGGAAGTCTGGGACTGGGCATGCCCTCTCATTCCCTGGCTCCAGGCTGTGGCACTCCACCATGCAGGTGGTTTTGTGGAAGGGTAAGACACTGGGAGAAAGTGCGAGGAAGCCCTGCCCAGCATTGCATGGCGTCTGCTGTGAAACAGCCTGAGTTCCCACCCCTGTTCTTTGTTTTGAGGTGTACATTGTTTTATGTGGCGACAACAGACTGTCAGAAACCAAGGAGCTCTCCTGTCCAGAGAAGCCCCTGTTTGAAAGGAATTCCAGACATACCTTTATCCTGAGGTATTCCAAAATATTTCACTGCTAGATTTGGGAAAGAGAGGCCAATCAGAATTAGTGTAGCCTTATCACAAATACAAAACAGACTACATAACATTGGTCTCTGATAGTGAGCATCAATTTATATACAAACAATTTTATGATGTATTTTTACAGTTTGTTTTTCTGAGTAGATTAAACAATAGGTTTATGCGAGGCAAGGGAGGAAGGAGGGTGGGGGAAGAAGACTTACTGATTTTACATATTAGTAAAGTTCATAATCAGTGTTTTCTATGACACTAAACCTTCTGACCTTAATTAGGTTTGTCCCCAGTTTGGAAGAGCCAGGACATGTGGTGTCACAAAGATGGCGGGGTTGGAGAAAGAGGGAGTTTAACAAGATAGGATGCAAGCACCTGGCGTTTTAGAAAATATGAAAGGACTGAACTAAATTATTTTTTCTCCTGGTAAATTTCATGCATGATATTTATTGGTTTGGAGTATTATGTCTTCATTAAGAGAGAAAAGGTTAACTTTAATCCACACCAGAGACAAATAGATGAACGAGATTTGTGTGACTTTGGTTTGGGAAAGCTGGTGGATATTGAAGGCCTGAGTGCAGGGTCACTGTGCGTGGTGGGATCTCCCATCCTCTGGCCGGGTTCCAGGGGGCTTCACATGTCACTCTGCATGTCAGTCACCTTTGACATGTCCCATCCCCCCTCTGTGGGCTATCAGTGCCTTGAGGGTGAGCACTGGGGCTGATGGGATGCCAGGACCACACTGTCACCCTCCCAGCTGATGAGACCCTGCTGTGTGTGCCTCCAGCGCTCCTGCCCAGCTGGGCCTGCTGAGGAAGATCCGCCTCTGGCACGACAGCCGTGGGCCTTCCCCAGGCTGGTTCATCAGCCACGTGATGGTGAAGGAGCTGCGCACAGGACAGGGCTGGTTCTTCCCTGCCCAGTGCTGGCTGTCTGCTGGCAGGCATGATGGTCGCGTGGAGCGGGAGCTCACCTGTCTGCAAGGGGGACTCGGCTTCCGGAAGGTAGGCCCCCTCCAGGTGGCCTCTCATGGCGCACCTGGCTGACCGGCAGAGCGTGGCACCTGGCTCTGCTTCGCTTGCCACAGTTGTGTCTTTCAACTCCTCTAAAGTATATTCCTCTTTTCTTAGTTAATTACCAATATATCAAAATATTAAATGATACATTCATTAAGTGGCCATCCAAGCATGAATTAATTACCCTTCACAATTATTAATTATTGCAGTAATGCTTCTCTGTAATTGTAATAAGAATGTAAATTTCTGGAATTTATGGTTCTGGTGGTCTGTGATGTCCAGAGGCCCGTTATTAAAGACTATTCAGTGCCCTGTGTGTGTCCCAAACAACCTAGATAACTATCAATAGAGTAATTACAGATATGGTACATTGTGATCATGGCCAGGATGGCAGGAGATGGCCAAAGTGACAAAATAACAGATAACCTCACAAACTAACCATAGAAGTTGTGGTTTTTGCATGTCCTTTCCATCTTTCCCTATATACAAACAAATTTCATACAATTGAGATAATAATTTTTTTTTTTTTTGAAACGGAGTCTCGCTCTGTTGCCAGGCTGGGGTACAGTGGCATGATCTCGACTCACTGCAACCTCTGCCTCCCAGGTTCAAGTGATTCTCCTGCCTCAGCCTCCCAAGTAGCTGGGACTACAGGCACATGCCACCATGCCCAGCTAATTTTTGTATTTTTAGTAGAGATGGGGTTTCACCATGTTGGCCAGGATGGTCTTGATCTCTTGACCTTGTGATCCTCCCGCCTTGGCCTCCCAAAGGCTGCGATTACAGGCGTGAGCCAACGTGCCCGGCCGCATTTTGCACTTTCTTATTCAACATTTTAGAGTAGGTCTCTTCATGAATTTTTAAAACATCATTTCAGGGCTGTATAATGGCCCACTGCGCATGACCATTTGCTGAAGACCTGTTGGGCATGTATAGCTTTCTTTCATTTATTATGGTAATGGACAACATTGTGGGAACTTTCATGTGTGACTCTCTGTTCCTGATGAGCACTTCCTGCAACTGGGTCTCAAACAGTGGTAAGAGCCAGTGAACTCAGACAGTCCCCAGTGTCGCTGGACCTTGTCAGGCCACTAGGCTTTCTTTCCAACCTGCCCTGTTGCCACCTGCCTTGATGAGAGGCCCAGGCTCAAGACCTTGGCATTTTCAGGCCTGAGATATTGCTAAGCTAGTAAGAAACATGATCACAAAGGATTTGAAAGAAGTTTTCAATCAGTCACAGCATGTGGAAATTCTTCAACATCTGAAACTGGGGCTTCCCCTTAGATGATTGTTTCCTCGTGAGAATGACTGTTTAGCTCGGGAACTGTAGTTAACAATGGGAGACATACATCGCTTATCCTTAAGCTATTGTGCTTGACAGCTTTTTGTGAGAAACGTAGGCTTATTAACTTAGTCACATATAAGCACTTGTGTGTGCTGCGAATCGAGCGTTGCTTGTTGGCTAATCCAGTTACATAAAGAAGATATATTCTTGATTTTTCTGGTATTTGTATCTGTGCTCTGCTCATATTCCATAAGAGCAGTTGCAGTTCTGTGTATAATTTTGTTTTTTCTAGAACAATGTTGAGCCCCAAGCATTATTGAAATTGAATTGGAACTTAAAATTCAGTGCGATTCCTAAGCAACTCATCTCCTGCTGTGTGCCAGACATTGTGGGCTACTGAGGACAGAGGTGGAGGAGACTCAGCCCCACTCTCAGTGCACTCAAAGTCCAGTTGAAATTAAGCATATTGCCCCGGAAAGTTCTGAGAGTGGCGGGGTTTTAAGAAGTCTTAGGAACATGCAGGAGAACCAAGGAGAGACTGATCAGAAGCTCTGGAGAGAAGGTCTCCGGAGGCTGGGCGTGAAGGCATTTGAGAGCCAGGCAGGTGAAGCCGGGAGAAGCATGTGCCAAAGCTCAGGAGGTGCCAGGGGAAGGCCAGGTGGGCCAGAGTCCAGCATGATGGGAGTGTGGCTGGAGCAAGGGGGCTGCCAAGGAGGCAGAAGGAGGAGCAGCTTCCAGAGGCCTAGAGTGAGGTGCTGTTCACCTACACCCACGGCCCACCTAGTACCCAGCTAACCAGCCAGGATAGCAGAGCCAGCGAGTATGGGGAGTGCAGTGCCATCTACCTGCACCACGGCCCACCTGATACACAGCTAAGCAGCTGGGATGGAAGAGCCGGAAAGCTCGCCGTCTCTGCTCAGAAGATCGCGGTTTAACAGTCAGGACTTTGCTTCATTGACAGAAATGCCCATGTCAGGGAACACTTCTCCTGCTTTCCGTTTCAGCTTTTCTATTGCAAGTTCACAGAGTACCTGGAGGATTTCCACATCTGGCTGTCGGTGTACAGCAGGCCCTCCTCCAGCCGCTACCTGCACACACCACGCCTCACCGTGTCTTTCACCCTGCTGTGCATCTACGCGTGTCTCACTGCCCTGGTCGCTGCTGGAGGGCAAGAGCAGGTGAGGGCCGTCGCTTTGCCTTACAGCAGCTTCCAGATCCCAGACTACACTGTGGCCCCTTTTTGCCTAAGAAATCAACAAAGCTCACAGTCCTCTGAGAAAAGTGTAAACCAGGGGAAGCAAGCCTGGCTGCCTGGGGACCAGAGAAGGAGCAGGAGGGCTCTGCCCGGTGTGGCACTGGGTGGGCCTGCACAGCCCTGACTCTGCTGGCTCGGTGGACAGCTGCTCTGTGGGAGCTCGTGCCCAGGCCCAGCAGCAGAACTTTTCCAGAGAGCCTGGCAGTCAGTTGTCTTTGAGAATGATCTTGAATTTTTTTTTTAAGTTGGCAATTCATTTAGATTTTGAACAAGTCCTCTGGACAAAAGAACGCAGAGCCATTCTGATGGCCACATTTTCCCTCAAGATGCCAGTTTGCACTGGCAACTCTGGTCAGATTGTTCCTCATGAGATGTAGTAAATTACTTCGAAATCAGTGTCGGCAGTTAAAATGGAGACCGTCCCTTTCCTGAGGAAAAACAACACAGCAGGACGTGGGCTGAGGGAAAACTGACTTGTTTACTATGACAACATCATGGCCATTCATGCACCTGGCCCACCGGGTTCACTGCTGGGTCGTGGTGCGCCTGGAGAATGTGGTGACAAGGTCCATTTCCGAGGAGGGGGCCAGCGACCCATCCATGTGACAGCCAGGCATAGTGGCTCCTTTATGACACCAGGTATCAGAGAGATCCAATAACAATTATGGATTGGTGAGATTGAAAAAATAACAATGCATAGAATTTGTAAAAAGAGGATAAACAAGTATCATCAAGTAGCAGGAAGGGAGCAGCTCTGTCCAGCTGGAAATAGACCAGGGCCTGTGGTGAGGAAACCTACGGTCAGTCTCTTCTTTGAGGCTGACATGTTGTCTGACATTGGGCCACTGACCACTTCTCTCTGTTCATTGGTACCTTGTGGGTGTTGATGCCTTGCTGGATCGTAGCCATGATTCAATCCATGGAGCACGTGCCTGGTAGAGAGTGGGTGCTTGGCAAGCATTTGTACAATCCGAAAGGATTTGTATAAGAAGAAACAAAATGATTGCGTGTGTTTTTTTTTCACTCCTGGGGTATGAGAAGCCTTGCTGGATTCCTTCTGCTTGTATCCATCATATCAGTTCTATATATAGATCTATTTTTTTCTTAGAACAATATTGAACATGATGCATTATTTAAATTGAATTGTGGCCAGGGTGGTAGCTCACGCCTGTAATCCCAGCACTTTGCGGGGCCGAGGCAAACAGATCACCTGAGGTCAGGAGTTTGAGAGCAGCCTGGCCAACATGGTGAAACCCTGTTTCTACTAAAAATACAAAAATTAGCTGGGCGTGGTGGTGCGTGCCTGTAATCCCAGCTCCTCGGAAGGCTGAGGCAGGAGAATCACTTAAACCTGGGAGGCAGAGGTGGCAGTGAGCCGAGATCTTGCCACTGCACTCCAGGCTGGGTGACAGAGCAAAACTTCATCTCAATCAATCAATCAATCAATTGAATTGTAACTTAAAATTCATAGTTCGTGAAGAGAGCACTTTTATTAAATATAATGTATGTATTCACATTACATATATTTGTAATTACACCATGACTGTTTTAAGTTGGACTCATATCAGGTTGATGTAACGGCTGCTGTTGGTTTGTTGCAACCCCAGTTGGATGTCAGCCCCACCCTTGGATCCTTCAGGGTGGGTCTCCTGTGTACCCTCCTGGCTTCTCCAGGGGCCCAGCTCTTGTCCCTGCTCTTCAGGCTCAGCAAGGTACCTGCGACTTGTCCTCATGGCCCTGTTCTCCTGAGCAGCCCCTTCATTGCTGGGGAACACACTTGGCGAACCACCTCTTTCCTTCTGCAGGAAGCCCCGGGGCCTGCCCGAGCAAAGCCACACTGCCCGCCTAGAGGAGAAGCACAGGCCGAGGCACCCCAGGGTAAATGTGTGTTAAAACTCTCAGAAACTCTCCGTGGAGCTGAGCCTTTTGCACCAATCTACTAAGTAGAAATTGTATCTTCTGCTTTCAGTTTGCACTGTGTTTATTACGAGTAATGTTGGGCATCATTTCATGTGTTTAAAAGTCATTTTATTTTCTGTGGTCTGTCCATTTTCTTTGCCCACATTTACATGAACCTTATAAAATCCTTTCTTTTCTGAGTGATATATAAATACTTTTCACCAGCTAAGTAAAGTAGGTCTTTGTCAGATGGATAGTGAATCCATTTTCTAGTTGCTAGTGCCATTTGTTTTGTTAATTAAACATTTTTCTCAAGCTACCATGTTTCCTTAAGGCAGCCTCGAGTGGGTGTGAGGGTTGCCCAAGCCAATACCAGGACTGAAGCATCAACAAAAGTCCTCGTTCTAGTCTTGTTCTCTCGGAAGTACTCATTCTGGCTGAGTCAGGAAGGAAGAGTATTTGCTGAAGAAAGAAGTATCCCTGCTAATCATTAAACATATCCCTGTCTAAATGTATGATCCCAAAACATCACACATTGGACTTTTATTTTTTTGAATCAGTTCCTAATTCCTGCCGAAGGATACCAGACGCACAGGAGCCATGCAAGGTAAATCAACCATTACACGCAGCAGCTAATCCTCTAGCATGAAATGCGAGCAATTAGATTTCTCTGGCGTCCTCCCTTGGCTATGGTCTGGCCATGGATGGGTCAGGCCCAAGGTGAGATGGACACAAGGAAAGATCGATGCAAGACCTGCTGTGCTGGCTGGGGGCCGTCCTCCCTAGAGGGAGGTCTGTTTCCCAGGACACATGCCACAGCAGCCCGGCTGTCCAGGTGGGTCAAAGAGAAGGGGTCTCAGCAAAGGCCTGAAACAGGAAGGAAGCGCAGCCCAGCAGAATTCGGAAAGCCCCGTGTGTCTACTCAGTAAATACCGGCAGGACCGTGGGAGAGACACTGTGGAACAGCAAGGCTCGGGGTGATTGCTCTGTGAGCTTCTCCACCTCCTTGTGAGGAGGGGGCTCAGAGAAGCTGCCCCAGTGCTGGGAGCTCCGTTCCAGGTCTCAAAGAGGCTTGTGACACGGGGCAGTTGAAGGGCAGCTTCTAATGGCACCGCTGCGGTACCCCATTGCTATAGTGCTTTTCGGATCTGTGTGACTGCCCCTTTGCTTACGTGGGATTCTGCTCTGTGGGACACGTGAGGGCACACACGATGCCGGGTTTGCCAGGTTCTAACTCCCTGGCGGCAGCTCTGCCGCTCCTGTTCCTGAGGGTGGTACTCCCGAGCCGCTGCTTGAAACACAGTGTGCCTTCCATGCCCCAAACACCATGCCAGAGCTCTGTGCCCTCCCCACTTGGAGGCTTTGTTCAACCAGTTGCTCCTGGCTGAATTTCCCTCTGTGGCAGGGTCGTGCCTCCCAGAGAACCAGGTGCAATCACCCTGACTGCATGGAGCTGCTATTAGGCCACCAACATTTCCCCAGGCGCGGCCACCATCGTCCGAGGGGTATGAAGGAGCCGGCTCTCAGGCCGCCTGTGCTTCCTCCCTCAGAATTCTTTAGAGGCCTGAGCACCACACCCTGCCCATGTCAGGCCCATCCTCTGAGAAGGCGGCAAGCCACACCACTGTTGAGCGTCACGTGTGAAGCCCTGTCTGTGGAGACATTAACCCTGGCATGACCTTGTCATTCTAGCATCCTGCATCAGCCATTGTCTCTGGGAGTGGCAGGGCCCAAAGGAAGGCAGCAAGTGATGATGGCACAGCCTGTCCAGCCCCTAAGCTGGAGGCCCATGGGGCTGACCACAGCGGGACTGCTCTGATGGGGAAGAGCCACTGCTGCCCTCCCTGTACTCAAGGTAACTGGCTCGCAACCACAACCCCCTTCCTGCCAGTCCAGCAGACCTGCAGCCATTGGGAGAGGTGGGGCAAGCAGAGCTACAGTTGGGCCAAATGTCACTGAATACTCTAGTCTTATCTAAAAACCAGGCATGGGCCCACCCAAAACTGAGGCGTCCAACTTTCCTCCAAAGTCTTGGTGCTTTCTGGCAGGTACTTAACATGGTCAGATCTTTTTAAAAGTCAAGTAATATGCTCATAACCTTTTTAAAGTATTCTGGAATGTGAAGCTTTGCATTTTTTTAATGCTAAGGACAGTGAATGATAGTCCCAGCTTCCAATTATGCTGGAATGTCAGCAGTGAACTGATAGAGGCAGGGATTACCCTAGAACAACCAGGGCTGTGCCCAGGGAGATTGAATCCTGCTGCAATCCTAGGAGGCCAATCATGGCAAAGGGGAGACTGTGGTGGGCCTAGCCTGGCAGGGGTGTGTGGCTTTGGGATCCTGGAGCCATGTGGTACGTGAGCAGATGGTTTAATCGAGGCTCCAGCTCAGCCCAGGTCCTTGTGTACTGGATTCAGGTGCTTGTTCACAGTGACTGGCAAGGCCTGTGCATGCAGCTACGTCTGGTTGGACCCATGCTGCACAGCACCTAACACAGTGGGGCACAAAAAAGATCCTTTCTGTGAGTGAACAGGCTTCAGGCAGGTGAACCTTCAGTGTAGGCACAAGTATCAGCAGTAGATCAGAAGGGAAATTCATCCCAAGGACCAGCGACCCTCCCAGACAAGCTGGACACGTGGCCTGGGCTGGAAGGGAGCACTCAGGAGTACAAGGCTCACACTGGCAGACCAGCCACCGATGAGGTTTTGGAGGAGGTATGGCTCAGGACGACACCACTGTCCCAGTCACAGCTCACATTCCTTGATTTATGTTCAGCCAGTGTCCCTCGGTTTGCCTAATACCAGCTTCCCAGCAAGAGCTCCTTAGTTGTTGAAAGGTGTTGTGCTCGATTGCCCTAGGTTGACGTGGCATCCTGCCTCTAAGAGCAGTCGCTAGAAAATGGGCTGAGGTGGCTGCACCTGGAGGTATGAAGAGCTATATAGGGCAACCCTCTGGTCCTGTACCTGGCCCTGGGGAAATCACACAGCAGAGAGGGAAGGATGAAAACCACAGGGGACCAGTCACAGCCCTGTCCCTCATGGTGTGTGGGACCTGATCCAAATCAGGGCCGACCCTCAGATCCCAGGTCAGCCTGCTTAGTTGTTTGGGGTCTGAAATGGAAACTGATCCCTCTGCCTCTGATGTTGGGCATCCATAGGTCTGTTCAGAATAAGAGGCCCCCAAAAGCCTTCTGAGGGCACAGCGAGGCAGGAGTTGCTGCTCCCCACCCCCATCCCCACCCCAGACCCTCAGGTGAGCACCAATGTCCCAGCTCAGCAGTCGGGCAGGAGTTCCCTTGTTCTCAGCCTGTGCGTTCTATTCGGGACCCCAAGGGATTGGAGGAGGCCTGTGGCTAGGAAGGCCCTCTGCTTCACTCAGTCTGCTGATTCAGATGTTAATGTCACCTGGAAACACCCCCAACCCCGAACACACTCAAAAATCACATTTAACCAAATGCCTGGGCACCCTGCAACCCAGTCTAGTTGATGCCCGAGATTCACCACCACACTCCGCGTGATGGAGATGCCAAGGTCTCTTAAGCTGCCTTGTCTCTGTCCTGCTTTTCCGCAGCACCCAACAGTGGTTTGGAGGGACTAATGCCCCGGTGGTCAAGGGCCCCTCAGCCTTGGTGGAGCTCTGCAGTGTGGGCCATTTGTGGGACCGCTTCTCTGGCCTGCGGTTTGGGGACAGGATTTCTAGGCTACAGGTAAGCCGTAGAGGTTTTCAAACATCCTCAGGTCCTCAGATGGAAAGTCTCGCATTTGTAAATAAATCCCCGCATTTCTGGGAACTCATCGGATTCAGGCTCCAGATGTCGCTATTGCTATTTTCTCCCTCATTTCTCCCTCCCACCTCCTGGGGTAAATAAAATCATATGCAGATCCCAATGGGTGGCTTGGCCTGGTCAGCCCTGCCACGGCAGAAGGCCTGGATGGAGTCCAGATATTAAACAAGAAGCTGCAGGACGCCCGCCTAAGGAAGGAAGGAACCCAGCTGCCGAGCTCCTGAGAGGAGCCAGTTCCCAGCCAGGAGCTCTGGCTAGAATATGCTATTCATGGTCTCCCATCATTTGAAAAAGCATATGCCTTTGGGACAGGGATTATGATGCATGTGTCACAGATTCTGATCCTGTCACCCCGGCACATGCTGCCTCTCTGGCTCCTGTCCAGCTTGGACTTGCCATCGGAGACCGCAGGGTCATTCAGTGTGGCTCCATGGCCCACGTCTTCATAAACCACAAAGAGTAGCTGCAAAGCCAAGGCCCTTTCTTCCCATCTCTTCCATCTCAACCGTAGATGTTGAATCACTCTGTGAGAATGGGCAGGTACTTAGACCTCTCTTGTGCCTCCGTTTGCTCATCTGTAAAATAGGAACATCAGAGAGCTTAATTCTTAGGGCTTGGGGAGGAGCAGCTGAAATATGAAAGCTGTCCTGTTAGCATCATGCCTGCCCCAGCGGAGTGCCCGCCGGCATCCAGCTTTGTTGTTGTTGCTGCTGTTATTATTATTATAGCCCAACCTGTTTTCTTCCCCCTTCCCCTCTCTGTGCTCTGTTCCATCTGCCTGTTGGGTTTTCCTTTCTCTTTCCCACTGGGCAGCTTCAGGGAGGTCAATGTCCTCTTAGCAGACAGGGGTTCCCCTCCGATGAGCAGAAAGACACTGCCCACGTCCAGCACCACTCCCACAGCTGGCTTCCTGCCATGGCAAGGCCATGGGCCCTCATCAGGCAGTGTCCCTGTGCTTAGGCAGCAATGACTGCTGGGTGGCCTGCTGCCCTAGAGGGTGCTGACCACCACACTTTCCCTGGGGGCAGGTTTGGCCAGGAGCAGTGTGTGCGGTGGCTGCACCTGCTGTCCCTCTCCGTGGTCTGCTGTGTTTTCATCACCCAGCCGCTTATGGTAAGAAACATCCTCCATGGTAGAAGTGCCTTCCATCAGGAGGGGACCTAGACGGGAAGGGGAAATAGAGGCTTCATTTGGTGGTGTATGACTTTTCTTTATACCCTGATTGCAACTGTGGTGAGAGAGAACCAGGAGCCAGGCTCTGTGCTAAGCTGCACATGGGCCAGTTCTTTAATCCTCATAAACATCTTCGAGAAGTGAACCACTTTAACCCACATTTTTCATTTGAGGAAATTGAGCCTCAGAGAATTTAGGTCTCTTGGGCGAGGTTACACCTGGTGAGTAGCTGGGCTGGGAATCCAAGGCAGTGACTACTGGTGTCTTTAAAACTGGGAGATGGAGTCCTGTTCATGATTAGGGGACAGGAGGACAGCTCTGTGTGGAACGAACACGGGCACAGGGCGGCTCTCTGCTCTGTCATGTTTTTCCTTCCAGGTATGCCTCATGGCCTTGGGTTTTGCTTGGAAAAGAAGAGCTGACAACCACTTTTTTACTGAGTCTTTACGTGAGGCTACCAGGGATCTGGACTCTGAATTGGCAGAACGTTCCCGGACTCGCCTCCCCTTCTCTTCAAGCTGCAGTATTCCTGACTATGCAGGCGAGGTGGAAAAAGTAAAAAAATGACCTATGCAGTGCAAATTGAGCTTTAAAAAACTGCTTTATGTTCTATCACTCGTATCTGAATGTAGGCTTTGAATTCAAATTGGGTTGCATCTTTGGAGACCCATGGGATGTCTTAATTTCTTATGTTTCTTTGCACACACATATATGATAGATGAACACATAGGACTTATTTTTTTTTTCACTCCCATCCTAAAGAAGTTAGAGCACCAAGAAAATTAGCATATTTTAAAATACTGAAGCAAATGAGAACTCTAATTCTTGGCCATGATTTTGGAGAACTTTTAGGCCATTTGCCCTTCAGTGGACCCACAAAAATGTATTCCTCCCCATCATTCCTCCCTCCCTGACTTCATCCCTTCGTCCCTTCCTCCCTCCCTTTCTTCTTTCTTTTATTCAGTTTTGCCTATTGTATGTGTAGCATTCTGTTGGTCAGTGTGAATGATATGAAGGAAGAGAAAGGTCTACTGGCCACTGCAAAGAAATTCACAGGCTCATTGATTAAGTGCACATGAAATGCATGTGCAATTCTGTACTCTTGTAATAACCACAAGTCACTTATGACCAAGGACCCAATCCCAGTTCATTTAGAATCAGACCCCGGTCTGGGCCTCTGCTCATCTCCGCCCTCCTCCTCGCAAAGGATCCTGATAAACTCCCTGTCTGAGGACCTGTCTGAGGCCTCTCAGCCCTGCCTGAAACCAGGGCTGCTGCTGCTGAAGATGGGTGGTGCACACAGGCTATGTATTAGTCATTGTGCTATTTTGCATCTACATTGTATTTACGTTTGTCATATCATTTGTTCCTTATAACACCTTATGAATTAGGCAGCATCACTGCACCCCATTTAAAGATGATGTGAAGCAATTAGGCCCAGGGTATACTGCAATAAAGGGGAGTCTGGGGCCCAAACCTGGCCCACCTTGCCCTTTCCTCCTGCACCCCCGCCCTGCAGCACCTTAGCTCTTGAGAAGCAGCATTGCCCTGGTTCCCTCACACCTGTTGGATCTCAGTTTTCCTTTGTGCTTCGAAGGCTGTCCTTCCTCTTCTCCCCTCGTGCAACTATGCCCTGCTGTGCTGCAAGTTTGTTCATTTTCTTTCTATCGTCCCAGCCTTGGGGGTGAGGCTCCTTCAGATGAATTCAGCCTGATCCTGAGGGCCAGGCTGTGTCATCTCCAAACCTACGCATGGCTCATTAGCACCTTAGAATCGGGATGCCCCCCACACCCAAGCCTCCCCACGGATTTCTTGGCCACACATGTTCCCTTCTCAGAACGGCACAACAGCCGAAGGGAGTCACTTAACTCCCAACACCCTGCATGTGCAGCTTTATATTGTTTGCATCCCTGCTGTCGAGTTCCTAGAAGCCCAAGTCTCTAGGAGGAAGGACTGTCTCTGATTCCTCAGATGTCCCCAGTGCCTGATCCAGTGAATGTGTGTTGATGAATGAATACCTACAATGAGTTCATTTATCTGGCTACTGTTATGCCCTGTCCATGAACAGAGTATAAAAGTAAAAATGATTTTTGAAGAAAGAAAAGAAAGGTCATTTCTTGCTAAGACTATACTTTAAAATGATTTTTTCATACCTTGAAAGTCTCTGAGAGAAAATACTGTGCCCGTGCCCAAGATAATTGCTGCTGTAATTTGGCGGTAGTAGACACACCCCTCGTGTACAGCAGCTCTTTGTAATAGCCCAACTGCAATCCCTGCCAAAAAAGCTTGCCTGAGACATGAGCAGATTTTTAAAAATGGGTCTACCCCCGTCTCTGATCCCTTCCCCAACAACCTGGTCTATGTTATTCATACAAAGTGCCTCTTTGTTCCCAAATGCCAGGCTGAATGTACAGCACTGCAATGACGCATTCCTTGGCTTGGCAGGAGCACCAGGGGCCTCTCTCCTTCCACCCGACAGCCCACGGCTCACCGGGCTCTTGTCCCTGACAGGTCTTGGCTGCCCGACAACAAGCTCGCCACCTGCGCTGGGCACATCCACCCTCCAAGGCCCATCTGAGGGTCACCAGAGAGAGGATGAGGAGAGAGAGTCGCACACAGGCTGCTCTGAGGTGGGTGGCGGCCTCTGTTGGGAGGGCTTACTCCACTCTAGCTCCCTTCTCAGAGGGGGCGCCCCACTGCTGCTAGTCCTCCTGGGAGATTGTTCTCCTCGAGGAGTCGCGAGTGGAGGTGGGGACCACCTTGCTGTCCCCAGAGCTATCCTTATCTATGTAACAGCCTGTACTGCCCAGCAGATGGGAGGAATTCAGGGAAAGAGAATTGAAGTCAGAAAACTCAGTTCCACAATTTGCCCATGATGAGAAATTGATTAAGAAAGCTTTCTCCTCTGGGCCTCAGCTTCATGCATCCAGCATGGATTCACACACACAGTTGGATTTCATCCCACCCAGACGTGTGCTTAGCACATGGTCTAGGGCTTCTGCTTCTCCAACTGGGACACACAGGGATGTGGAAGCTCGTAAGATAAATGCAACACCTCTTCTTAGGGCATGGATTTAGCCCAGTGACAGGTATTTTAAAATATTTAATATTCAGATATGCACAGCTGGTGTTCATAACATATTTTAAATTTTTTTAGATAAAATACAAACCTTAATAAATACCACGCTGTGGCAAAGCTCTCCAACTTCTACCTCCAACACATTTCTCTCAGTGGTACCATCCCCCTCCAATCATGGTGGTGCTGGATGGCAGCCACCGCAAGGAGCCTTCTCTAAATGCTAGCCAAAATCCCTCTTCAAATTTGAAACACGAATTCGGTCTCCTGCAAATCTTTCTGGTGTAGTTTGTCAAGGATTTGGGAATTTCTGATAGTTTTTAAAAAATGGCATGTCATAGAAGCACCTCCAACCATCTTCCTTAAAAAACAATCCCTTCATACCATGTGGCACACCATTAGCTTCCCCTTAAATATTTTCACATCCCTTTCCAAGGAAAAGAGCTGTGGTTGTGTTAGGATGTCACATTTAAAGGCGAATGGGAGAGGAATTCCGGGAAGATGGAGCGGGGGCCAAGTTTTTTACTCTTACCAAATCTCCTCATAAAAATAGAGCAATTAAGATAGCAAAAACAAAACCCATAGAAAACATGCACAACAAAATTACATGAGTTGGCCGCCGCCACCACACACACCCCCAAAGGCACTCAGGTGGGAACCAACCAGAGAGTGCACCCACCCTGTAGCTCAGCAGCTACAGAACATGGTGGAGGGAAGGATAGGGTACCTGATGTATCTGAGAATAGGAGAACCCCAAGCTCTTGTAGGTGTTGTTCACTGGGAGTGTGGTGGGCACATCTGGGAGGAATTTGCACAGTCACGTTTACAGGTGAGTGCAAGGTCTGGAGGTCTGGAGCTGCTGGGCCAGCTCAGCCCTCAGAACTAAGCAAACCCAGCTCTGCCAGGACATAGCCCTCTGGGGTGGGGTGGCTTGGGGCACTGCTGGGGGAAGCATCTAAACCAAGCAGAACAGGCCCAGAGAAAGCATTTAGGAAACAGGCAAAACTAGTAAAGTATTAGGTTACAAAATTAAAAGACAAAAACCAATATCATATTTATATACAAGCAAAAGTCAGAGATTTAATACAAGACCATATTCAACAAAGCAAATAATAAAATAAATACAACAAAATACACTTAGGCATAATCTTAAGTTTCTCTAAGATTTCATTGAGGAAAACTTCCCTATGACCAAAAATCCAGACACAAAAGGGGAAAATAAAAAATAAATTGGATTACATAAAACTTGAAGAGAAAAAAAAAACTCCTACATTAAAAGAAACTATTTGTAAAATAAAATGACAGCGACAAACTAAGAAAAAATATTTGTAACAAAGTTTTAATATTCTCTCTTTGTTTTTTGTTTTTCGTTTTTTTTTTTAGACAGAGTTTTGCTCTTGTTGCCCAGGCTGGAGTGCAGCGGCTCAATCTCAGCTCACTGCAACCTCTGCCTCCCAGGTTCAAGTGATTCTCCTGCCTCAGCCTCCCAAGTAGCTGGGTTTACAGGCATGTGCCACCACGCCTGGCTAATTTCTTGTATTTTTAGTAGAGACAGAGTTTCTCCATGTAGGTCAGGCTGGTCTTGAACTCCTGACCTCAAGTGATCCACCCACCTCAGCCTCCCAAAGTGCTGGCATTATAGGCATGAGCCACCACTCCTGGCCTAAGGGATCAGCAACTCTTTAAAACATAAAACTGGACTGGAAAAGTGAACAGAGAGTTCACAGAAAAAAAGAAATTCAAATGGCTCTTTCCCTTACAGTAAGAGAATTGCAAATTAAACTGTGAAAATAAAAAAATGTGGCCACATACTCTGTCAGTGAGGCCACGGCAAATAGAGACTTTCACACAGTGCTGGTGTGAATGCAAAATGGTACGGCCACTATGGGGGAAATTCGAAGTCTCTACACAGCGATAGATTCATTTACCGTTTATCCAGCATCTCCAGTTCTTAGAATCGCTCTTAAAGACACATTAAGGAAAACATGAGCAGACCCATGCACAAAGCCATTTGTGTGGGAACTTTTGTAATGAGAATAGCCTGGAAAGAACCCACATGTGTTGCTGGAGGGACAGGAACACAGTGGAGTAGTGTCCAGCTATGTAGAAGCATGAGGACTATCCCTCCAGACTCCCAGGGAGAGGCCTGTAGGAGTCACTGCAGGAGTGAAGCCGGGTGGAGGAAAGCAGGCGTGCTGTGCTGCCCACTGCTTAATGAAAGGGGACATGAATATGCGTGCCTGTGGATCTGCTCACCCTAAATAAAACAAGGGAAACACAATCCAGGCACCTTTAGGAAATATTAGTAGTTACTTATGGGGAAAGAAGGAATACGATTTTTAAAAATCTGTGTTAAGGTTAAAAATTCGAATTTATAAGCCTAGTCTCTAAGTACAGAAAAGAACGAAGGGAAAACACCCTAAAGCTGTTTTCATCAATCGTATTGTTAGTGGAGCGTTAGTATCTTTATTCTCATTGTTGATTTATTGTGGGGTAAAGGAAATGAAGAATTCTGTTATTTTCTAATTCTGTCATTCCTGGTGTCCTTTAAAAGTGGAATTCTTGATGTGAGAGAAAGAAGGTACGGATCTGAGTTCAAGGAAGTCAAAACTCTGTAGTCCTGAATTTGAATTGCAAGTATAGGTATGGAATCATGTGGGTTTTTTTTTTTTTAAGGAAAATATATATATATATATATTTTCTAGATCTTTCCAGCAAAAAAAGACCTAGAAACAGCCCAGAAGCAACACACACTTTTAACACCTAGATTTGGTCCGCCAAAAAGAAATAGGAGTCACTGGGATTCCTGATTTGAAGACGGTGATGGAAAATGTTTAAGATGAGCCTGGAATCTTTCTTAGGCAAGGGAGCAATTAATAACTGCTGGAGTCATTGTCAGAGGACCAAGAAGCCAGTTTAAAGAGGTTCAGATTGGTCAAACATGGGGTAATTAGACATCAAGATTAGAAACTACTGAATTGAAGTTCATGAAATCTATCTAAAGCCATGAGCTGGTAACAACACCCGCAATGTAATTGATCAGTGTTGGTGGACACCCAGAAACCAACTTGATAAAAGCCAGTGAAAGTCTGCCTTTCCTATACAAACTGTACCCCTGGGAAACCACATCACAGGAGGGGGGATAGTTCTCTTTAGAGAGGAATTCCAGCTAACGAATGAGGACTAGGCAATAGAATTAGAGCCTGACCATTTTTGCAGTTTTAATGAAGTAATGAATCTAGGCATTGCTCATTAACAGTGGTCAACATAAAAGAGAGGAGAGAGAGAGAAACATCAGACATTCTGTGTCCGCTGGTGGGAAAACACCATCATCTATGAGGCAACCTACCCAAAACAGTCCAATCTTAATCTGATGAAGTGATTTTGCCAACTTGTAGTTTACAGTAAGAGTATGTTGACACCTCCATCGAAAAGCAGGACTCTGAGAACATGCTCAACAAATGGATTGCAAAGAAGCAAAAATAAATAGAGATGATACCCGTAGACTGGAAGAGACATGAGGAGAAAAGCAATTAATGCAATTCGTCATAGTAACAGACTAAGAAAAGCCATATGATCATCTCAATAGAGGCAGGAAAAGCATTTGATAAAATTCAACATTAATTCATCCAAAAAAAAAAAAAAAAGAACCTCTCAGCAAACTAGGAGTAGACGTAGGAATAGAAAAGAGTTTCCCTGAACTAATAAAGGGTATTTATGAAGACTCGACACCTAACATCATACTTAATAGAGAGACATTGAATGTTTTTTAAGATAACGAACAAGGCAAAAATGTCCTCTCTGATCACACGTATTGAACATCATTGGAAGTCCTAACCAATGCAATAGGCAAGAGAAAGAAATTAAAAACGTATCGATTTGAAAGGAAGAAATAAAACCATCTATTGGCAAATGACATAAATCGTCTACGCAGAAAATCCCAAATAACTTACAAAAACAAGGGTTCTGGAACTAACAAGTGAATTTAGCAAGTTTGCAAGACAAGTCAGTACACAAAAGTAAATTATATTCCTATGTACCAGCAATGAACAATTGAAATTTAAAAAGGAATACCATTTACAACAGCACCAAATAAATTAAGTACATGGACGTAAGTCTAAGAAAACGTGTGCAGGATCTGTATGTTGAAAATCACAAAACTCTGATGAAGGAAGTCAAGAAGATCTGAATAAATGAAGAGATGTACTGTGTGCATTGGTTGGAGGACTCAGTAATGTTCAGGTGTCGATTCTTTCTGCAGTTTCAATGCAATACCACAAGATTTTTATTTATTTATTTATTTTTTTGATACAGAGTCTCACTCTGTCGCCCAGACTGGAGTGCAGTGGCGCGATCTCAGCTCACTACAACCTCCATCTCCCAGGTTTACGCCATTCTCTTGCCTCAGCCTCCTGAGTAGCTGGGACTACAGGTACCCGCCACCATGCACGGCTCTTTTTTTATATATATATACTTTATATATATATATATATATACTTTTAGTAGAGACGGGGTTTCACCGCGTTAGCCAGGATGGTCTCGATCTCCTGACCTCGTGATCTGCCTGCCTTGGCCTCCCAAAGTTCGAGCCACTATGCCCAGCAAAATACCACAAGCTTTTTTACAGATATTGACAAACTGATTCTAAAATTTATATGGAAAGCAAAGGAACTAGAATAGCCTAAACAATTCTGAAAATGATGAGCGAAGTCAGAGGACAGACACTATCTGGCTTTAAAACATACTATACAGCTGCAGAAACCAAGGCAACATGATGTTTGGGGACAGATAGACATGCAAATCAATGGAACAGAATAGAGAACCCAGGAATAGACTTACGCAAATATGCTAAACTGATTTTTTGGCAGAGGCGCAAAGATGATCCAATGGAAAAAGAATAGTCTTTTAAAAATGGTGCTGGGGGCCAGGCATGGTGGCTCATGCCTGTGATCCCAGCACTTTGGGAGGCCAAGGCAGGTGGATCACCTGATGTCAGGAGTTCAAGACCAGCCTGGTCAACATGGTCAAACCCCATCTCTATTAAAAATACAAAAAATTAGCTGGACGTGGTGGTGGGTGCCTATAATCCCAGCTACTCAGGAGGCTGAGGCAGGAGAATCACTTGAACCAGGGAAGGGTAGGTTGCAATGAGTCGAGATTGTGCTACTGCACTCCAGTCTAGGCGACAGAGCTAGACTCTGTCTCGGGAAAAAAAAAAAAAAATGGTGCTGGAAAAACTGGATATTGATATGCAAAATAAATAAACAAATAAACCCCAACACACACCTCACGCTTTATACAAAAATTTCCTCCCAGGGATTTAAAAGCCGAGTTTCATTTAAAATCTTTTGGCCCAGCATAGTGGCTCACGCCTGTAATCCCAGCACTTTGGGAGGCCGAGGCGGGCAGATCACTTGAGGTCGGGAGTTCGAGATCAGTCTGACCAATATGGAGAAACCCCGTCTCTACTAAAAATAACAAAAGTTAGCCAGGCGTGGTGGCACACACCTGTAGTTCCAGCTACTCGGGAGACTGAGGCAGAGGAATCGCTTGAACCCAGGAGGCGGAGGTTGCAGTGAGCCGAGATTGCGCCACTGCGCACCCGCCTGGGTGACAGAGTGAGACTCCATCTCAAAAGAAAAATTGCAGATTGAAACATTCAGATACCTACATACAGGGTCTGTATGGATGCTAACTTAAAAACTCTTCTTACAGAGACATTTCCATGGACATCCTCATGCTGCTTCTGCTTTGGGGTATAATGTATGGGAGGTTTTCTCAAGATGAATACTCCCTCAATCAAGCTATCCGGAAAGAATTTACAAGGTAGGAGGTTTGGGTAACTCCTCTAGATCTGGGGCCATTGCACTAGTCCATAGCCTGCGTGCACCTTCCCCATATTTCACAACCCACATATGAAATATAAGGAAGGTTGTCACAATTTCCCTGGTATTAATAAAACCCCCTCCATTCGCAGACTTTGGATACATTCTTAGCATTTTCTTTGGGGTAAATAGTGAAACGAGGATATTTCAAGGAATTTTAAGTTCTGCACCAAAACAGGGTCTTGCAGTTTCTTTTTTGCTGGAGACATCAGTTTTCTGCCAAAGCCTATGGTTGCAGTTCATAATAACCGACACTCAAGTTCAAACAGCTTCTTTTTTTCTTGTTGTTTTTTTTTTTTTTTTTTTTTTTTTGAGACAGAGTTTTGCTCTTGTCACCCAGGCTGGAGTGTAATGGCGCGCTCTCAGCTCACTGCAATCTCCCAGGTTCCAGCAATTCTCCTGCCTCAGCCTCCCAAATAACTGGGATTACAGGCATGTGCCACCACGCTCGCCTAATTTTTTTGTATTTTTAGTAGAGATGGGGTTCACCATGTCGGTCAGGCTGATCTTGAACTCCTGACCTCAAGTGATCCACCTGCCTTGGCTTCCCAAAGTGCTGGGGTTAAAGGTGTGTGCCACTGTGCCCGGCCTTCAAACAATTTCTAACACCTCTCAAGTTCTTGATCATTTCTCAAGTTACTCATTTGCTTCTTCCTCCTTCTTTCTATAAGTAGTAGATGCTGACCATAGGTAAATCTAGCAGAACTGAAAAGTGAAAAGCGGAAAAAGTTCCGTGATGCCACCGGGCAGAGGCAAGCATGATAGCATTTTGTTGTGTCCTATTTCTTGTCCATGTCTCAGTGCTTCTAAAATTGGGATGCATATGGTCACCAACAGGTGCATTTAATGTAGTCTTTCTTTTTTGTTGAGAGTTGTTCTTGAATCCATGGTTAGGCTTTATTTTTACCTGCCACAAATAGTCAGTCTGATAGTCCTTTCAAGGCAGTGTGGCTTTGAATTCTAAAGTGCATGATATGAAATAATATTGGTTCTTCGCTATGATTGCAATGCTGGTAAATACAATAATTCAGTGTGTTCCAGGAGTTACCTTATTTTACTCTGGTGAATATTTAAAGACGCATTTATGCAACAGCTCTATGAGTGTGCTGCCTTTGACTAGGTAATTCCATTTGATGTAAATACTTTTTGGTGAGTTTTTTTGGCAGAAGTGAGTGGCTGGAAAGTCCATTTAATTTTATCAATTATTTCAGAACATATCTATCTTTATTTTTTGTAAGAGAGAGGGTTATTCATACTCAGCAAGATAATGGCTAATGGATACTGTCCCCTTTGTCAGCGTTGTGAACCACTTATAAGGTAAGACCTAGAAGTCCCAGTGCTATAAGTCTGGGTGTTCTGTAGCTCAGTAATCCAAGTTTTTGTGTGTGTGTGTGTGTGTTGTTTTTGTTTTTTTCTGCTGAGCATTCTAGTAGTGAAATTAAGTGGAATTTTCTGCCTCCTCATTTGTGAAACAAGCAGTTATTTCCATCCACGACCAACTTTTCAGCCCTCCTATCTGTGCAAGTGCAAGCCTGTGCCAGTAGGTGGCGCTGTGTGCAAAAACAAAGTGATAATTTGGTCCTCTCTGAAAATGGAAATCTAAACATGAAAAGCCTCTGACTTTTGCTAGTTTATTTTTTATCTCACATTTCACAAGTCAACATCATTTGGCATATTTCTCATATGAATTGTTGCTCCTTGATAGTCAAATCAGAAATATCGCAGCTGAGATAATATTTGTGAGATCTCAGGTGCGGATGAGATTGATGTGCCCACATTCACAACTCCTGTGGATTTGCACAGACCTTATGTTTCCCACAAGGATGCAAAACCCCACTGCCTCTGGGTGCTCTGGCCACCAGGCAGGGATATTTGTGTGTCCCAGTTGGTAATGGAATGTTTAAAGTGGACCCTCTCCATCTCACCGCCTAGCCCCCAATACCTAATCCTGAAACATCAACAACTGAGGGTTTGGCATTTACTAGCATTCCAGATAGAGAAGCTAAGTAAGCCCAGGAGGGGAAATGGATGAAACAGAGTTCAGAGATCAGGGCCCCAACTCATGTTTGGTTGCTAGGTGACTCTGGCAAGTGCTTGGACTTAGCACCTTCATCTGTAAAGGGAGGGAACTGGACTACTGAGTACTTATGTCTTAAGAAGTCATTGCAGTCTTGGATTTCGCCATATTTAGGTTGTATTTGAAGTGTTTCTGAACTTATGAAATACTTCATGAAATTCCAAAAAAATAAATACATAGAACAAAAAATAAACCAGCAAATAAAGCACCAATCAATGAAGCAAGCGTTCTATCCAAGTGCCATAAATGTAAGCAGCTGATTTTATCTTTTGCATTGTTTAGCCAGCTTTATGGGCTTATTTTATGTAATTGTGGTAATTAATACAGACAGGGCCAGAATACTCCTGGCTCACTGGGTTCACTACCTGCACTTTGGATGTGCCAGGAATGAGGCGTGAGATGTCTACAGTCTGGCCATTGGGTGCTTTGGGTTATTTTCAGGGCTTTTTTAGTTTCTTGATGTTATTCCAATAGGGAAGCAAGTGTCAAGAAGTGATACCATTTCCCTGAAAGTGGTACAAACTCAACATGGCTATAATGTCTATACTTTATTCTTTAAAAACACAGAATATGGAGCGTATTAGTTGCTATAAATGTACAATGTTTGTCTGTCAAATCATCTTGCTTCCCACAGCAGATGCTCAACACTTTCCTCTGTTGAAAATTCACCTCCAGCCATCCTTTGCCTCTTTCCTACCCTCCCACCCTTTCACTTCATCTCTGTGCCCCCTGGTTCATTCATCCTTTCCTTTGGCATGAATATTTGCAGAAATGTATCTGCTCACCTTGTGCCTCCCACCTCTGTCTCCATCTGTGTTCTCCTTTCCTGATGCCTCTCTGTTGCTTCATTCCATCCTCTGGGTGCTCTGGCAGGCCTCTAACTTGCTCTGCATTTGATAGTTTGACAAAACTTGTAGAGAAGTCCAGAGTTAAGAACCAGTACCCAATAAAAGACCTGCAAAGATTAAGTTCTAAAGATGTACAAACCAATAAAGATCAAATACTTGAAAGGATAAGAGATCATTTCTTTGTAAGAAAAAGGAAATAAAACCAGTCAGATAAATTAATTCACTAGACTTTTACTCATACATGCTATGGAAATTTTTTTTTTGAGACAGAGCCTCGCTGTTGCCCAGGCTGGAGTGCAGTGATGTGATCTCGGCTCACTGCAGCCTCTGCCTCCCGGGTTCAAGGAATTCTCCTGCCTCAGCCCCCCGAGTAGCTGAGACTACAGGTGCACATCACTATGCCTGGCTAATTTTAGTGTTTTTAATACAGACGGGGCGTTAGCCGTGTTGGCCAGGCTGGTCTCAAATTCCTGGCCTCATGTGATCTACTCACCTCGGCCTTCCAAAGTGCTAGGATTACAGGCCTGAGCCACCGTGCCCAGCCATATGGAAATTTTCGAACACATTTATAGTATATATAGATTATTGGTTGAGGCTACTGCATCTCTTTATTGCTCTATATACTGGTGACATTTATTTGTCTTTGATTTTTTTAATATTGTCCAATTATTGTCATGACTATCAGGTTTTAAAAAAACTTTTTCTAAATTATTTGCAAAATTATAGCATTTGCCAGCCAATTTCCATGGTGTAAATCTTCCCAGCATGGTTTTTTTGTTTTGTTTCATTTCACTTTGTTTGTTTGTTTGTTTTTTGATGAAGGCTCACTCTGTCCCTGAGGCTGGAGTGCAGTGGCATGATCTTGACTCACTGCAATCTGCACCTCCTGAGTTCCAGCGATTCTCCTGCCTTAGCTTCCTGAGTAGCTGGAATTACAGGCATGCACCATCACGCCCGGCTAATTTTTTGTATTTTTAGTAGAGATAGAGTCTCATCATTTTGGCTAGGCTGGTCTCAAACTCCTGACCTCAGGTGGTCTGCCTGCCTCAGCCTCCCAAAGTTCTGGGATTACAGGCATGAGCCACTGTGCCCGGAATCACCATGGTCTTTTACACCACCAGTGTGACATCACTGAACATGGAGTTGGCAGGAGTTGTGCAAAATTGGCTCTCACAATGAGAGTCAGCTCCAGGCCTGCTGTCTACAGCCCAACTTTGCTCTCAAGCCTCGTTTACCAAAGCCATGGCCATCATCTGAATGACTCACAGTGTGTACATTCTTTGGAGTAATCTGGATCTGGTGCTTGACCAGGCATTCAATTGTGTGTACTTCTTTCTAGCTTCTTCTCACCTTAGGACAAAATTCCTTTTCCCGAGAACTATTTTGGTCTCCCCTTTTTGTGGAGAGAAACCAGGATGAAACAGCCACATCAGAGCCATTTCTGTTTGCTCAGGGCATGTTGATGAGCACCCCATCCTTTCCATTCTTCAGTGACTCTTCATGGGAAGCCATGTATGAGAAAGGTTTTTAGAGTTAGGTGAGAGGTACTTTGCTTTCTCTCAGGAGCACTTGATTTTATTCTTTTGCCTCTGGCTGTAGCTCAGAGCCAAATGTACACCCTGCCGCTGCCGTGTGCAGCCTTGGCCTATGCATGTGGCTTTATGGCTGTGTCTGAGCAAACTAAAAATGATAAATTTTGTTCATTTGACATTATTTCAATGCTGCTTTAAATCAGTTCCTTGGTGGAAAAAAATGAAGCATATTTGTAAGCATAATAAAGAAGTTAATTGGAAAAAAAAAAAACAGACTAGTGTTTGTGCCAACACTACACTTCATCTATGCCTTCACATCTGCCACTCACAGTCACATGCTGCGCCCAGTTGGCAGTCAGCGCAGAGAGAGGACTAGGTCTTGGTCTGGGTGTCCCAGAGCCTCCCTTGTCTACCCTAGCCCCGGTGCTCCCTCTGCACCAGCCCTGTGGCCCCCACACCTTCCCACCCTTTAGGCTTGTGGAAGCCCTCGCCATCCCCTCTGCCTGGAATACCCTCCCTCAGATGACCACGGGCTCCACCCTCACCTTCAGGTCTTTGCTGGACGTCACCACCTACTGAAGCCTTCCATGGCTGCTGGAACACCTGCTCACCCCACCACTTGCCTGTCTTTCCTGCTTTTTTTTTTTCCCTCCTTCATATTTGTCACAGCATAGTATATGTTTGCTTATTTATCTCATTTGTTGCCTGTTTCCCCATAGGAGGGCAGATAATTGATTTTCTGTTTCCCAGTGCCTAGAAGAGTGCCTGACACCTAGTAGTTGCATAATAATGTTTGTTGAGTGACTGACTGAATGAGCAAATGACCAAGTGCTTCATCCACCATTCTCTCTTATCTCCTGCTACTAAGGAGCAAAGTGAGTTCCAGGATTTCATGCTTTACGCTGCAGGCAGCTTTAGTTTAATTCCTGTGGAGCACCTGAAATCTGAATGAGAGAAAAATTGGCAAGGAAACATGCTTTTTTTCTCACGTTTAAATGTTCTTGTTGATGCAGAAGCAATTTTAATTTTTGTTCTTGCATTAAGAAATGCCAGAAACTCCTTTGGTGGCCTGAGAAACATCACTGACTGGTGGGACTGGAGTCTGACCACACTTCTGGACAGCCTGTACCCGGGAGGCTCCCCAACAACCCGTGTGCCGGGGGCTCAGGTGAGCTTTCCATCTCCTCTTCATCTCAGAAAAGCCATCTTGAAGTGGGTGAAACAGTCACTAATACTGAACTGCAGCACTGTGTAGGTTCTTGAATGAGCATGCAGGTGTAAGGCCGGTGGCTCTTCAGCGGGTCCCAGCAGAGCATCCTGTTCCTTTCCTGCCGGAACCCGTTGGCCCCATCCCATTACACCCTGCTGAGCTGCACAGGGGTTCTCCAGATTCCTGTGCTTCCCAGGCCTGAGATAGGCACAGGGGCTATGGCAGAGCCTCAGGAACCCTCAGGCTGATGGGGTGCGAGGTCAGGAAATAGAAGATTCTAGTTCCGTGTGCAAACTACCCTGACAAGGAAACACAAGAACCACATCAAAACAGAGGAAATGCAAGGAAGCTTCCAGAAAGAGGTGAGGCTGATCCCAAGTTCTGAAAATTAATATGCATTTTGCGTAATCCCATTCCTTGCTCATCTTTTATTTTCAACCCCTTTCCCATGTTTAAAAATGAAATATACTGGGCACGGTGGCGCATACCTGTAATCCCAGCACTTTGGGAGGCCGAGGCAGATGGATCACGAGATCAGGAGTTCGAGACCAGCCTGGCCAACATGGTGAAACCCTGTCTCTACTAAAAATACAAAAGTCAGCTGTGTGTGGTGGTGCGTGCCTGTAATCCCAGCTACTTGCGAGGCTGAGGCAAGAGAATTGCTTGAACCCGAGAGGTAGAGATTGCAGTGAACCAAGATCATGCCACTGCACTCCAGCCTAAAAATACAAAAATTAGCCGGGCATCGTGGCACGTGCCTGTAATCCTAGCTACTTGGGAGCTGAGGCAGGAGAATTGCTTGAACCCGGTGGGTGGAGGTTGCAGTGAGCTGAGGTCGCACCACTGCACTCCAGCCTGGGTGACAGAGCTTTTCTCTGTCTCTAAATTTTAAAAAGAGAGAGAAATATATTTATATATTTGTCCACATTCCTTGAGCAGTTTATTTCTAATTTTATTTTGTTGTATTCTATATAGTCTCTTGAGTTGATGATGCTGGAGAAACTTTCAAAAAAAATAAAAGAGAGCATTCTCGTGTGACGCAAGTTACGGACATCATTTGAATGTTAACCCTTTTCCAGGACAAGTCTGGGGAGGTCATTGCTGCCTTCTTAGAATGTTGGTTATATCCCTAAAATGGTGTTGGAAGGAAAGTAAAACTCTGACCTCTATGGTAGCAGGTGGAGTTACCCAGAGCATCCCCATGCCTTTTGAGTGCTGCTTGATGAGGAGGTTTGAAGTCCTCAGCACACCCAGTCCTCGTGATCTTTTTTCTCCTTTCAGCCTGGAGCTCTTGGAGGAAAATGCTATCTAATAGGCAGTTCTGTAATTAAGCAACTAAAAGTTTTTCCTAGCCATTTATGCAAGGTAAGATGTTCCTTTTCCTTTTGCTTCCAAAAATAAATGGAACTAGAGAAGTCTAGGCAATATTGGGGCAGGACCCTGGCAGATCATTTGAACTTCTCGGAGAGTTCGGTGGTGATTGGAATTGTCAGTGCTGGGGCTGGGGAGAGGGCAAGCCTCGCCCTTCCTTCCTTACCCCTTATGAACCCTTTCCCAAAGCCTCTTCCTTCCTTGGCGTTCTGCTGCAGATTTATTCAATTCACTCTTTGGCCTTAGAGGCTGGCATTCTAGGCAAAACTAGGATTTTTAATCAAACAATCTAAAAATAGAATATTCACATATCCTTTTCTAATGGGGAGGGTGTGCCCTCCCCATTAGAGGGATGGGCATTTTACCTGGCATCTTATGATGGGGAAGTCTTCAAGTGCTCTAAGCCTTAGACCCATACACACCTCAGATGCCAACCTTCCATGGGTAGAACCTTGATCCTGTAGCTTGAGCTAGAGTCTGTAGACCACGAAACAGGCTGCGGAACGATCCTATGAGGAGAGAAGGACGCCATGTTGCAGGACAGAGCAGGTATTCACAGGCGGCCAGGCCTGGAGACCCCGGATTGCAGGGTGGCCTTGGAAATAGCATCTGTGTCTTCTTCTGACTGCTGGTTTGTTCTACAGCCTCCCAGGCCATTTTCAGTGCCCATTGAAGACTCTATTCCTACATGTAGCCCCGAAGGTGGAGGCCCTGAGAACCCCTACCTGATAGACCCAGAGAACCAAAACGTGACCCTGAATGGTCCCAGGGGCTATGGGGCAAGGAAGGACTGTGTGCTCAGCCTGGGCAGAACAAGGTCAGTGAGATTCAAAGGGCCGGTGCTCATCCTGCCTGCTGCCGCCACTCCTGCTCGGGTGCCTGCTGGACGCAGTGCATATGCAGCAGGTGCAGCCTCCTGACAGACCCGCGAGGTCAGCGCACCACTGCCAGGAGCTCCAGCAAGACTTGTCATTGTTGTGAAGGATAGAAGCGTCACACAGGCTCAGGCCTTCATGTGGGAGAGCACAGAGCAAACGTTCTTTCACAAAGTGACTGCTAGAACATCTGGAGCTCATGGAATATAAGGAGCATTTGTTGCGTGCTGACCTTGTGCCAAGCTGGGTGTTTACTGTCTCATTTAATCCTCACCCAACTCTGTGGAGTAGGCCCCGTGCTACTTTTCCCACGTCCTGAGGGTGAGGGGTGGAGGTTCAAGTGCGTAACAAGCACGACCCCATGTTGCAGCTAGGTCTGAGGTCAAGCTGCCTGCCCCATCCAGCCAGGCACACTGTTGCCCACAGCCGCCCGGGGCTCCCCGAGCAGCATGCACCTCACACTGGGTTGGAGCTGTGCTGACCCAGTGGTAACACGGATGGTCTTAGACCAACAGGGAGCTCTAGACAGTTACAGTAATGTGTGCCTTTGAGTAATACTCTTTAAAAAGGAAATGATTTAATTGTTATTAAATACAAATTAGTATTTAGTAACTGCCTTCCCCCAGCTTGTCTGTTCCAAACAATGGGGTCTCTAGAAAAAAAAGAATAAATGAATATTCTAGAGTCCCTGGGGAGAGACACTGGGCATCTCTGCCTCACATGGGGTGGGGTGGGAAATTGAGGCCTCCGTTCTCTAGGTCCCTCCTGCCTGAGGGTCCCCTGAGCTGCTGCAGGGAAGAGGGTGGGGCAAGGAGAGAGGACAGAGGGCTATTGATGAGGTCCCTTAGATACAGAGGGCCATCTGTCCTGCTCCTTGAAGCCCCAGGCACTGTGTGTCCTTGCAAAGTCTTGCATGGGGTGTTCCCAGCATGGGACCTGCAGCTGGGAGCCTCAGTGGACTTCTGTGCCTTCCTCCCTGCCCTGCCCTACCCCAGTGTGTGCTGCTTTACAGGTCCGAAGCCCACACAGCCCTGTCTCGACTGAGGGCCAGCACGTGGATTGACCACAGCACCAGGGCTGTGTCTGTGCACTTCACCCTCTATAACCCTCCAACCCAACTCTTCACCAGCGTGTCCCTGAGCATGGAGATCCTCCCTACGGGGAGTCTCGTCCCCTCATCTCTGGTGGAGTCATTCAGCATCTTCCGCAGTGACTCAGCCCTGCAGTACCACCTCGTGCTTCCCCAGGTGAGCTGACCTGTCTCTTGGGCCTACTGGAGGTGCACAGGGAGATGGGGCTTCACCTGGGCTGGGCTTCTCCACCAGATAGGACTAGTTCCCTACCCATCCACCCACCCCTCCCGTCACACTCTTTGTCACATCTTCTTCATGTGGCAGGCATCACATTAAGTGCTGGGGCACGAGACGAAGAAGACCCCCAGTGGGGAAACCAATCCTCACATATGTGGCAAGGGCAAATATAGAGCTGTCTTGAAGTACCAAATTCATCACGGGGGAATTGGGCCTGATATTTAGATTCCCCCGGGGGTTTAGCTCAGGCTGCTATAACAGAATAGCCTACACTGGGTGTTACACTGGGTGCTTTGAAAAGAGAGACATTTATGGCCAGGCGCGGTGGTTTACGCCTGTAATCTCAGCACTTTCGGAGGCCAAGGTAGGCAGATCACAAGGTCAAGAGTTCAAGACCAGCCTGGCCAATATGGTGAAAACCCATCTCTACTAAAAAATATATATATATGAAAATTAGCCGGGCGTGGTGGCATGCGCTTGTAATCCCAGCTACTCGGGAGGCTGAGGCAGGAGAATTGCTTGAACCCGGGAGGTGGAGGTTGCAGTGAGCTGAGATCACGCCACTGCACTCCAGCCTGGGCAACAGAGCAAGACTCCATCTAAAAAAAAAAAAAAAAAAAAAAAAAAAACATTTGTTTCCCACGCTCCCAGAGGCTGGAATTCCGTGATCAAGATCCCAGCCTGGTCAAGTTCTGGCGAGGGCTGTAGTCCTGGGCGATGGCCATCTTCTCACGGTGTGCTCACAGAACCTCTTCTTTGTGGGTATACACAGGGAAAGAGAGCAAGAGCGAGCTGTCTAGGGTCTCTTTGTGTAAGGACACTAATCCTATAGGACCAGGGCCCCAGTTAACCTTGATTACTTCCTTATAGGCCCCTTCCCCACGTATATCCACACTGGGAGTTAGGGCTTCCACCGGCGAATTCGAGGGAACACAAAACTTCAGTCCATAGTACCCAGAGTCTTGGTGAGATGGAATATGTCCACGTATCTTCACTGAACAATCCAAAACATCAGAAGTCACTCTGAGTTATTCCTTGGGAACTTTCCTGATTTTCTGCCTGTAGCTGACTTTTCTGCTATGAAGAACTAAGTCCTGCTGACTCTTTAGGTCAAGGTTACTTTGCCTTAGGAGTGAAGAGAGGACAGTCCCAAGAGGTTTTAGACTCTAGGGACTATTCAGTGACCCAGTAAAGGCTGTGATTTGCGTAGAGCTCAGCTCGCGCTGGAGTGGGTGGAACGGAGGGTGGGAGCCTGGGCCACTGGTCAGAGTCTGCCTGGGGGAGACACGTGAGGCACTTACCTTAGGCATCCAATTTAAGGGGCACCACAAATACTTGGTAATCATGGCAATCAGTATTCTGGTGCAATATTTATAAACATCAGAATTCATATTAAAACATCATATTGGACAAAATATGGCAATTGTAGACAACGGCAGGATCAGTTTTCCTGATAGTTTCTTTGCTTCAGGCTCCAATAGAGAACAGCACAGCACTGCTTTTAAACACCTTGCAGCACCCAAAAGTGAACCCTGCTCTGATTATGTGTGTAGCTCCTTACAGCGGGCCAATGGGACACAAGGCACATAACTCCAACAGAGGACAGAGAAGATGCATAAAGCCATGCTGATGTGCTTCAGTTACTTGCAAATCCATAACTAAATTTGAGTTTGGGTTAGTGATTGAAGGCATGAATCAACAGGTAACTCACCAATGGAGAGAGAACCACGTAGAGAACTTTAAGAAAGTGCTTATAAGGGAGCTTTAAAAGAAGGCTTTACTTGGCTGAGAAAACTAATATATATGCATATATAGTTCGTATGTTATCTATTTCACATGTACACAGAAACTCACTCTTTTGAGTGGTGCCAAGGAAAGCCTGGAGGATCGGCATGGTGGTCGGGAGACCTAGGGGCTGTAGATGCCCGTATTCCATGCTTTCCCTGAGTGCAGAGACCATCTCCGGTTCTAACCCCTGGCATGGAGTTTCTGTGAGTGCTTGACTGGTGGAGAGGCACCAAACCACCCCAAGTGCCTACCAAAAGCAAGTTTAGGATTAAACCTCTGCAGAACAGGAAATGGGCTTGCATCCTGGGTACTCAAAGGTGATCGGCAGGGGAGCCGCTCACATGTTTAGACCTTCAGAAAACAATTTATCAGCATTCGTGTTGATCTTGTTTGTTTACATGCTCTCCACCAGCTGGTCTTCCTGGCGCTCAGCCTGGTCCACCTCTGTGTTCAACTCTACCATATGATGGATAAGGGCTTCCTCAGCTACTGGCGAAAACCAAGGAACTGGCTGGAGGTAGCCTCTCGTGTCATTTTCTTTTGAAAAATAACAATAAACTGTTTATATCTTGAAAAAATAATTTAAATAAGAAATTGATTATGCACTAGCTATTGCTAACATTATTGCAGTTTTCTCCCTCTGTAGTGTTAACCTCAAAACAGCATTTGAGATCAGGCATCATTTAGTGTTGTTACAGTCACCATCATGTACCACACGAATTTCAGCCGAGGCGGTAATCCCGTAAGATCATATGGTGCTAAGAAATTCCTGTCACCTAATGACATCTTGATTCTGACCCTGTGTAGGCCTAGGCTAAATATGTCTGTTTGTATCTTAGTTTTTAGTAAAGAAGTTTAAAAATAAAAATTAAAAAAAACTTTTGAACGTAGAAGAAAGCTTTTGGAATTAGGATATAAGGAAAATATTTTTTGTACAGCTGTACAGTGTGTTTGTGTTTTAAGCTGTGTTATTATAAAATAAAAAGTTAAAAAATTAGAAGTTTTTTAAGTAAAAGGGTTACAGTAAGCTAAGGTTATTTCTGAAGAAACAAAAATGTATACAAATTTAGTGTAGCTTAAGTGTGCAGTGTTTTTAAAGTCTACATTAGCATACAGCAATGCTCTAGGCCTTCGCGTTCACTTACCACTCACTCACTGCCTCACCCACAGCCATTTCTAGTCCTGCAAGTACCATTCATGGTAAGTGCTGATACAGGTGGACCATTTTTTACCTTTCGTAGTATATTTTTACTGTATCTTTTCTATGCTTAGATATATTTAGATACACCAGTACTTACCATTGTGTATGATTGCCTACAGTGTTCAGTACAGGAACACGCTGCACAGGTTTGTAGCCTGGGAACAATAGGCTGTCTCATATAGCCTAGGTGTGTGGGACTGTCTGTGTTTGTGTAAGTGCACCTTATAATGTTACCCCAAGGACAAAACCGCCCAGCAATGCATTTCTCAGAAGGCATCCCTGTCGTTAAGCAACGCATCACTGTAACTTACAATGCATGTCACATGGGGTGCCAGGTAAGCCCTTCCTCAGGAGCCATCTGAGGGCCTTTCTCTTGGATGTTGCAGCTCTCCGTGGTTGGATTCAGCCTCACCTACTATGCAGTTTCCGGCCACCTTGCTACTCTTGCTGGAGACGTCACTGACCAGTTTCACAGAGGACTTTGCCAAGCCTTTATGGACCTCACCCTTATGACATCATGGAATCAGGTACATAGTGTGCTCAGGGCCATACAGATAGAGGCCATGCACTGTGATGCCATCCAAAAGGCAGAGGTCACACAAGCTCTAGAAGGTGCGAGATAACAGATTTGTTCCATATTGAGAGATGATGCTCTGAGCTGGCAGATGGGACTGGCCAGGACAGTCAGTGAAGGGCCTGGAGAACTTGAGACGTGCTTTGAACACTGGGGTGTGTGGATTCTGCGTGGAGCAGAACTCAAGAGCCTGGAATTTCCCCAGTGCTTCCAGGGGACCGTAAGGGGCACAGGAAGCAGGTGTTGATGCAGTGTGGAGAAAGGAGGCTAGCGCTGACTTGCTTAGACACACTATTTTCTCTCTTCGTCCTGGCGACAGTCATAAATGCAGGCAGTATTAGCCACTCTGCAAGTGAAGACACCAAGGCTCACAGAAAGCATCAGGTCCCTCAACAGAGGGAAGTCTGGTTTCAAAGTCCCTGCACCTCCTTCCCCTAGGCGGCCCTTCCTGCAGGGAATGGTTCCCCACAGGATGGGAGCTCCTACCAGGAGGAGCAGGCAAATGAGCACAGATGGGACTGAACGAGCCCCGGGGAGGGGGCCCATGAGACGGGGCAGGATCCCCCCACAACAGTATGGGACGCTGCCGTGCTGTGGTGGTGGAAGATGAGCCCACATATTCTGCTTCCTTACCCTGCTGCCCTCAGAACTAGCCCCTCCCCTAACCCCCTTGCCCTCCTTTTCCCATCTAGAGGGCGGTCAAGGCCCCAGGGCCACCTCCAGGGCTGGGTGAGTCCTATTGCAAACTAGAGAACAAGGGCCAGTTCCCCTCCAGCTTCAGGCCCCTTCTCCCCACAGTCCATCCATTTCCCCCACAACCTCCCTCTCACCCCTTGGCTCCTGTCCTCTGTGTAAGGAGAACCAGGCAGGATGAGGCTCATTTGCACTACACTTCTGCTTCCTCCACCAGTGCCCCAGTCCCTGCCTCCTTTTGCAAACTCTTACTTTGTTGCAAGTAAGAGAAACTCCCTAGGCTAGAGGAAAGAAACAGGTTCTAAAGGAGCCCAAGCGGAAGATTTGGCTTTTCTCCTGAAGTAAAAGAATACATGAGTCTGATGAGACAGAACACTTGCACGTGCAAAGCAAAGCAACTGTCACTCACAGATTGGCAGGGACATCAGAAGCCTGGGCTGCATGGTGAGCTGGTGTCCCCAGCTCAGGAAAGCTGACCAGGGTGGACAGAGTCCCGTCTATGAGTGTCCCACTTGCACCAGTTCAGCGAGCCTGGAAAGTCGCCTGCCCTGAAGTTTCATAAGCTGGGGGAACACAACATGCTGTGCTAAAGTGTTAGAGGGCATCCTCTTCTCAGAGGAACACGACCAGAGCCCACGATGTTCCATGTAGTTCCTCCTTATCTCTGGATGTTGCATTCTTAGCAAATTCAACAGTTATTGTGAGAACTATAAGCAAGAAAAGGGGAAGAGGTGGCCTGGCCAAGGCCAACTAGGGACCTGTTCTGCAGGCATTTATCTGCATCTAATGAAATCTGCATTAAGCAATTATTTGGTTTACTGTCTTCCCCCACAAGGCTGGAAGCTGCAAAATAGAGAATGTATCTAGTTTGTTCACTACTGCTCACCTGGTACCAATATTAGGGCCTGATGAGGACTGACTGCTTAATTTATTGGCATCCCTCTCTGGGACGGACAGCAGGCTTCCTGGTCTACCTTTTACAGTATAGCTCTGCTAGTCAACCCACTTCCTACTGTTACGTGGCTTACCCACGTAACTGTGGCCTTGCATGACCCTGGCGGCTGCAATGCCAACACACCTGGCACTGCCTAGCCTGTGCTTAAAGGCCCACAGATGGTGGCCGGCTTTCTCTCTCTCAGTGCACAGCTTACAAGAGCATCTGATTAGTCACTGATTGGCCAGCAGGTGTGGGCCTCAGGAAGGTGGGGCAGAGTGAAACACTTTGTAGGATGTTCTTTTCACCTGATGTGGCAGGAGAGGTTTTCTAGAAGCATGATTAGGGCAAACATGAATATGGTCTACATACTGACCTGGTGACCTGGAGTAAATAGCCTCCTGCTGACTTCTGGCCTTGGGAAGTGAGTTCATCCTTATATCCCTTTCTCCCCCTTGATGTCCTATCTTTCTCATTATGTTCCCTGCCCCTGCCAGAAAAACTTACATGGGGAGAGTCCTTCTTCCCTGGGGATCCTGTCTAGGGCAGGTGCCAATTTCCAATTCCTCAATTAGCTTCTGAGAAGAGCCTACATGTACTGAGGTTTGCTCCTGCCAGGCACTGCCTAAATTCTATATAATCACGTGTATGTTAAGCTATCCCACCATCTAATGAAACAGGACTAATATGCCACCCTTCTAGACCGAGGCTCTGAAAGGTTAAGCAGCTGGCACAAGGTCACTCACATTGACATATGAGCTGCACTGGAATTGGCCTCTGGTCTTGGGGTCCTGGGTAGCCGCATTCCTAAGCACAGAACTCTAATGCAATGGAACGGCCCTCCGAGGACATGGTCCACACTGTCCTGGCCCAGGAGTGCTCAAGGCAGGAACCTATATCTCACACTATTCAGCTCTATTGCTGTGTTGCTGTGTGTTCGGGGCCAGCTTTTGGGAAATGTGCAGTGTAGACAATGTTTGTCCTCTGAGGTGCCCTCGTGTACCCATCTCTGTTCTGGCACCTTGGCCTCTGCCCACACTATGGCTTTCCCTCCTGATTCCACTTCTGTGGGCACCTCTTGTGCTGTTCATCAACTTATTCTCTGTAGAGACAGTTAGAGGAATTTAGCTCTAACTTCGATGTAGGCTGCATCCCAGGTGCTGGAAGAACGAGTCATCTTCAAGATAAGCACAAATGACTTTCTGATGATGGAATTTAACACCCAGAATTAAAGAGCTATGACTTGAGCATGTGAAAATGAAAATGCACAGGCTTTAGAGTCAGCAGACCTAAAACTCACTCCCAGCTCCGCTGTGACCATGTGCCATTGGGCAAGTTTCTTAACTTTCTTCAAGTCTTAATAACGTAGAATTATGATACACACCTTGGGGGTTTTGCCAGGATTTGAATGTGTGTGTGTGTGTGTGTGTGTCTGTCTGTGTATTTGTACATGCATATCCAAACATATCCTTGGAACAGCTTGGCACCTAGCAGATGTTCCATAATGAAAGTCCTAATAATGGTGAATTACTCAGAAGGCTTTATGGCATCCGTCAGTCAGATGCGGGCAAGAAAGGGGCCGTTTCACTCTGTCCACAGAAGTTTAGAGCTGTGTTGTCCAATAGTCAGCACTAGCCACAGATGGCTATTGAGAACTCGAAATGGGGATAGTCCAAACTGAGATGTGCTGTGGGTGTAAAATACTCACTGGACTTCATAAACTTAGTACAAAAATTAAAAATGTGCTGGGTGCACTGGCTCACGCCTATAATCCTAGCATTTCGGGAGGCCAAGGTGGGCGGATTGCCTGACCTCAGGAGTTCAAGACCAGCCTGGGCAGGCCGGGCACCCAGGCTCACGCCTGTAATCCCAACACTTTGGGAGGCTGAGGCAGGTGGATCACGAGGTCAGGAGATCGAGACCATCCTGGCTAACACAGTGAGACCCTATCTCTACTAAAAATACAAAAAATTAGCCAGGCGTGGTGGCAGGCGCCTGTAGTCCCAGCTACTCGGGAGGCTGAGGCAGGAGAATGGCGTGAACCCGGGAGGCAGAGCTTGCAGTGAGCGGAGATCACGTCACTGCACTCCAGCCTGGGTGACAGAACGAGACTCTGTCTCAAAAAACAAACAAACAAAAAACCTAGCCTGGGCAACATGGTGAAATCCTGTCTCTATTAAAATACAAAAAAAAATTAGCTGCTGTGGTGGCATATGCCTGTAGTCCCAGCTACTCAGTAGGCTGAGACAGGAGAATTGCTTGAACTCACCAGGAGGCGGGAGATTGCAGTGAGCCGAGATCCCGCCACTGCACTCACACTCCAGTCTAGGCGACAGAGCGAGACTCCGTCTCAAAAAAAAAGAAAAAAATTAAAAATGTAAGATATCTCAATAATCTTTATGTTTTTTACGTATTGACATGATGCTATTTTATATGATTTGACATGAATTCATTTAAACAAAATATATTATAAAATACATTTACTCTGTTTAATTGTACTTTTTAAAACGTGGCTACTAGAAAATTCCACCCATAGCTTGCATTGCATTTCTCTTGGCTGGTGCTGGCTAGAGCCCTATTCATCCCCATTCTCCTATGTGTGGCCCTGCCTGCTCTGAAGGAACCCGAGCAGTGACAGCCACTCACAGCTTCTCTAGGTTTTGGTTGTCAGAAGTCATTGTTGACTTTGTCCCAATTACTGAGGAAATAAAACAAACAGAAAACCTTGATTCCTTGCCCATGTAGATTTTAAACCATCCAGCTGTCATTTCTTTTCTCTTGACCTTACAATTTTGGTGAGAGCATATGAGATCATACACAGAAGTACTTTCCCCGTGAGTCCCTGGTAGGGAGGGGAGAAGGGAGGAGCCTTCCTAGAGGCCTTGTGAATGTGGACGAGTCTAGGAGGCTGTTTGCCCCTGGGTCTGCCGTGCCTCCAGTTGTACTATGTTTGTCTGTTCACACTGTTTATCTGAGCCGTAGACTCTAGAGCTGTAAAAGGGGAGTACCTCCCGTATTTGCGAGGATTACGTTTTTAAAAACCTACTTGGAAAGTGTTGGTGCCCTATTCTGTACATGTAACTGGAAGGGGGAAGGAAATAAGTATGCACTAAATACTTCTCTGAGCCCCCTCCGTGGTAATGATTTTCTTATAGCCCAGTAGACTGCGGCACAGACAGGGAGAACAGATGTGGGGTGGACAGAGTCCCATCTGTGTGTGCCTGCTAGACCTGCTCCATCCTGGTGTTCAAAGAAATGGCCAGGCCAGAATTCACAGCATGTCTTCTCAAAATGCGTTATGATTTGTATTTAGCCCTAGTTCCAACTCATTCTCCTCTGCAGATATCTGCACTTGATGTTCCTCAGAGACTCATGGGTCTATATAACATCATCAAATCCAAAGAACTCTTTATGCACGGCTGACAGCTGTGAATGTGTCTGCACCTTTCAGTGACTGGCATGACACACTGACTGCTCTGTTCTTCTGTCTTAGAGGGCTCGATGGCTCCAGGGAATCCTCTTATTCCTCTTCACATTAAAATGCATCTATCTTCCTGGCATTCGAAACACAATGGCATCCTGCTCCTCCATGACGCGCCACTCGCTCCCCAGCATCTTTGTAGCAGTGGTAAGAACTCTCCCCTTTATCATGTGATTTCCCTTGTAAACCATTGATCTGTGTACTCTTGTCAGCCTTTCTCAAGGGAAAAACAAACTGCTCTCAAGGTAAACACCGTCTAGAATTCCAGTCTTCTAACACCTTACAGTTTTAGATAACTGATATCAATAGTTATATAGTAAGTTACGGTCATGACAACAATGATCGTGACTTATGAAACACTTGCTCTGTACTATACCTTACAACAGCATGTCATTATGACTAATATAAGTAGTTATTAACACCTACTGAGCTTTCGCTAAGTACCAGGAATGGCACTTTGGGCCTTTCATAGATTACTTCATTTAACTATCATAACCAAGATATCTATGGGCAGGCACGGTTCTTCTTAGAAGGTTCTCAGGTTTGCCTGACTCAAACCCCAGGGCACAGCCAAGTCTTCATCCAGGGCTGGCCCTGAAGTCTGGTCTGGAGGGTGAAGCCCCACATCAACAGGTCTGGAGTACAGCTTGGAGCCCTGATGAAGTTCCTGGAGCGCTGTTGATTCCGATCTGGTCGCAGCACGGAAAGAGCTTTGCTCCAACCTGACAGGCCCTAGTACAGCACAGAATTGCAATCAGGGCCAAGGGAGAGTCTTGGCCAAGTGCCCTGAGTTAGGAGGCTCTGACTGTCAGCATCCAGGCCACACAGGACACCGAGCCCAGGTCTCCTGCTCCAGGGAAGGGGTTCCCCAAACCTTATTCGCCTTGCAGTGGAGGAACACTCTCAGCAAACCAGGGCAGAGAGAACAAACCTGAGAGTCAGAGAGAGAGGCATTCGAACCCAGCTGTCCCACGCCCTAACTCACTGTTGTGAGCACCAACCAGTTGCCCAACCTCTGCCTCCAGAAGAAGCATTAACAATGTTTGCCCTGAAGGTTATTGCTGGCCTTTGAGATTATATGCGTGTAGAATTTACGGAGCGATTGAACTAGTCATTATTGAGACCATTTACCAACATGCAAAAATGCTTTTATGTAAGGAAAAAAAAAGCCCAGAATATAAATAATTTATGTCCAAATTAAGTAGCAGAATTCTAACTGCAGCAAGTATAGAATGCATAGGCATCAAGAGGAGACCAGGAGACCACACAGCTCAATTTGTCCAGTTGTAGACTCATAGGTTGTGCTATCTTTCTTCTGAGTTCCACTGATGTCTGATTTCACTTGTGGAGTAAATAACACTAAAATGAGTCCCAGTGCATTCATAGGGGAGTCTTTGGGTACCCGTCCAGGGTTACACATGAATCCAGCAAGGACCCACACAGAACGCAGCCCGTGACTATAGCTGCAGCTGGGTAGGGCCTCTCTGCAGGCCCGTCCGCAGTCTACTCACACAGTCCCGTGTGGACCTATGGGACAACCGCCTGATGGTCTGACATCCAGGCTGAGAAAATACTTGTCAGCACCAGAGCTGGTTGGAACAGATGGAGTGAGAAGCATGAACAAGACCAATGATACAACCACTTAGATCCCAGGCCAAGTTCCCAGTCTGTTAGAACAACCAGGACCATGAAACTTAACCTGAACCAAATTTACATCAAAATCTGAAAGCTCTCCTGATGCTTCCTAAGGGGTTAAGTTTACTAAGCTCTGGCCAGGTGCAGGGGACATAAAGATGAAGAGGGAGCTGCCTCCTTGTGGCAACCATGGCCTCCTAAGGGGCCCAAAGGCCAGGGGAGCAGGCCACTTGTACCACAGGAGAGGAGGCAGCTGAGGAAGGGAGAGTGGCACTGGCAGGAAGAACCCTTGAAAGGGAGGAGGAGGACCAGCCACAGTGTAGGGGGCTGGTGGGGTGGGAGGAGGGAGGCCTGGGAGAGGGGTGAGAGGGCGACACCACCTTTTGGGTTCAAAACCAGGGATGACGTGATTGATCCACACTCCCAAAACTGCCCTTCCAAGTTTGTCTCTATTTTCAACATTTGGAAGTTGAGTCTTCCACTCCTAAGAAGAGGTGATGAGGTCAGTGCTCTCTGGCTTTTCTTTCTGCAGCTGGCGGGGGCCCTGATGCTGGCTGCCCTCTCCCACCTGCGCCGATTTCTGCTCACTATGTGGGCTCTACCATCTGGTACCTTCACAGACGCCTTCCCCGGGCTGCTATTTCATTTTCCCAGAAGCCAAAAAGACTCCCTCCTTGGCCTTTCCAAGTCTGACCAGCGGGCCATGGCTTGTTACCTTGGCATCCTTTTAACAGTCTCTGCCACATTGTGTTTTGGAATGGTAAGTAAACACGTCCCCAACTTTCAAGTCATGGTTTGTAAAAGTTTCGTTTGCTGTTGGAGTGAAACTCTGGTCCACATGGACAGGGCCAGGCAACACAGGCCAGATCTCATAGTAATGAATCCCTGCCGCCCAGCTCACCTGCCCTGGGAGGTCAGGCCAGTCAAACACAGTTGGTTTGACTCTCCCTTACTCTAGAACAGTCCAGCACGACAGCAGCCACCCCAGGGTGCCACCTGCTCCAGGAAGCTTCCCTGGCCCCCCTCACCCTGCACTGAATCACATCATTTCTTGCTTTGAACTTCATCTGCAATCTCACACTGCGTCAGGGGTATCTGTTGCCTTTTCTCAGTCTTTCCATCTTATCAGAGTTGCACTCGCATCAGCCACCCTCCACTGGACGTGTTCTCCAGGCTAGGGGCCGAAGGAGGAACGGCTCCCTGTTTCACGCCCTCCTAGTGATCTGCCACTGGCAAATCTAGTCATGTCATACATGGCTTAAACTCCTTCAACGAAAGAAGAGATTCTTCTTCCACACAGGGTCAGTGTGGTGTTCCCTCCAGAAGCTCTGCCAGCACCGATCCTCCCCTGGAGCCCCGAAGGCTCTGAGCATGCCTCCTCATTGCACCCATTGTCCTGTGCTGTTGGTTTTGGTCTCCTTTTGAACTGTAGCCACATTCCTAGCAGGCATATTGGTGTGCCTGCCTTTTAGAGTAGTAGGTTTCTGACACATTGTAGAGCCCACTACAAGTGCAGTAAATTGAATATTCAAGCTTTGTAAGTGGATAAAAATTCTCTACAATCCTTAAAAGTCTACCGGTACTCTAGTTTAGTAGCTAGAGGGAAACTAAAAGTGATTGTTCATGTTCACACCTTGACAACACTCAGGCCCAAACCCTTTGCTTTTATCAGTGATCCTAGCTCCCCACTCTTGCTCATCCATGAATGCATAAATCCATTGATCACCCATCCACCCACCTGCTCACCAAACTAGTTACCTGTCCACCCATCCATCCACCATCCATCATTTGTTCATTCACTCACTCATTCAACAAAAATCTAAAGAATGCCCATTATATTTAGGCAATGGCGAAACAAAGATAATAACTAGTTCCTGCCTTAGGGAGCTCACAGTCCAGAGGGGAAGACTGGCATATACAAACAATTATGGCAATTTTTATATTTTGAATATCGTTTTTAAATTGGATACATGACTTATAAATATGTAGCTTCTCCTTTTATTCTCTTAACAGCATCTCTACAGAGCAGAAGTTGTAAATTTTGATAAAGGCCAGTTTTTCAATGTTTTCTTTTATGGATTTTGTTGTTGGTGCCCTGGCTCAAATGAATTGCCAAACCCAAGGTCATATATATTTTTTCCTATTATTTTCTTCTATAATTTTTTTTTTTTTTTTGAGACAGAGTCTCGCCTGTCGCCCAGGCTGGAGTGCAGTGGCATGATCTCAGATCACTGCAACCTCTGCCTCCCAGGTTCAAGTGATTCTCCTACCTCAGCCTCCTGAGTAGCTGGGATTACAGGCGTGTGCCACCACACACGGCTAGTTTTGTATTTTTAGTAGAGACAGGGTTTCGCCATGTTGGTCAGGCTGGTCTCAAACTCCTGACCTCATGATCCTCCAGCCTCGGCCTCCCAAAGTGCTGGGATTACAGACTGAGCCACCGCACCCGGCCTTTCTTCTAGAATTTTTATAGTTTTATGTTTTACATTTAGGTTAATCATGTGTTTTGAGCTAATTTTAATGTAAGATGTGAGGTATGGAACAAAGTTCCTGTTTTTTATAAATGAATATCCAATTATTCCAGCACAATTTTTTAAAGAATATTTACTCCATTTAATTTCAGAATCTAACTTTGAAGACTGAGATTATCAACGCAATGTGCATGCCTGTATGTAAAGTCTGTGTGTCAGTTTCGGTGTCCCCTGGTGAACCATTCTAAGCTGTGGATGAGCCTCAGGAGAGAGGCCTGTGCCTGTGCCTGGGAAACCAGAAAGGATCTTGGGTTCAGTAACCTGTTGTGCCCTCAACATGTGCTCTATAAGCCTCCAGGTGCTTTTTTTGTCAAAAAGCAATCGACTATGTGTATCTATATCTGGGTTCTCTGTTCTACTCCATTGATCTTTCCTTTAGCCAATCCCACGAGGTCTTGATCACTCTGTGGCAAATCTTAAAGTAGCTTGGATGAGTCCTCCAGCTTTATTCTGTTTTCGTTGTAGCTATTCTAGCTCTTCTGCCTTTCAATGTAAGTTTTAGAATCACCTTGTTAGTATCTTTTTTAAAAATCACGTTGGTGTTTTGATTGAACTTACTGTGGAAGTATAAATCAAATTTGGGGGGAATTGTCATCCTAATAATATTACGTTTTTTCAATCCTAGAATTCTATATTTCTCTCCATTTATTTAGGTAGCCTTTGATTTTTTCTTATCACTGTTTTATAGTTCTCAGCATACAGATCTTACACAATTATAGGCACTTTTAAAGCCTAACTAGAAGTGTCCTCAAATAGCAAGAAACTTAGATCAGAGACTCATTTATTCTTCCTAAGGAGACCAGGAAATCTTCACACAGCAGGAGAGGGAGCCTTGATAAGGAGTTCCACTCATCAGGTGACAGCTGCTGAGAGCAGCATTTTAGACAGAGGGCACGCAGGGAGGGCCATGCTGGAGTTCTGGGTCAAGTGGACATTGTGCTGAAAAGGATGGTTAGAGTCAGGAATGAAGGGCCTTGAATATCATGCTTAGGCACCTGGATGCTATCTTCTGAGACAGGCAGGCAATATTGCATTGAGGTCTCTGGGTGTAAGAGTCAGGCCTTGCTATCCCCGGTGGCTGTTTTGCTGGTAAAGCCAGGAGGCCTCAAACTTACACACCAGTGGCCTACCCTTTCAGGCTCCTGAGCATCTTTGCAGAGTTCCGAAACTTTGTGAGGGGTTCGAGGGATTTGGAGACCAATCAAGAACACACATATGACCACAAGAGATGATAACACACACAAGCTTTATTTGGGTAATGTTTTGAAGTGTTTCCATGTGGGGGAACTACCTCATGCTATGAAACTGTCCACAGGTTTACAGTGTAGGGGCCAAGAACAATCCATAAAGGAGGAAGAGCAAGGGAGATCTCAGGGGAGAGGGGCAGCAGAGAGGGAGTTTACCCCTTAGAGGATGCTGCTTGGCAGCATGGAGGGGAGGCTCTGGGTCAAAAAGCTCCTGAGGCCAGTGGCAGCTTGAGGCCTTATAACCTTATCAGTGGGTAACTGCTGTCCCCTGAGGTTTTGCAGGGTGTGTAAAGCTGACAAGCTCTACGTGGCTAAAAAATTGTTTGGGTTATTTTTTAAATAATTGGATGTGTAAAAATTTGAATTTGGTACCAGTAGGCTTTTGAGCTAACAGCTTACAGTCTGCAGTGAAGAAGTAAAACACCCGAAGGCTTATAGAGCACACGCTGAGGGCACAACAGGTTGCTGAACCCAAGACCCTTTCTGGTTTCCCAGGCACAGGCACAGGCCTCTCTCCTGAGGCTCACCCACAGCTCAGAATGGCTCACCAGGGGACACCGAAACTGAGACACAGACTTTACATACAGGCATGTACATTGCGTTGATAATCTCAGTCTTCAAAGTTAGATTCTGAAAACAACCTTTATAATACAATGAATTTCCATTGCTGAGATCATCTTACTGCCATTTAGTTCAATTCAGGAGAGGTATTTTCCTGATTTTGCTTTTTTTTAACCAACAAATCACTATTTTACCAAAAGGTCATAAAGTAGCATCATCAGATATAATCTTCATTGTATAGATTATCACATTAACGAGGCTCTTTATTTAGGTTGCTAACATGAAATTTGTCTTTATTTTTTTCTTTTTCCTAGCTTAGAGGTTTTCTCATGACTTTACCCCGAAAAAGAAAATATTTTCAAAGTAAATCTCTTGTGAGACTTAAAGATGTCACTGCTTATATGTGGGAAAAGACCCTCACCTTTCTGAGACTGGAAACACCAAAGCTGGAAGAGGCTGAGATGGTTGAGTATCACGTAAGCTGTGGGATCTTGGATTACTGAGTATGATAGCACACACTCAAGATGATGGTTTCGTTGCAGAACTTTGCTGTCAGTTATCAAAGCATGAGTATGTTTCCATGCCAAATCTCATTGCAAAGCCACAGAATTAGTCTCAATCATAGTGCAACTCATGGAATTTTCCCTTGCAATTCTAAAACACTTTACAGATTACCAAGCACATTCTCCTGCATTAACTCACTATAGCCTTATAATGACCTGTACAGTTGGAAAGACAGAGTTTATGGTCTTCCCCAGGACACAGACATGCTGTATTCTGTCCCCTGAGTTAGTCATTTGCTTTTGGTGCCTACTATCAAACCCAAACTCCTATCCAAACCATGGAGCCTTAGGTGCATTGTTTGAGTCGGTCACCCCAGACATGAATGTAAACAAATCAAACCAGGTGTTTGCACACTGAATACTCACTTTCTTCCATGGCTGATGTATTAGTTCGTTTTCACACTTCTGATAAAGACATATCCCAAACTGGGAACAAAAAGAAGTTTAATTGGACTTACAGTTCCACAGGACTCGGGAGGCCTGAGATTCATGGTGGGAGGTGAAAGGCGGTGGCAGAAGAAAAATGATCAAGATGCAAAAGTGGGAACCCACTATAAACCATCAGATCTTGTGAGACTTATTCACTATCATGAGAATAGCATGAGAAAGACCAGCCTCTATGATTCAGTTACCTCCCACTAGGTCCCTCCCACAACATGCGGGAATTCTGGGAGATACAATTCAAGCTGAGATTTGAATCAGGACACAGCCAAACAATATCATTCTGCCCCTGGCCCCTCCAAATCTCATGTCCTCACATTTCAAAACCAATTAATGCCTTCCCAACAGTACCCCAAAGTCTTAACTCATTTCAGCATTAACCCAAAAGTACACAGTTCAAAGTGTCATCTGAAACAAGGCAAGTCCCTTCTGCCTATGAGCCTGTAAAATCAAAACAAGCTGGTTACTTCCTAGATACAATGTGGGTACAGGTATTGGTTAAATACAACTGTTCCAAATGGGAGAAATTGACCAAAACAAAGGGATTACAGGCCCCATACAAGTCCAAAATCCAACAGGTCGATCAAATTTTAAAGCTCCAAAATGATCTCCTTTGATTCCAGGGCTCATATGCAGGTCATGCTGATGCAAGAGGTGGGTTCCCATGGTCTTGGGCAGCTCTGCCCCTGTAGCTTTGCAGGGTACAGCCTCCCTCCCGGCTGCTTTCATGGGCTGGCATTGAGTGTCTGTGGCTTTTCCAGGTGCACAGTGCAAGCTGTCAGAGGATCTACCATTCTGGGATCTGGAGGATGGTGGCCCTCTTCCTACAGCTCCACTAGGTCCCTTCCACACTGCCCTAGCAGAAGTTCTCCATAAGGGCCCCACCCCTGCAGAAAACTTTTGCCTGGGCATCCAGGCATTTCCACACATCTTCTGAAATCCAGGCTGAGGTTCTCAAACCTCAATTCGTGACTTCTGTGCATCCACAGGCTCAACACCACATGGAAGCTGCCAAGGCTTGGGGCTTCCACCCTCTGAAGCCACAGCCCAAGTTGTGCATTGGCCCCTTTCAGCCATGGCTGGAGCAGCTGGGACACAGGGTACCAAGTCTCTAGGCTGCATACAGCACGGGGAACCTGGGTCCAACCCACAAAACCACTTTTTCCTCCTTGGCTTCCAGGCCTGTGATGGGAGGGGCTGCTATGAGGGTCTCTGACATGGCTTGGAGACATTTTCCCCATGGTCTTGGGGATTAACATTAAACTCCTTGCTACTTATGCAGATTTCTGCAGCTGGCTTGAACTTCTCCCCAGAAAATGAGTTTTTCTTTTCCACTGCATTGTCAGGCTGCAAATTTTTTTAACTTTTATGCTCCATTTCCCTTTTAAAATGGAATGCTTTTAACAGCACCCAAGTCACCTCTTGAATGCTTTGCTGCTTAGAAATTTCTTCTGCCAGATCCCTAAATCATCTCTCTCAAGTTCAAAGTTCCACAAAACTCTAGGGAAGGGGCAAAATGCCACCAGTCTCTGCTAAAACATAACAAGAGTCACCTTTGCTCCAGTTCCCAACAAGTTCCTCATCTCCATCTGAGACCACCTCAGCCTGGACTTTTTTGCTCATATCACTATCAGCATTTTTGTCAAAGCCATTCAACAAGTCTCTAGGAGGTTCCAAACTTTCCCACATTTTCCTGTCTTCTTCTGAGCCCTCCAAACTGTTCCAACCTCTGCCTGTCATCAAGTTCCAAAGTCGCTTCCACATTTTTGGGTATCTTTTCAGCAACACCCCACTCTACTGGTACCAATTTACTGTATTAGTGTATTAGTTCATTTTCAAGCTGCTGATAAAGACATACCCGAAACTGGGGACAAAAAGAGGTTTTTTGTTTCTTTTTTTTTTTGAGATGGAGTCTTGCTCTGTCGCCCAGGCTGGAGTGCAGTGGCATGATCTTGGCTCACTGCCAGCTCCAAGGTTCACACCATTCTCCCACCTCAACCTCCCGAGTAACTGGGACTACAGGTGCCCACCACCACACCCAGCTAATTCTTTTGTATTTTTAGTAGAGACGGGGTTTCACCGTGTTAGCCAGGATGGTCTCGATCTCCTGACCTCATGATCCACCCATCTCAGACCACCAAAGTACTGGGATTACAGGCATAAGCCACAGCGCCCAGCCCCCAAAAAGAGGTTTAATTGGACTTACAGTTCCACATGGCTGGGGAGGACTCAGAATCATGGTGAAAGGTGAAAGGCACATCTTACATGGCAGCGGCAAGAGAAAAATGAGAAAGATGAAAAAGCAGAAACACCTGATAAACCATCAGATCTCGTGAGACTTATTCACTATCACAAGAATAGCACGGGAAAGACCAGCTCCCGTGATTCAATTACCTCCCCCTAGGTCCCTCCCACAACACATAGGAATTCTGGGAGATACAATTCAAGTTGAGATTTGAATGGAGACACAGCCAAACCATATCGGTTGATATTTAAGCATCATCCAGTGAGGTTCTGAAGGCGGTCATATATAATCATGGTATTGGCCAGGCACGGTGGCTCACGCCTGTAATCCCAGCATTTTGGGAGGCCAAGACGGGTGGATCATGAGGTCAGGAGATCGAGACCATCCTGGCTAACACGGTGAAACCCCATCTCTACTAAAAATACAACAAAAAAAAATTAGCTGGGTGTGTTGGCGGGCGCCTGTAGTCCCAGCTGCTCGGGAGGCTGAGGCAGGAGAATGGCGTGAACCCGGGTGGCAGAGCTTGCAGTGAGCTGAGATTGTGCCACTGCACTCCAGCCTGGGTGACAGAGTGAGACTCTGTCTCAAAAAAAAAAAAAAAAAAAAAATCACGGTACTGTACATTTTGATAGGGCTTTACTCTCTGTCATGTGCTTCCCCATTCATTATTGCCTTATTTTTTTTAACAGTGCTCAATAAAGACTTATTAATTGAAGGGATGAAAGAATGACCTCATTTTCCCATAGTAGCACTATGCATTATTGCCTTTAAATCCATTCAATAATTTTTTATGTAGGCATTATTAACTGTAGCATTTACATGCATATATGTATATGTACAGTATTATCGAAGCGCTGAGATATAGAGACACAAGAGCACGTCTAGCACCCAGGTCTTCTAACTGCAGGCAGGGTCAGTATGTTTCCTAACATAGCCCAATATTGTCTACAGATAGTACCCCAAATGCTTCGCATAATGAGGGAAGAGGGATAATGAGATTCTTGAATGCATTTACTAATCTAACTTTCTTCCCTTCAGAATTACTACTTGGATGAATTTGCAAATCTGTTAGATGAACTTCTGATGAAGATTAATGGTTTGTCCGACAGCCTACAGCTCCCTCTTCTGGAAAACATATCCAACAGCACAAGGGAGGCAAGGGCAGAAGAGAGTCCCTTGGTGGACATTTCTAGTAAACAAGCTACTGAGGTAAGACCATGCAAAATTATTTATGTCAATTTTCTTTATAGCAATTTAAGTTCTAAAGGAGTTTTGGAATACTTGCTTTTCCAAATTATAAGGTCAATTTGCATAAATATTCTCTAGGGAATCATACTGCTGATAAGATATGCTCTGGCCAAAACTAAAGAACCACTTAATAAAGTGCATGATGTGACTTCCAGTTTAAAATGGTAGCATAAGTATCTACCTGCCCCTTATTTCTGATTACAACTGAAATCAGCAAGGAGATCGAGAAACAGAAATGGAAACTGGATCTTCCCAGAAATGAAAAAACAGAAATCTGCCCCAGAATATAACCAGTGATCCCAACAATGGATGCCAAGAACAGTAAAAATTAAATCAAAAGGAGACAGGATGCTACTATTTCCTTTTTTTTTTTTTTTTTTGAGACGGAGTCTCGCTCTGTCGCCCAGGCTGGAGTGCAGTGGCCAGATCTCAGCTCACTACAAGCTCCGCCTCCCAGGTTTACGCCATTCTCCTGCCTCAGCCTCCCAAGTAGCTGGGACTACAGGCGCCCGCCACCTCGCCCGGCTAGTTTTTTGTATTTTTTAGTAGAGACGGGGTTTCACCGTGTTAGCCAGGATGGTCTCGATCTCCTGACCTCGTGATCCACCTGTCTCGGCCTCCCAAAATGCTGGGATTACAGGCTTGAGCCACCGCGCCCGGCCCAGATGCTACTATTTCCAAGAGCACACAGAATTCTCCAAGTCAGACAGTGTGTCTGGAGGAACCAACAAAAGACCCCTGGTTTGGAAGAAAAGATTATAGAGCACAAAAGAGTTTGAGGAATCTCCCTGAACCCCAATGCCACAGAGTTCCTGGGACATAGGACTGAAGGACAAAACATGCAGGAAGCCATCTTTGTAGGAAGCTGTGTGTTGATGCAGCTGCCTAGAGGAGGAACTATTGGTGATTCACAGACCTAGAGTCACACTACTTGCAACCTATAAAAAAATCAACACAAAGAGACGTACCACATGCCAGGTACATAGTGAAAAAGAAAAATGATTGCTGTGCCCCGACGATAAATAGCTTGCAGTGGTAACTTCCCTAAGATCCAGAGAGATGCTCTGCTGGCCCATAGCAGTCATGTTCACATGGCTGAGTGGCAATGAAGGAGCTCTCTGAAGGCAGAGGAGAACGTGAAGTACCTGCTACAAGCTGTCTGCCCCAGCCCTTCTCTGGCCCTAATTCACAACAACCCAGGGAATAACACCTTTATGAAAAGATGAACTTCCACATGTAGAGAGGAGTAATAATAATAAAAGTATATAATAATATATATATAATTTACATAATAATATATATAAAAGTAATAATAAAAGTAATAATAATAAAAAATAATTATTTAATTATTGGATCTATGCAAATCTGCTTCAGGAAAAAGCAGTATGTACAAATGACCAAAAGTGAAGATGAAGTGTCACTTTGAAAACATTTGCCATCAACAGATAAAAATTGTAACCGAGATGTTCTCCACACAAAAGGTAAATTAATGGAAAAAAAAATGTTTCTTTGAAATGACAGTTTGATGTCAAGATGAAAGAACACTAAGATGAAATAAAAAGACAATGAATTAACAGAGTTGAGGAAAGAAATGGAAAATAAAATAAAGCAAATGGATTCACAGAAAAGAGAATAAACTATGTGGATGACATATTTGAGAAAATTCTGGGGAAAAAAAAAGTTAAAATTGATTTTAGGAAAATTAATACACATGGAAATCAGACCCAGAAGACTGTGCATAAGACATGGAAAGGGCATCTATAATTAGTGTCTCCCCTAAAAAAGCCCAGAAAATTTGAACAGAAAAAAAAATGTTTAAATATAATTTTATTTATTTATTTATTTATTTATTTATTTATTTATATATTTTTTTGAGACGGAGTCTCGCTGTGCTCCCAGGCTGGAGTGCAGTGGCGTGATCTCGGCTCACTGCAAGCTCCGTCTCCCGGGTTCACGCCATTCTCCCGCCTCAGCCTCCCAAGTAGCTGAGACTACAGGCGCCCGCCACCACGCCCGGCTAGTTTTTTGTATTTTTAGTAGAGACGGGGTTTCACCATGTTAGCCAGGATAGTCTCAATCTCCTGACCTCGTGATCCACCCACCTCGGCCTCCCAAAGTGCTGGGATTACAGGCTTGAGCCACCGCGCCCGGCCTAAATATAATTTTAAAAGACTTTACTGGAAAAGAGATATAGACCTATATATTTAAAAAGGAACTGTGTCCCAGGGAAGAAATGGATTCATATCGATTAAAACTAGAATATGGGGGCCAGGCACGGTGGCTCACGCCTGTAATCCCAGCACTCTGGGAGGCCGTGGCAGGCAGATCACGAGGTCAGGAGATCGAGACCATCCTGGCTAACACAGTGAAACCCCATCTCTACTAAAAAATACAAAAAATTAGCCAGGCGTGGTGGCGGGCGCCTGTAGTCCCAGCTACTCGGGAGGCTAAGGCAGGAGAATGGCATGAACCCAGGAGGCAGAGCTTGCAATAAGCGGAGATTGTGCCACTGCACTCCAGCACTCCAGCCTGGGTGACAGAGCAAGACTCCGTCTCAAAAACAAAAAACAAAAAACAAAAAAAAAAACAAAAAAACTAGAACATGAGTGGCTGTAGTGGCTTATGCTTATAATCCCAGCATTTGGGATGCCAAGGCAGGAGGATCGCTTGAGCCCAGGAGTTCAAGACCAGCCTGAGCAATACAGTGAAACCCCATCTCCAAAAAAAAAAAAAAAAAATTCACTGGGTGTGGTGGCACACATCTGTGGTCCCAGATACTCAGGAGGCTGAGATGGAAGGATTACTGGGGTCCAGGAGGTAGAGGCTGCAGTGAGCAGTGATCCAACCTAGGTGACAGAGTGAGACCACATCTCAAAAAAAAAAAAAAAAAAAAACTAAACTAAAACACACCCTAATAAAATCACTGGACTTCAAGAAGATAATCTTACTGACACCCAGATACCTCCTACCCCCAAAAACCAAGTCACCTCCAAGTGATTTAAAATAATTTAAGGTATTTAGCAACTATTATTATTGTTTTAATTATAAAAAACCGTTTAAATATGCATATGAAAATTGAGCAAATGATAGGAAAAACATAATTTTTAAGAAAAAATATAATGACCAATTTTGTTAAAAAAAAAAAAAAAATTCGACCGGGTGCAGTTGCTCACGCCCGTAATCCCAGCACTTTGGGAGGCCTAGGCGGGCAGATCACAAGGTCAGGAGATAGAGGCCATCCTGGCTAACACAGTGAAACTCTGTCTCTACTAAAAATACAGAAAATTAGCCGGGCATGATGGCATGCAGCTGTAGTCCCAGCTACTCGGGAGGCTGAGGCAAGAGAATTGCTTGAACCTGGGAGGCAGAGGTTGCAGTGAGCCGAGATCACACCACTGCACTCCAGCCTGGGCAACAGAGTGAGACTCCACCTCAAAAATAAATGAATAAATAAATAAATAAAATAGAGGATTTATATAGAGGAAAAAAAGATGGGATAGTATTTACTATATTTGTAACATAAAAAAAGAATTTAATTAAAAATTTTAGAAGAAAGATTATTTTATGTATTTATATTTAAACCATAAGGTATATATTATTTTTTAATGATAGGATTAAAACAAAGGACAATATATACTGCTAATTAGTGCTTCGCAGAAAGCACTGACAGATGAAAACCCATGGTATGTAATTTGGAGCAACAACAAATAAAAGTAAACTAAGTATGTGTACAACTCAAATTGGAAAAATTCACAACACACACAAATATACACACACACTAAGCAAAACAGAAGGAAAGAAGTTGAGGGGATGAAAGTATAATTTAATGAACTCAACAGCAAAATGAAGTAATCCAAGAGATGATTCTTTTTACAAACAACTAAATTGACAAATTATTGGCTAACATATCTAAATATGATGAACAGAGTGAGTACAATTCATATACAAAATAAAAATGAGAAACAGAAAATAACCTCAAGGAAATTAAATAAATTATAAAATTTTGGAAGGAGAGAACACTTATCAGTCAGTGTTCATTATGCAACAAACTGACTTGAGTAGAGACAGAAACCTGAAACAGTATTTGAAGTTCTGTCCCTCCAAAAGCACCAGCCGCAGATGGTTTTACAGAGAAAATACACCAAACTATTAAGAAGCACGTAAGTCCAGAACAATCTTCAAACTGTGCCACAGCAGAGACAGAAGAAACGCTTCTGAATGTGTTTTTATGAAACAAGCAATTTATTGATCTAAAAACTGGACAAAAATATTCCAAATTAAAAATAAAATTACAGTGTCAATGTCAGTCTTATTGAGTTTTGATATCAAAAATCTAAATAAAACATTAACAAATAGAATCCAGCAGCAGATTCAGAAAATTATATCCCATGATCATATGAGTATTAAATCAGGATATAAATGTTTTAATATTAAAAATATATTAGTAGTGTCCATCCTCTGACTTTGCTCACCGTTTTCAGAATTGTTTAGGCTATTCTAGTTCCTTTGCTTTCCATATAAATTTTAGAATCAGTTTGTCAATACCTGTAAAAAATCTTGTGGTATTTTGCTGGGCGCAGTGTCTCACACCTGTAATCCAGCACTTTGGGAAGCCAAGGTGGGCAGGTCACGAGGTCAGGAGATCGAGACCATCCTGGCTAGCACGGTGAAAACGCGTCTCTACTAAAAATACAAAACAAATTAGCCGGATGTGGTGGCGGGCACCTGTAGTCCCAGCTACAGGCTGAAGCAGGAGAATGGCGTGAGCCCAGGAGGTGGAGCTTGCAGTGAGCCGAGATCCTGCCACTGCACTCCAGCCTGGGTGACAGAGTGAGACTCCATCTCAAAAAATAAAAAATAAATAAAATTTAAAAAAAAATATATATATATATATATCTGGGCCGGGTGTGGTGGTTCACACCTGTAATCCCAGCAGTTTGGGAGGCCAAGGCAGGTGGGTCACTTGAAGCCAGGAGTTTGAGACCAGCCTGGCCAACAAAAAATAGCCCAGTGTGGTGCATGCCTGTAATCACCGCTACTCAGGAAGCTGAGGCATGAGAATCTTTTGAACCTGGAAGGTGGAGGTTGCAGTGAACAGAGATCACGCCACTGCATTTCCAGCCTGGGCAATAGAATAAACAAAATAAAAATATATGAATAAAATAAAAATAAATGAAATAATAAATAAAAATAAATGAAATAAAATAAGACTATATTAATAACCTTCACCAAACAGGGAGAAAACTATCATTTTATTTTTTCCATGGCTGCATTTGATAAAATTCAACATTCATTCCTAATTTTTAAAATGTATTCTTAATAAAAATGAAAGTGATATTTTTTTAAAAAAATAGGAATATAGCTCAAGTTAAATGCCAGTATTATATTTAATAATATAACATCAAAGCCTTTACTACTAAAGTTAAGGACAAAAAGATTGTCAATTCAAAAGTCCTACAACAGGCCAGACACAGTGGCTCCCGCCTACGATACAAGCACTTTAGGAGTCTGAGACTGGAGGTTCACTTGAGCCCAGGAGTTCGTGACCAGTCTGGGCAACATGATGAGATCTTGTCTGTACAAAAAATACAAAATTAGCCAGTTGTGGTGGCACACACCTCTAGTCCCCGCTACTTGGAAGGCTGAGGTGGGAGGATCACTTGAGCTGGAGAAGTCAAGGTTGCAGTTTGCCATGATTATGCCACTGTACTCCAGCTTGGGCAACAGAGTGAAAACCTGTCTCAAAAAAGGAAAAAAAAAAAAAAAAGAAAAGAAAACAAAGTCCCACCACAGCATTTTAAAGGGGTATGCCTCATCTCTTTCCTATAAACCCACTTAATTTGTTTATATATTTAATAGCTCATAGAGCTAGCAAGAACTTTAAATTTATAATATGGTTGGGCTGTCTTTTATATACACAATACACACTATTGTGAGTCCTTATACAGTTATAATATATAGTAATCTATACTAATTTCGTATGGCTGAGAAAAGAATTTCCCTCAAATGATGTTGGAGGCTTGTAGGTGCTGTCTTTGCCCTTATGACTTACTCTTCTTGTGTGTGAGTGGGACGTTTTTGGCAGCAATGCAGTCTTAACTTTGGTTGCATTCCACAGGAAAACACAATGCTTTCTGGACTATCGCTTTATGGGGTATTTATCAAAAGTATGTTTGGCAAAAAGTTAATGCTGCCAAGGGTGGGTCTCTCTCACCTGGCTCCCAGGTGGGTTTCTGCCTGCAGAACTCAAGTTTCTGCAACATGAGTTTAGCTGGCCTCCCTGGGAAAGAACCAGGAATGTCATTGGTCTTGGAATAGGCCAAGCAAACTGGACTTTACAGAACAGACCCTCTTTTGTGTGAGGGGATCTGAGGAAACAATTCGTTTGAATTTCCTAACTTCAAGGCATTTGTTTCTTCATCTTAACCATTAATAATTAAGATTTGTATCTTTATAAACTAGAAGGATTGGATGCCTGGAGCTATCAATAACCACCTACAAATCATATTGTTCTTTGTACTTTTTAAGTGACTCATGGCAACAAAATGCGGTGAGTTGCCAGCCCCCACCTCCTCCCCCTTGCCAGCTCGGCCCCCTTAACGGTTCTTGGCACTCTGTGGCCTCTCAGCTATGTAGCCTTGGACCCGGAGGAGAGCTCCCAGCCGGGGGCTGCTGCTGATTGCGCAGAAGGACCTCCGAGCTCTTGCCCTGCTCCCTGCTCCCTGCTCCCTGCTCGGGCCTCTTCTCTACTGCGATGACTCACCACTTTACAGGAGCTGGCTGGGCCACTAGTCAGTGATTGCAATTTAGAGATGTCAGAAGGGTTTTTCCTCCACATATCTTCCTCTTGATTTGCTTTTGTGAATACCACTGCATAAGGCAGGAACATCCAGAGGGGAGCGCCTGACCTCAGAGCACAGAGTCTCTCCTGGAGGATTTTTGTCTGTATTTTTTTCAGTGTAATTCCTTAGCACCTACCTGCCAGGAGGAAGGTGAGATGTTTTTTATAACCATGGAAAATCTGCATTCCCTTTCACATTTGGGGTCTCCAACACAATTTGTGAAGACTGGCGTGCCACAGTCCACAGCCACTCTTTTCAGCAAGCTTTGTGCTCTGAACTCTGCCAGTCAGTGTTACTTAGGAGCAGGAAGCCATCGAGAGGGTGAATTTTCTCTCAGCTTCTTCCCTTAACTTGCCAGTTTGTAGAATAATGAGAAGATTTAGAATACTTAGCTTTTCCCAATGCATTTACATAGCCCCCATCACAGGTGACTGTCAAAGAAATTTACTGAACTCCCTCAAATCTGGACGTTTTTGTAATTATAGCTGGGTCCTGTAAACTTACTGAATCTTCATTGATTTCAGTATTTTCTAATGGATAATGCAATGTATCTGAACACTAAGTTTGAATCCTTGAGGAAGAAACAGGCTAGAAGAGGCTTTTTAAAAGGAAATATTGGCCAGGCGCAGTGCCTCACACCTAATTCCAGAACTTTGGGAGGCCGAGGCAGGTAGATCACTTGAGGTAAGGAGTCCAAGACCAGCTTGGTCAACATGGTGAAACTCCATCCCTCCTAAAAATACAAAAATTAGCCAGGTGTGGTGATGGGTGCCTATAATCCCAGCTACTCAGGAGACTGAGGCAGGAGAATCGCTTGAACCTGGGAAGCAGAGGTTGCAGTGAGCTGAGATTGCGCCACTGCACTCCAGCCTGGGCGACAGAGTGAGACTCCCTTTAAAAAAAAAAGGAAATATCAACTTGGCCTGAACATGCAGAAAGTATGATGCCCTAGAGATGCCCCAACTCCTGCTGATAAACATGGAAGTCAGGCAGGTCTGAGGGTGGAGCAACTGTGGAGCGTGACTGGGCGACTATGGGAAAGCGACTTAACTTCTTTGTGTCTTTACATCCTACTCTGTAAAAGGAGGACACTAGTAGAGCCTCTCCCATGAGACCGCTGAGAGAGGTAAAGGAGTTAAAGGAGTCTGTGTCTGCGTGCTGTAAGTGCTCTCTATAGCTTTAATAGAGACTAGTAAGAGTTTCACGTTTCATGCATTCCTCAAGTAATTTTGTGCCAGGCACAATTCTAGAGGCTGGGGATCCAAAGATGAGCAACATTGACTTGAAAGTGAACTATGTCCACTCAGAAAACATTATATTCCTGGAACTGGAAAATACAAATCTCAAAATTATGGACAAAAACCTGAGCAACTTTTGTATCCACTTGGACCTATGTTATGATGTGTTTCTTCATGTGAAGCCGAGAGGGGTCAGTAAGGATGCAAACATCAAGTTCAAATGAAATATGCTCAGGAAGAATGCACTCCATAATTCCCAGACTTCATTCAGTATGTTAAGGACCAGTATATTCCTGGACTTAACTAAAAATGATCATTTTCACCTGCTCTCACATCCTGGTTCTGCCCTTGCTAGCTGAGTTCTCATGACTATCTCTCCACCACTGTGGCTTCCACAGAGCCCAGCACTCAGTAAATATTTAGTGAACTGGTTAGTGAGCAAAAAGAAGTGGTGGATGATGTATATGGATAGAAAAGGGCAACTAATAAAGTAAGCATGGGAAAATTCTAATAGGTGGCTCTGGAAAGGGTAGCTGAATGCTTCTGAATTATTCTTGTAACTTTCTTAAGTTTAAAATTATTTCCAAGTGAAACGCTTTTAAAAAGAAGCTATTGTGGGCCGGGCACAGTGGCTCATGCCTGTAATCCCAGCACTTTAGGAGGCTGAGGCAGGCGGATCACCTGAGGTCAGGAGTTCGAGACCAGCCTGGCCAACATGGTGAAACCCCGTTTCTACTAAAAATACAAAAAAATTAGCTGGGCATGGTGGTGGGCACCTGTAATCCCAGCTACTCGGGAGGCTGAGGCAGGAGAATCGCTTGAGCCTGAGAGGCGGAGGTTGCAGTAAGCCGAGATAGCACCATTGCACTCTAGCTTGGGCAACAAGAGTGAAACTCCATCTCAGAAAAAAAAAGAAGCTATTGTATTACTCAAGTAAAGAGATGACAAAATGATAGAGTCATGGCTGTGAGATATGATTTGTTTTAATGGTTCTTACTGTTTTTTCTAAGCTTTTCTATGTTTCTAAGTATGTCTTGGAATTTTTCCCATGATGGACATCACGAGAAAAGCTAATTAAATTTAAAAGAACTAGATATGGCTTACAAATACTTAATATATTAGAAGTGAGAATAACTTTAAAACCTAAAGAGAAATGTTGAAGTAGACAGCCTTGTGAAATGAATTCTCTCTGCTTTCATGGATTATACTAAGTCTTCCTGGGATGACTTCACAAGCAGGAATGTTTCTGTGGCTGCTGATTCATTCCTTCCTGGCAGACATAGCTCCAATGAAGTTGAAATATTATTGTTAATCCCTTTTATTTAGATGTGTGCTAGAATGGCACTCGAGGCACTAAGGATATAAACCAGGGCTTCTGTATGACTGTGAACACATAATTCATTTACTTGAGCCAAATTGTCTCCTAGTAGGGTTCAAGAAACTTGAATTCTCAAGGACTAAAATACACTGTCAGCTGGCTTCTTTTTGAGGTTTCTATTTTCAATTTGGAGTCTTGCAAACTACAATTATTTCTCAAAAGAATATGTAAAATACTGCATTAGTTTGCTAGGGCTGCCATGACAAAGTGCCACAAACAGAAATTTATTCTCTTACAGTCTGGAGGCCAGAAGTCCAAGATCAGGGTGTCAGCAGGGCCATGCTCCCTCTGAAGGCCCTGGCGAATGATCTGTTCTAGGCCTCTCCCAGCTTCCCTTAGCTCCTTGGCTTGTGGCAGTGTAAGTCTCATTTTTACAGGGCATTCTCCCTAGGTGTCCAAATTTTCTCTTTTTATAAGGACACAATCGTATTGGATTAGGACCCACCCTAATGACCTTATCTTAACTTGGTCATCAGCAAAATAAGGTCACATTCACTGGTACCGAGGGTTGGCATTTTAACATCCTTTTTTGTTCTGGAGGAAGAACAATTCAATCCATAACAAATACATTTAAGCAAATGTAAATATTTGAAGACACGTATTACAGTTTTCTATTAACTCCAGCTTTTTGAAAACTTTAATTTTACTCATCTGACAAAAGTAAAACAAAATACTCAAAAAATTAGCAAACTCTTCTTTTTTACTCCGTATAGATCTTAATTTAGAAATGCTTTTATAAGAATGATGTTTGTATGTTAGTATATGTTGATTATCATTAAAATTATAAAACAAGTAGATTATCTGAGTTCTTTGACTGTGGAAAAGATCTAGTAATAACAAAAGATGATTTTTTGCCATTTTAAATAGTACTTTTAAACAGAAATACGATTGGGTCTTCCCTAAAATACTATATAGCTATCAATGTATACTCCCATTGGCTTTCTAAGTTACAGAACGCAGGAATGTAGGAGAGCCTCTGAGGTCAGGAGCTCCTGTTGCCTCCTCCTTGGGTAAGTGACTCATTCTCAAGGGATAAAATCACGTAATAATCCCAAAGACATGCCTCATCTATGTCACCAGCACAACACCTTTAGTAAAGATCGAATCCATTTCCCTAGTGGTTTGGGAGTGCGTGTCTATCTTTGGTAAAATCTAGCACAGCAGTTCCCACTGGTTTTGCACTCTTAGCTATGTCTTGAATAATTTATTACTCAACATATAGTTGAAAGGCTTGACAATTAATTGGTTTTAAGTAGGACCAAGGAGATGAAAAATTAGAGCAGATCCAAGGGTTTCCCTATTACAAAGCCATGTTCACTCAACCAGTATCCCAGTAGGCTTTTCTTGAGTGGAAGACAGAGGATCCAAGTTACAGCTAGCACACATGGGTGTACCAATGTCATCATTCACTACACCGGTGTGGGGATTTATTCTATCTGATCTTCAGAATTCAAGTAAATATAGAATGAGGTTGTACAAATCTCTGGGACTGTAGGAAGGAACTCTTTTCTCATGGTGACCTTCTTCCTGGCTTCTCTTGCTAGTTTAGAATCAATTTAAGTGTTACTGAAATTCTAGCCCTTGTCCTTGAAAAAGTAGAGACCTTAGGAAAGTTTCTGCTGCAACTGTCCTGAGTTGAATAATTTTCCAGAGATTTGTGCTTGCCAGGGCCTCCTTGCAGTCTCTACTTTCATAAGTTACTGCATTTTTTTTTGACAAACATCCTGGTCCTGTTGCCAGGCAGGAGTAAGGAAATATGATTATTAAAGTTGAGAAATATGCACTGACCTTTAAAGGACCTACCAACACCCTGCACCCTGCAGAAGTTGAGTGTCTTTTTTCAAAAGCTGTGGGTGACATAATTTATAACTCTCATAGGCAGCTGGTTTCTTGGATGGTGGGGCAGAGTGGAGAGGGGAGGAACTGGATGCCTTGCACAGAAGGTGGTTATACTATACTATGCAGCCACAGCAGTCAACACCATGTGGTTCTGACAGAGGGGAAGAGACAAAGATCCTTGGAACAGAATAGATCCCAGAAATAGAGATCCCAGAATGGACTCACACAAATATGCCAGACTCATCTTGACAAAGGTGCTGAAGCAATTCATTGAAGGAAAAATAGCATTTTTTGACAATGTTACTGACGCAATTGAATATCCAAAAGCAAAAGAAAACAAAAAGAACTTGGACCTACACCTCATACCATATACAAAAGTAATTCAAAATGGATCATGAACAATGCTTTATGCAAAACATGAAACTGTCAAATTTGGGGGAGGAAAAAACAGGAGGAAATCAGAAATTGGAACTTTAAAAATTAAAATGTTTTGTTCTGGCAGAGTGCGGTGGCTCATGCCTGTAATCCCAGCACTTTGGGAGGCTGAGGCGGGCGGATCACGAGGTCAGGAACTTGAGACCATCCTGGCTAACACGGTGAAACCCCGTCTCTACTAAAAATACAAAAAATTTAGCCGGGCGTGGTGACGGGCGCCTGTAGTCCCAGCTAATTGGGAGGCTAAGGCAGGAGAATGGCGTGAACCCAAGGAGGCGCGGAGCTTGCAGTAAGCCAAGACCATGTCACTGCTCTCCAGCCTGGGCGACAGATCGAAACTCTGTCTCAAAACAAACAAAAAAAAATGTTTTGTTCTGCAAATGACTTTGTTGAGAGGATGGAAAGACAATCCTCTACAGACTGGAGGAAAATATTTGCAGATCACATAGTCAACAAAGAACTAGTATCTACAATATATAAAGAAGCCAAGCCTCAGAATTCAACAGTAAAAATGCAAATAATCTAATTAGAAAATGGACCAAAAAAAATGAACAGACATTTCACTGAAGAACATGTACAAATGGCAAACACATGAAAAGATGTGACTATCACTAGCCATTAGGGAAATGAAAATTAAGACCATAATGATATATCACTACATACCTTAGAAAGACTAAAATAAAAAATAGTGACAACACCAAATGCTGGGAAGAATGCAGAGACCACATCACTCATACATGGCTGGTGGGAATGTAAAATGGTACAGCAACTATGGGAAATAGTCTGGCAGTTTCTTATAAAATGAAACATGAAAATTATCGCCCAGAAATTATCTGGATCATAGATCCCAAAGAAGTGAAGACTTAGGTTTACATAAAAACCTGCACATGAATGTTCACAGCAGCTTTATTTGTGACACCTCTGAACTGGAAATAGCTTTCACTGAGTGAATGGTTAAACAAACTGTGGTCCCTTCATATCATGGAATGCTACTAAGCAATGAAGACAAAAAGAGTATTGATCCACACAACCACCTGGGTGAATCTCCAGAGAATTATGCTGAGTGCAAAAAGCCAAACTCAAAAGGTTACATACTATATTATTCTATTTATATAAGTTTTTTTTTTTTTTTTTTTTTTTTTTTGAGACAGAGTCTCACTCTGTCACCCAGGCTGGAGTACAGTGGTACAATCTCGACTCACTGCAACCTCCACCTCCCGAGTTAAAGTGATTCTCATGCCTCAGCCTCCCCAAGTAGCTGGGTCTACAGGTGCACAGCACGATGCCTGGCTAATTTTTGTATTTTTAGTAAAGACAGGGTTTCACCATGTTGGCCAGGCTAGTCTCAAACTCCAGACCTCAAGCCATCCACCCACCTCAGCCTCCTAAAATGCGGGATTACAGGCACGAGCCACCGCACCAGGCCAATATAACATTCTTAAAATGACAAAATTATAGACATGGGAAGCAGTTCGTGGTTGCCAGGAGTCAGGAAGGAAGGAAGAAGGCTTAGGTGCGTCTATGAAAGGACAGCAGAAGGGATCTTGGTGATGGAATGTTCTTTACTTTAATTGTATCAATGTCAATATCCTGGCTAGGATATTGTTTTGCAATTTTGCAAGATGTGACCATTGAGGAAAACCTGGTAAAAGGTACATAGGAATGTTCTGTATTATGTCTTACAACTGTGTGTGAATCTACAATTATCTCAAAGTAAAAAAAAAAAAAAAAAAATTAAACAATAACAAGATTGTTATAGCATACAAAATTACAATAAGTTGAAAATGGTAATAACTTAAAAACCAGTGCAAATATTAATTATTTTTCTAGCAAACAAGAGAATAGTCCAGTCACAAATGTGCATAACAAGTGCTCTTTCTGGACACCTCCTTTCTCCCACCCAGCCCATGGTTTATCCTTTCCCCAAGTATCTTTTATAAATGAAAGCTCCAAAGCATGAAGGCATCTGAGCTCCTGCAGTAGCTGGACATCCTGAATTGCTCAGATTTCTACCTAATGAGATTCTGGCCTCATCTGTGGGCCCCGCACCATATGTTCGCAGTTTCTGCTGGACTAAAACCCAAATAGGGGTAGAGGGAAGAGCCTGTGTCATCTTAGACTCTGTAAAGGTGCAGCCATTCTCAGAAGCTCAAAACATCTGAGTTATTTGGGACAAGAGTAATATGTTTGTATCAGTAACCAAATATCCCCATAGAGAATACTAGCAAGAAATGTGGGTGGAAGAGAATCTGACCAAGACACAGAGATACGGGAGCTGAGCCTGAGTTACGGACCACTCCCACTGATGGTATCATTGAGCTGGCTGACAACTTGCTCCTCAAAACACACCATGTTTCAGCATAATTTAACCACAAAAGGCTCGCCAGCATTTTGAACAGCATCGTATCCCAGACAGAAACTGACAAAGGAGACTGAGTCTGCCAGTGGCTGTAAAAAGCTGTCCACACACACTACCTTGATCATTTGATCTCTGCTCTCAGGTGATGGGGCCTGCTTGATAAAAACCATGCAGCCATCTGACCTATTGGCAAAACGTCTGCCATCAGCAGTGTCTGATTTCTTCCATTTTTGGATCCATATTTGCTGCTTAGCCTAAAAAATAAGTGGGCAGGGCACGGTGGTGTGTTTTTGGCATTCTTCAGAGCAGATAAATGACTTCAGGGAAGGGTAGGAGAGAATATGTTTTCAAAGACTTGAGATTCTCTCCATAGGACAAGAGCTTCTAGTTTAGTTACTAATACAACAACCTGTTAGCTGAACATCGTTTTTTAAAAAGGATATGATTGCCAGTGTCTGTTCTGTGGGCACAATTCTTTCCAGAATAAAAAGTTCTGCCTTGCATTTGAAGTAAGTCCAGTTCAAGAGGAGCACTGCCTTTGAGGTCAGTGGGAAGTCAGTGTCCAAGCCTGTTCCACAGTATGCTGGGTCAGAGAAGACATTCATGTGCTGAAGCTCAGCCCTGAAACTGAAATTCTTATGAGACTAAGAATCGCATACAAGATGAGGATGACTTTTAAAATCATAACTCTCCTATATATCAGTAATACATAGTCTCATTTCAATTGCCCTTATCTCTAGACTGAAGCACACTGGAAGTTGGTAAATCACAGGTCAAAGACCTTTCCAGCAGATCAAATACAGGTGCATTATTGTTTGTAAGGGAAAATGTTTTCTTCATCTTCACCTGTCTGTGGGCTATAATACCTCCTTGATGAGCCACCAGGTCTGTATGATCTCCAAGTGACTCACTGGCGTTTCTTTATTCTAATCATGAGTGACTTCAACACCCTATCATTCTTTTGTTTCCGTCTGATGTTGAGCCGTAACCTGCTCTGTAAACTCCACCAGACGGAAGGAATTTTCCCCGGTATCAAAATTAATCATTTAACCACTTCTCTCACATATGTGAGGAAGTGTTGTGTTCTTCCTCCCGCCTTGGCAGCGCTGGTGGTCTTCCTTCCCCAGCCTAAGCCCCATCAACCCCCACCGCCACCATCCTCCCATGACGTGGCTTTGAGTCACCTCATCTGCTGGTTGGCTCCTGGTGATTCTCCTCGGGCCTTGTTTGTACTTCTTGTGTCTACTCTTAATGATAAACAATAGTCCAGGAGTACCACGATTAGGAAAAATATGTGCTGTGCTAAATGTTGATGGCTACCAGCATCCATCTCTGTCTCTCCCTCACTGCCCAAGCTTTGTCCAGGCCCCAGCTACTGCCCAGGCACTGAGGCCACCTCTCCTGCAGCTCCGCATAGCCCCTACAGAGAGCAATGTACCCTGCTTCTGAACTTGCTCCTGAAGGCATCAGGCAGACACCTCTTCGCGCTCTTTTTTTTTTTTTTTTTTTTGAGATGGAGTCTCTCTGTGTCGCCCAGGCTGGAGTGCAGTGGTGCCATCTCTGCTCACTGCAAGCTCCGCCTCACGGTTTCACACCATTCTCCTGCCTCAGCCTCCCGAGTAGCTGGAACTACAGGTGCACACCACCACACCCGCCTTTTTTTTTTGTATTTTTGGTAGAGACAGGGTTTCACTGTGTTAGCCAGGATGGTTTCGATCTCCTGACCTCATGATCCGCCCTCCTCGGCCTCCCAAAGTGCTGAGATTACAGGCGTAAGCCACCACGCCCGACCTCACGCTCTTTTTTCTTTCCCAAGCGTAAGAGATACCTGGAGCAAGGTTAGAAAGAAGCCTTGTGCTGAAGATGACAGAGCTGCCTTTCTAAGATGGGAACTGTGCCAACTTTCCCTTGCTTATGTGAGAAATAAACCTTGATCCTGTTTTGCTCTGAGGAATCTGGGGGCTCTGTGTTATAGCAGCAGCATGGCTTTTACCAAATAATTTCTCATGCTTCACACTTGCCTTAGAAACTATACTGACACTAATGCAGCCCCCAATTATATTATTATTTATAACCTTTGACAATGGTTTTGACTATAAATAATGTAAAACATGACCCTAATTGACTGAAACTGCAAGGAAATATGTTATCTACAAAACCAGAAGTTGAGAGGTGGGACAGATGCCATCTCTGCATTCTGCTGTGTGCTAGCTTTGCGCTAGCTTTGCCTCAGGATGGAGGACATCCTGCTTGGTTGCAGGATATCTGCTACAGGTCCAGGGATCACATCCAGAGATGAAATGTCCATGGAAGGAAGAGACCATCTCCCTCGGTCTTATCATGAGATATGAGGAAACTTTTTCAGGAAGTCCCCAAGAACATTTTCCCTCAAACTCATTCCTAAATTGATCTTGGTGAAATGGAATTATCATGATTAATTTAGACTAATCATTTGGGATAGTCAGAATTTAAGTGTCAGCCGGGTGCGGTGGGTCACGCCTGTAATCCCAACACTTTGGGAGGCTGAAGTGACGGATCACTTGAGGCAAGGATTTCCAGACCAGCCTGGCCAATGTGGCAAAACCCCATCTCTGCTGGGAAAATACAAAAAAATTAGCCTAACTGCGGTGTCGCTTATGCTTGTAATCCCACACTGGAGGCTGAGGCAGAGAACCAATTTGAACCTGGGAGGTGGATGTTGCAGTAAGCCAAGATTTCACCACCACCTCCAGCCTGACAGAGCAAGACTCCTCAAAAAAAAAAAAAAAAAATTTAAGTGGGTCAACCAGACTTTGGAGGTCTTAACACCTCCCAACCTGTTCCGTCCTTAAATTTTATTGCTAAGCAATGTCTTTGTTCTACCTTCTTCTCCATAATGAAAGTATTTATTTTGTATTCATAAATATTGTGTCTTTAATTATTATTCCTGTTAGACTTCATATGTTTATCACAGCATTCCAGGTTGAATTGGATTCTGCTAACACTTATGTTCAACCTATCTCCCAGCTTCAAAACTGAATCCTATAATAGCCACGGTATACCAACAGAGTGGCTCTCAAAGCACTGGGGTATGAAGAAGAAATTCTCAACCATCTCTTTGGCCAATCCCAGCAACGACAACGCAGGGGAGATGCGCTAGGCTTGGGGCCAGGCTCAGTCAGCTGCTAGAGCAAATCAGGGTGCATCAGAGCTGGAGCTGAGAGACCTGGAGGAGAATTCCTCAAGGGAGAAGCAGCCAGTGACAATGGGGGACCCTGAATTTTGTTTTGTTGTTACTGTTCTTGTAATGTCTTTATCTTATATGAATATCAGGATAATGCTGTCCTCCTAGAATAAATTTGGAAATATTCTCTCTGCTTCAGTTTTCTGGATGGGTTTGACTAGAATCGAAACTATTTCTTTCTTAAATGTTTGATAGAATTCACCAGAGATGCCATCTAGAGTTGAAGTTTTTTATTAGAAACTTTTTAACTATGAATTCAATTTTTAAATAAGTATAGGACTATACAGCTTATCTATTTCTTTTTAAGATAACTTTGGTAATGTATATCATTAAGGAATTTTTCTACTTCATCTCAGTTGTGAAATGTATAGGCATAAAGTTGTTCATAATATTTCCATTTTATCCCTTATCTGTAAGAAGTGTAGTGTTGTCACCTCTCTCATTCCTGATATTGGCAATTTGCGTCTTTGTTGTTGTTGTTGTTGTTGTTGTTGTTCTGATCGTCCTGGCTAGAGGCTTATCAATTTAATTGATCTTCTCAAGGAACTAGCTTTTGGTTTCATTCATATTCTCTATTTTTTTTTCTGTTCTCTATAGCACTGGCTTCTGCTTTGATTTTTATTATTTATTTATTTATTATTTACTTTCTTCTGTTTACATTGAGTTTAAGTTGTTTTTCTTTTTATAGCCTTTCACATAAAAGCTGAGGTCATTTAAGACCTTTCTTCTTTTAATATAGGCATTTAGTGCTTCAGATTTCTCTCAGAGTACTGTGTTAGTATTCATCCCTGAATGAAAATGGTATGTTTTCATTTTTATTCAGATAAAAATACTTTCTAACTTCCCTTTTGATTTATTCTTTGATTCATGGGTGATTTAGAAGTATATTATTTAGTTTGTATGTATTTTGAGATTTTCCTGATGTCTTTATGTAACTGATTTCTAATTTTAATCTGTTGTGGTCAGAGAACATCCTGTGTCTTGAATCATTTGAATGTTATTGAAGCTTGTTTTGATGGCCCAAAACATGATCTAAGTTGGCAAATGTTTCCTTTGAACTTTAAAAGATTTGTATTCTGCTGTTGCTGAATGAAGTGCTCTGTAAATGTCACCTTGATCAAGTTAGCTGATGGTGGTATTCAGGTCTGCCCGGCACTTGCTGCCTTTCTGCCTACTTGTCCCGTCAATCACTGAGAGAGTCAATCATATTCTGTAAGTGTGGCTTTGCTCATTTCTCTTGCAATTCTCTTGGTTTTTGCTTTACATCACATTATCTTCATTCTCTGTATATAAAGTGTCTTCTTTCTCTGGCTGCTTTTAAAATTTTCTCTTTGTCTCTTTTTGGGCAGTTTGATTATGATGTGTCTTGGTGTCTTAGTTGTCTTCATGTTTATGGTATGTGGCTTTTGCTGAGCTTCTTGGATCTGGGGGTTTATAGTTTTCAAGATCAGAAAACTCACTTTCACTGGCTTCAACTGCAAGTGTACTAAGCCACTTAAAGCTGTCCCACAGCTTCACTGGTGTTCTTTTCATTTAAAACATCTTTTTTTCTCCCCGTGTTTCATTTTAAATATTTTAAATTGCTGTATCAAGGTCGCGAGTCTTTTGCAAGATCTGACCTTCCCTGAATCCCATGCAGCATATTTTTCTCACACATTGCAGTTTTCGTTTCTGAAAGTTTTGTTTTTTAAAATATAGCTTCCATATCTCTACCTAATGTTTTGAATATATGAAATATAGTTACAACCTCACAATATTTATGCTGAGTGAAAGAAGCCAGACCAAAAAGAGTACCTACACAATGCTGCCATTCATAGAAAACTCTAGGAAATGCAAAAGTAATAGAGAGTGACAGAAAGCAGATCCTGGCTGTCTGAGGGTGAGAGTGGGGCTGGGCAAGAGGGAGGCATGACAAAGAGGCCTGAGACAACTTGGGGTGATGATCTTGATTATAGTGATGGTTTTACAGTTATATATGTGTGTGTGTGTATATATATGTATGTACATAATATACACACACACACGTATATACACACACACATATATCACATGGTATATTTTAAGTGTGTGCAGTTTATTATCTGTCAAATATATATATTATATATACATTATTTTCATTTATTTATTTATTTATTTTGAGACGGAGTCTCACTCCGTTGCCCAGGCTGGAGTGCAGTGGCTCCATCTCGGCTCACTGCAACCTCCGCCTCCCGGGTTCAAGTAGTTCTCCTGCCTCAGCCTCCTGAGTAGCTGGGACTACAGGTGCCCACACCATGCCTGGCTATTTTTAATATTTTTTTAAAGTAGAGACGGAGTTTCACCATATTGGCCAAGTGGTCTCGATCTCCTGACCTTGTGACCCACCTGCCTTGGCCTCCCAAAGTGCTGGGATTACAGGCATGAGCCACTGCGCCCAGCCCGTCAAATATATTTCAATAAAGCTGTTTAAAAAATAGTAATCCTGAGTAAGCTTGTTGGCTGTCATTCCTTTTCCTCGCCCAGAGACATTCATCCGTCTCTAAGGAAGAACAAGGGCCATAAGGCAAAACTAGAAGAGCAGTCTTAAGACCGCAATGCACCCACACACTTGCCCTGGGGTCCTTGTCACCCTCTCTCTGCCATCCCACATGGCTCTCAGCGGTGGTGACTGTGCAGAGGGGCAGCAGAGACTGGTACCTGCTTGACCACCAGCACAGCAAATAGCTGCTCACCTGTCCAGTTATTTTCTTAGGAAAAAAAACTTAAAAAGCCCTGCAAGATCAGGCAGAATGCATTTTGAAGCTGGGACTTTGATAATTATTGTTAACCCGTTTATGCCTGAGGTTGCAGTTTTTTGAATTTTTTTTTTTTTTTTTTTTTTTTTTTTGAGACAGAGTCTTGCTCTGTCGCCCAGGCTGAAGTGCAGTGGCACAATCCCGGCTCACTGCAAGCTCCGCCTCCCGGGTTCACGCCATTCTCCTGCCTCAGCCTCCCGAGTAGCTGGGACTACAGGCGCCGCCACCTCGCCCGGCTAATTTTTTCTATTTTTAGTAGAGATGGGGTTTCACCATGGTCTCGATCTCCTGACCTTGTGATCCGCCCGCCTCGGCTTCCCAAAGTGCTGGGATTACAGGCGTGAGCCACCACGCCCGGCCAGTTTTTTGAATTTTTGCAATCAGATTTTGGCAATGACCTTGAGCAATAGGATGTAAACAACTCCCACATGCTTAGCGTTCCAGTAATGGAACGCTAAGCGTCAATTTAAGTTGCCCTCCAGAAGTATTTTTTCAGTTTACTCTCTCACCAGCAAGGAGGGAGGTTTCTTTCCCCCAAAAACAGTGGCTCATCCTGGGGATCCTCTTTCCTTTATGTCTTAGACTGATGTGATAAATTACTATTTACCTCATTGCTGAAATTCACATTTCTTTGGTTAGTGAAGTTTAGTATTTTTATATATGTTTGCTGACCTTCACATATATAAATATGCCTATATATTAAAAATATAATATATTAATATATATAGTCTGTTCATTTATGTGGCCTAGCTTTCAACTGGAATATTTAGCCTTTTGTCTGATTTTGCAATACCCTTTAAAATAAGAATGTAAACTTGTTAAATAGTCTATTTTTTACTTTTAATTTTTTATATTGGCAGCTAACAAATTTTATGTATATGTATACACACATATATATGTGTATTGTATATTATATATGTAGTAAGAGTGAGTACATCGACACTTACCTGGAAATCATGATTTTTAAGTGAAATAACATATAACAAAACTAACTTTTCTCCTCATCAGGATTATAACAAAACAACATTGAACAAAGCAATGCTGTTTGAGGAGCTGGTGTATGTTGTTTTATATGTATTATTTAAATTAGTACTTTCCATAAGTCAGGCACTGTTCTAAATTCTTCAGAAGTATTAATGACTTTAATCATCATGACAACCCTGTGGACTATATTTTATTATTAGCTCCGTTGAAGATTGAGCAAAATGAGACCCCAAGAGGGAGGATAATGTGTCCTAGGTCACACAGCTGTGAACAGGCGAGGCTTCTATTGAACCCAGGCACACAAGCTCTAGAATCCAGCTCTGAACCACTACGCTATCTTGTCTCTCAAGGACAGACCTTCCGTTCTGATTTTATAGATGTCTCAAACCTTATCCATAACCGGTGTCACTTTCCAACGTTCACCATTGGGATTACGCTTCATAGAACCTTTTTTCATCCCAATGCCGTATAAATACTGAATTATTTTTTCTTCTGCTACTTATATCAGGTTGATTTGGAATTTGTTTCAGTATGTTTTTCATTTTTTCTTTTTAGACAGCAGACATCAAGGACTTCTGAGGAGCCCGGTACCTTGCATAGGCACTACGGACCCTGTTTTGCTTGACCCACCCAGCAGCCAATTTTAGCAGACATCCTGGTTCTGTAGGTGAGAAGAATTGAGATACGAAGAAGTTTTGTTAATTTTTCCAGTTCATGCAACAAGTAAATGGGAAACCAGGATGAAAATCAAGGTTCTTCTGTCATCAGACTGTTACTCATAATCACCATTCAGAGAGTTCAGATGTGGGACACGATTCTAACTCCAGCCTTCTCCCAAATGGTTCATTTGCCAGTTTCCCTAGAGTTACGTATTGTCTTATTTGTTTGTTTTACTGAATCTGAATATTAAAAGCCTTGTATCTTGTGAAATTTCTTTTAGGTCTAATAAAAGTGATGAAAGAGACCAGGATAACATTCTAATAATTAAATAAGATTTTTGAAATAAAGTCCTTATTTTGTAAATTTAATAATTGAATCTTGCTAGATTAATAACTCATTTTTCCTGATGTACTAATTCAATATAAAATGGTTATTCAAACTGAACTTTGAAGTCATCTGGGCTGCTGTTTTTGAATCCATTTAAAAACCTACATGCTCAGATCAGAATTTGCTAAGGAGATTATTAAGTTTGGAGTGCATGCTATATTTTTGGATTCTAAATAGTTTCAAAATGCCTGGTTTGGCGTGCATATCAGTGACGTGGGTAGAAGTGGATGAATGGGATGGAGGTGCCTCCAGCGTCATGGAAACACACCGTGCTGTGGCCTCCCCGTGGGCCTGGGGCTGCACACTGGGAAAGGACGGGGAAGAGCGTCTGGCAAGCAGACCTGGGAAAGATTTTCAGTGTAATCATTTATTATGTAGAAACCAAGCAAGGTGCACAGTCATCTTAATCCACAACTACCTCATGGGCAAAATGGGAGCATAATGGAACCCACCTCAAAGAGTTTGTTTAAAGCATGTAGCACAGTGCCTGATGGCACATGGCATCTCTGTCTCATTGATTTGACTGAAGCTAATACGAATTCTCTGTGTGCGTTTATGTATTTGAGAATGTACAGGTCTCCTCAGGGAGTAAATTGTATGATTGGGAGGCTAACTCATTTGGGGGATGTTGCCCCAGTTCCACATTGACGGACAGTGAGAGCGCATCCAGACTGGAGACCTCTGCATGAGCCAGGACTGCCAGGTGGGTGGGTGGCTTGGAGAAGAGTCCTCCCTTCCCCAGTGAAGTAATAAGGCATCACAGGCCGGGCGCGGTGGCTCACGCCTGTAATCCCAGCACTTTAGGAGGCCGAGATGGGTGGATCATGAGGTCAGGAGATCGAGACCATCCTGGCTAACACGGTGAAACCCCATCTCCACTAAAAAATACAAAAAAAAAATTAGCAGGGTGTGGTAGCAGGTGCCTGTAGTCCCAGCTACTTAGGAGGCTGAGGCAGGAGAATGGGGGGAACCCGGGAGGCAGAGCTTGCAGTGAGCCGTGATTGCACCACTGCACTCCAGACTGGGCAACAGAGCAAGACTCCATCTCAAAAATAAATAAATAAGGCATCACAACATACATCTTCATCCAGTGATATCTTGTTTCATTCCATCAGCTATGCTTTGACAGACTCTTTTCGTGTATTTTTTCATTCCAAATACTTTCATGGAGCACTCACCATGTTCAAAGAGCTTTGAAAAATATAAAGAAAGCAAGACCCATGCCCTTTTTACAGGTAGCTGTTTCAGGAGGGGAAGCGGTAAGGCCAGCAGTGAGTTCTGTGTGGGAGGATAGAACCAATCCCAACAGAGGCAACACTGGCGGGCTGCTGCCTTTCCCATAGCACACAGGACGCAGGTTGACAGGGTTAAGCACGCCTGAGGAGCCTCATGAGTGGCTCTTCTCACATGCCCTGGTGGCCTGGATGAGGAGGTGATGTATCATGGAGATCAGACAGTCTTAAAATGAGGCTGCGTTACAGGATGAGCCACTGTGAGAACCTTTGGGATGACTTTCACTTCTGTATACCTTAGGCCCACAATGGTGATGGTAATGTACATGGTGACAGCGTCACATATGGGAGGTTACCTGAGCAAGGCACCCTGCTAGGCTGCAGCATCAAGTTACCACAAACTTAGTGTTTAAAACAACACTAATGTATCATCTTACAGTTCTGTAGGCCAGAAGTCTGAATGAGTCTCACTGAACAAAAATCAAGCTGCCATGAGGGCAATGTTCCTTCTGGAAGCTCTAGGGCAGAGTCCATTTCTCTGCATTTTCTGGCCTCCAGAGGCCGCCTGCAATTCTTGGCTCATGGCCCCTTCCTCCATCTTCAAGGCCAGCAATGGTAGGTTGAGTTCTTCTTACATCCCATCGCTCTGACACCAACTCTTGCCTCCTGCCTCCACTAATAAGGACCCTTGTGGTTACACTGGGCCCGCTGGATAATCTAGAATAATCCTTCATCTCACGGTGGCTGACGAGCAGCCTTAATTCCATCTTCAGCCTTATCCCCTTTGTTATGTAGGAAACATAAGTGCCAAGGGTCAGGCAGTGGAGGTTTGGGAGGAGCAATTGTCCTGCCTCCCACAGAAGCCTCCCTCTTTTACAAGAGCTCTTCGGGGCACAGCTTTTACTAACCCCATTTCACAAGAAACAGAGGCTAAAGAGGGCAAGTAGCTGCTATGGAAAGGGAAATGCCATTATGTGCCAGTGCATCTTCTAAGGGCGACCACTTCAGCTCATTCGCTCTTCACCACATCATCCATTTCACAGATGAGTAAACTGAGGTCCAAGGGTGGTTAAGCACCTTGCCCAAGGTCACACAGGGAGTAAGTGACTGGCTGACTCTCCAATCCACAGTCCATGTGAGTCCTTAGTAGGGCAAGTGGACCTTGGAGAAGGTTCTGTAGGGGGACATGATTAGGGAACCAACCCAAGGGGGTAGGCGTGAAAGGAACTGTCAAACCAAACCTAGAGAAATGGGGGTGTTATTGTATCAATTGCTGCATTTGTCCTCATGGGTCACGTTGATTTCTTTTTTTTTTTTTTTTTTTTTTGAGACGGAGTCTCGCTCTGTCGCCCAGGCTGGAGTGCAGTGGTCGGATCTCGCTCACTGCAAGCTCAGCACTCCGGAGTTCAGCCATTCTCCTGCCTCCCAGCCTCCCGAGCTGGGACTACAGAAGCCGCCACCTCGCCCGGCTAGTTTTTTATTTTTGAGTAGAGACGGGGTTTCACGGGGTTAGCAGGATGGTCTCGATCTCTCCTGACTCGTGATCCACCGTCTCGGCCTCTAAGTGCTGGGATTACAGGCTTGAGCCACCGCGCCCGGCCGGGTCACGTTGATTTCTAGCAATGGTTGGGAATGACAGGTCACCCTGGCCATTTCAGAACTTTGGAATGTCACACATTTTTAGCAAGTAAAGTTGCATAGAGGTGGTAGAGGGGCTGAATGCATGTTTTTATACAGTTTGGGGCTCACATTGGGCTCAGAGAAACTGAGTTAATATGCAACTTCACAAAATAAACACAATTAACATTTTCCTTTAGGCATGAGAGGAGTTCATGAGATTGTTTGTATTAAGGTGATTTGTTAACTGTGAAATTCTGCACAACCGCTTTGTTTTTTCACCACACATCCAGGTCTTAGCAGCTCCTTGCTGTCAGAGCCTGCTCAGAGGGGAGTGGCCTGGCCTCCAACCAGTGACAGCCAAATTCCTTCTGAAATCTATCCACTCTGTGCCTGCTCTGAGTGTGCTTCTCCCATGGGCATTTCTCCACTTCTTTGAGAAACTGTTATTTCCTCAAAAGGGTCTTTCATTCCATCCCATTGTGTAGAATATGTAATTAAATTCTATTCTTGCTGAACTTAGCTGTGTGACCCACCAGGGTGCAGCCAGCCGATGCCACTGGGCTCCCTCCATCCAGTTTTAACCTTCACCCTGAGAGTTCTCGTCCTTTAGACCTGGGATCCTGTTTCCACACCACAGGGAGAGGAATGAGAAAAACAGGGACATTTTCTGGGAATCTGGTTGTACAGTCACATATAAGACAAGTGGAAAAATTGCTTAAGGCTTTATTTTTGTTTTTATAAAAAACACTTTCATTGTGAATGGGAGTGAATTCTGTTTTTCTATTTCCCTTTCTACCTGGCCTCTCTCCATTAAAAAAACTAAATCAAGACAGTATATAAAGAAGAATGTCCAGACTACACGGTAGTTAATAAAAAGTCATGGAAAGAAAAGCAAATGACCCCAGGAGGAAAATTAATCATGAAGTTAAGCTGCTGATGGCCAAGATGAAGAAAAGACTGTGGCAGACACAGCCCTTGCTGTCAGAGAGCTTTCCAGTGGAAAACACACGCTGTCTGCCGTCACACCATTGGGCATGCACTCCTAGGCGCCGCCCAGGCTGCTCGGAACACTGCAGCGAATGAACAAATGTGGATTTCGGAGCTCACAGTCCAGCATTAATTTTGAAAAGGAGTTTCTCACATGACACCTTGTAGAAAGAACTCTGAACAAAATTTCAGGAAACTGATGTTTTCTGGAACTGATTCTCTTACCACAATGTGACCAATTAGATATACAAAAGGTAAAACGATAACTTTAAAACAGACTATCACTGAAAATTTTAAATAACTGAAAAAACTCATGAATTACAGAGAAAAATTACAATGCAAACTAAATTATATGATGCATCTCAATCAGTATTTAGAAGGAAAATTATATTTTAAATGTATTTATTTAAAACCAGGAAAGTTTAAAAATAAATAACTTAATATGCAACTCAAGAACTTAGAAGAAGATAAATTGAATAAACATAAAAAACATAGGAATATGGCCAGCATGGTGGCTCAGGCCTGTAATCCCAGCACTTTGGGAGGCTGAGGCAAGTGGATCACCTGAGGTCAGGAGTTCGAGACCAGCCTGGCCAACATGGCAAAACTCCGTCTCTACCAAAAATACAAAAATTAACTGGGCATGGTGATGTGTGCCTGTAGTCCCAGCTACTCAGGAGGCTGAGGCAGGAGAATCACTTGAACCTGGGCAGTGAAGGCTGCTGTGAGCCGAGATCACGCCACTGCATTCTAACCTGGGCAACAGAGCGAGACTCAAACAACAAAACCCCATAGAAATATAAAACTTAAACATATAAGCACAAAAATAAAAAACAATGAAACAGTTCAGAAACTCAACAAAATCAAAAGATGATGTTTTGAAAGAACACTAAAGCAGATAGATTTCTAGCAGAGTTGATTTAGAAATAATGAGAAAAATAACAAAAAAATAAAAGCATAAAACAGCAAATTCAGACATCATAAAGATTAAAAAAATAGTAAGATAATCCCATGAACAACTTTATTTCAATACATTTGAAAACTTAAATGACATTTTCTAGAAAATATAAATAATTTGACAAGGAAAATTGGAAATGTAAACCATAGACATTAAATACATAGAATTGGAAATCTAATGGTACTCAAAATTTCTAGAGCATTTTTACAAGCAAATTTTACCAGACATTCAAAAAACAGATCTCTTTATCTCATACAAATTCTCCCAGAGAATTAAAAAAAGAGGTAAACTTTAGCAACTTGTTCTATGAAACTAGTATAATCTGGATTTTTAAAAACTTAAAAGCATCATACAAAAATGATAGACCCATCTTACTAATAAACATAATTTCAAATATCTTAAAACACAAATCAAATTCAGAAGTGTATAAAACTAACATGTGGTAACAAGTGGGGTTTTATCCTGAAGATGGAAAAATGACTTAACATCAGAAAATATGTTAATGTAATCCACCACATTAAAGATTACAGGAAAAAAGTACCTGGCCAGGCACAGTGGCTTACCCCTGTAATTCCAGCACTTTGAGATGCTGAGGTGGGTGGATCACCTGAGGTCAGGAGTTTCAGACCAGCTTGGCCAACATAGTGAAACTCCGTCTCTACTAAAAATACAAAAATTAGCTGGGCGTGGTGGCCCACAACTGTAGTCTCAGCTACTTGGGAGGCTGAGGCAGGAGAATTGCTTGAACCCAGGAGGCAGAGGCTGCAGTAACTGCACCACTGCACTCCAGCCTGGGAGACAGAGCGAGACTCCATCTCAAAAAATAAATAAATAAATGAACAAATAAATAAATAATAAGTACTTCATAAAATTCAACATTATTTCATAATAAAACCTGTGCAAGGAAACCAAGATGGCTATCCTCCAAAATTAGCAGACATCATGCTTAATAGTACAGTCTTAGAAGCATCCCTAGGAAAACAGAGGACAGGACATGGATGTTTGCTATTTCTGCATGTATCCTGTAGGTTGAAGACCAATGTAATACAAAAAATGCAATCAACCAGTAAGATAAAGCCAATAGAATAAGGTGCAGAAAGGATAAGAATAGAAGACAAAGAAACCAAATAAACAGTCCTCAGTTGCAAACGACATACTTGCCTACCCTCCTCCCCAACTCAAGACAGTCAACTAAGAAAACTTCTTAGAAGATTGACATAAAAACTGAATACTGTTCCTATACACCAACAATTAGAAAATGCAAAAGGAAAAGATCTTATTCAGTGTGGGGAACAACAACAAAAAGAAAATTATGAGTGTACCTAGTAAATCTAGGAAAACATGTGCATACTTTTTATTTAAAAAAAAAAAAAAACACCCAATGTTTATTGAAAAACTTTAAACCTGAACAGAAAGACATCCCATACTTATGGATGGTGTTCATGTCAAATGAATGCATAAATTCAGTGCATTTCCAATCAAAATTTCAATGCAGGTCTATGTGAAACTTGATACATTGATCATAAAATTCAAATAAGAAAAGAAAGGGCCAAGAATAGCTAAGATCATTTTTATAATGATAGCAAAATGGAAAGACTTAGATCTCAACTCAGTGCAACTATTACCACAAAAGATTTTATCTTTCCCGATGGAACATTTTGCTTTCTCATTCATTCATTCAACCATTTATTTGTCATGTTTTAAAACTCTACTGTGTCCCAGGCTCTATTCTTGGCTTCGAGAATAGATCAAAGAACAAAACCAACAAAATGCCTGCCCTCAGGGTGCTTACATTCTAGCGGGTGGGTCAAGTAATAAAAATAATATACTGCAATCGTGGACAGTGGTGAATGTTATGAAGAAAAATTAAGTGAATTAGGGAGGGCTCTATTTTAAAGAGGGTTAAAAGGGAAGGCCCCTCTTGATAATGTGATGTTTGAACAGAAACCTTGAATGAGGTTCAAGCAAGCTGTACAGCTCTCTGAGGGAAGAGAAATAGCAGGAAGAAGAAAGAGTAAGTGCAAAGGCCTGAACTGGGAACACAGTCAGTGTAGAAGGAATTGCAAGTGTTTCTGAAACACAGCAAGAGAGAGAGAAAGCGCAGTAGAAAATGAGGTGCAAACTGCAACCAGCAACCAGAACATGGAGGTCTTATAGACACAGTAAGATTGGGAATGTTATTCTGAATGTGAACAGGGAAAAGCACGATCAAATGTATTTTTAAAGACATAACTCGGCCCGGCGTGGTGGCTCACGCCTGTAATCCCAGCACTTTGGGAGGCCTAGGCAGGTGGATCACCTGAGGTCGGAAGTTCGAAACCAGCCTGACCAACATGAAGACACCCCATCTCTACTAAAACTACAAAAATTAGCCCGGCGTGTTGGTGCATGCCTGTAATCTCAGCTACTCGGGAGGCTAAGGCAGGAGAATCACTTGAACCCGGGAGGTGGAGGTTGCAGTAAGACAAGATTGTGCCACTGCACTCCAGTGTGGACAACAAGAGCGAAACTCCTTCTCAAAAAAAAAAAAAAAAGAAAGAAAAAAGACATAAATCTGTTGCTATGTAGACAAAAAACTGTAGGGGAGCAAGAGATGAAGGGGTAACTAATTAGGAGGCCATAGAGTAGTCCAGGCAAAAGGTGACGGTGGTTTGGCCCTGAGTGGCAGTGCTGGAGGGGGTGATGAATGGCTGGCTTCAGAAAGTCTGTTTTAAGGTAGAGCTGTCAGGATTTGCTAATGGATTGGATGTCAGGCACAAGAGAGTCTGGATAGCCCCAAGGTTTTCAGCCTGAGCAACTGGCAAAGTGATATATGATATGACGGAATGAATATTTTACATGTCCGCAGGGAAAGAAGGAGCATCCGCCAAAAGTTGGTGAGATGACTGGTTGTCCTCAAGTAAAAATAAATTAGATTCATACCTCACCCTGCATAAGAGGTTAAGTTCCCCATGTATTTATGACCTAAATGAAAAAAAACAAAACTTTCATATTTTTTTCTTTTTTCTTTTCTTTTTTTTTTTTTTTTTTTTTTTTTTTGAGACGGAGTTTTACTCTTGTTGTCTAGGCTGGAGGGCAGTGGCACTATCTTGGCTCACTGCAACCACCACCTCCTGGGTTCAAGCAATTCTGCCTCAGCCTCCGGAGTAGCTGGGATTACAGGCATGTGCCACCATGCCCACTAATTTTGTATTTTTAGTAGAGACGGGGTTTCACCATGTTGGTCAGGCTGGCCTCAGACTTCTGACCTCAGGTGATCCACCGGCCTCGGCCTCCCAAAGTGCTGGGATTACAGGAGTGAGCTACCCACCTGGCCTAAGTTTTATATTTTAAAAGAAAAATAAGGCACTTTGGGAAGCTGAGGCGGGTGGATCACGAGTTCAGGAGATTGAGACCATCCTGGCCAACATGGTGAAACCCCATCTCTACCAAAAATACAAAATTAGCCAGGCATGGTGGTGCACGCCTGTGGTCCCAGCTACTCAGGAGGCTAAGGCAGGAGAGTCGCTTGAACCTGGGAGGCGGAGGCTGCAGTGAGCCGAGATCGCACCACTGCACTCCAGCTTGGGCAACAGAGCGAGACTCTGTCTCAAAATAAATAAATAAATAAAATAAGAGAAATAATTATGGCCTTATTTATAAGTAGGACAGGGTTTCTTAAACAAGTTGCAAAAGCAAAATCAGAATAATTAAAAATAAATAAACTTTATTATTTAAAGTTTATAAAATTTTCTCTGAAACAAAAACCCAAAAACAAATTGAGAAGACAAGCCATAGAGTGAAAGGAGATATTATGAATGCATATAAATGACAAAGAATTAGTACACAGGATATACAAAAAACACCAAAAAAATCAGTTTGAAAAGGACACACTTACCAAAAAAAGCAAAATATGTGAAAAGGCCAAGGACAGAAGAGGAAATTGAACAATCAATCCAACAAATGACAATTGCTCAAACTCATCAGTAATCAAGGACGCACATAATGAATAGCCTGCATCATCGTTTGACACTTATCAGCTTAGCACAAATGAAAGTGTCTGACAACACAAGAGTTAGTCAGGAAATGAAGATGCAAGAAAATTCCTATATGCGCCTGGGAATTGTCAGTTCTTGAAATTACTGAGGGAAACAATTTGGCAAGAAGCAAATCTGCTTCTTAGATGTACTGTGCAAGGAGACAAATGGCAGTATTGTTTATACATCTGTAAGAGCGAACACTTGGAAACTTTTGGAAGAAATAGTCCTCCACAGGCTTACTGTTCTCCTACAGGTCTTACTGGGTGCACCAAGACTGTAAAGCCTTGACTCTTCTTTACCGGATCCATTTTTCAGGGTCGTAGTTGCAGGGAGGAACCTCAAAGGAGAGGGCTTGCCTACTGCCTGCTGTGGGCCCACACGGTGCCCTAGCTCAGCGGTCCTCCACTGTGACTTGACCCAGTGCATGTGCGGGAGTCATGGGGTCTCTGCATAACCCCGTGGGTATCAGGGCTTGGGGCACCAGTGCAAATACACTGACACTGGCCATTGCTTTATCTGTGAATAATAAGTGAAGTCTTTTGTCTCTGATTCAGAAATCTTAAGTCTTCTGCCAGCATCCATGAAACTGGGGCAGCAGCCTCACTTTTGAATCTGTAAGTAGTGAGTGAAATCTCAGCCTCTTCACAGTTCTTGACAGAAGCCACCCAAATATCCATTATCATCATGATTAAATTGTATGATTCACGTGAAATGGAGACAGAGGAGGAATCCCTTTGAGGGGCCTACCACCCTCCCAACCAAGCAAGGAAATAAAGAAAAATCTTGAGTTCCTTTGAGGGAAATTCCAGGCACCTAGCTAGCCCTGAGGAGTAAGTGAGCAACCTGATAAGCAAGAAGGTAACAATAGCTGAAGACAATAGCCAAGGAAGTTAGAGCCACCAAATGTTTGGTTCCCCATAGAAACTAAAGACAACATCTTAATATATATCCTTGAGTTGTTTTTAAGAAACCTGGACTCCCACCAAATGGAAAATGACATTTGTTGGCACATAGACCTTAACAGAGGAACTGGGGACTGAACTCTGACTGCCATTTTTTGCTCTGAATTTCTTCCTGAGCAGCCTGGAGGAAGTCATGCCTACAAGTCAGAGCTCAGCATTCCTTTCTGCAGACCCCTAGTCTTTAGACAAAGTTTCACTCCCTTAACCAGTTCGCAAATCAGAAAATCTTTGAATCTACCCAAGACCTGAGCCTCGCCCCACACTTCAAGATATCCCACCATTTTTTGCCAAACCAATGTAAGACCTCCATGTATTGATTTATGACTTTGCCTGTAACTTCTGCCCTCCCACCTTTAGAAACCCTTACACTCAAGGCATTTGGGAATTTAGGTCCTAAGCGTGAGCTATCTGGTTCTTCTTGCTTGTTGCCTGTTATACATGCCTCACTTTTTTTCACTGCAAATCCCACTGTCAGTGTTTGGCTTTGCTATGCCAGGATGAGTGTCCCCAGTTCGGTTTGGTAACAAAATGAAATGCAATACACTAGTTAAATGAATGTACCTATATCTGTTGGCATTATTAAATTGCAAAAACATAATGTTCAGTGAAAAAAGCTTGTTAGAGAGTGATGTAATCAACAAAAGTTCAGTACTTTGCTATATACAGTTTATGGAGCCATTCATCTGTAGTATTAATATAGTGTCATTCTGGGAATGAAAAACGTCAGTTTAAGGACAGGGTGGGAAACATGGAGGGGCTTCCATGATCCTTGTGTGTGTTGTTTCTTAAGGGGAAAAAAAACCTGACGCAAATCTGCCAAAATGTTACAGTTTTGTGCGTGAGAATATAGGTGTTCATTATGTTGTTTTTATGCTTTTCTGGATATTTGAAGTCATCCATAATTTCAGAATATCGGTGATGATGGAGCTTCCCATTTTGTACCATCAGTCTGTCTAAGATTCACAGAATTACCTCACATTTCCCTTTAAATATGAATCTTGGGGCCGGGCGCGGTGGCTCAAGCCTGTAATCCCAGCACTTTGGGAGGCCGAGACGGGCGGATCACGAGGTCAGGAGATGGAGACCATCCTGACTAACACGGTGAAACCCCGTCTCTACTAAAAAATACAAAAAAATTAGCTGGGCGTGGTGGCGGCGCCTGTAGTCCCAGCTACTCGGAGGCTGAGGCAGGAGAATGGCGGGAACCCGGGAGGCGGAGCTTGCAGTGAGCTGAGATCCGGCCACTGCACTCCAGCCGGGGTGACAGAGCAAGACTCCATCTCAAAAAAAAAAGAAAAAAAAAAAAATGAATCTTGGTTCTCATAGTTGGAGGCTTAATGTTTCCAAAGTTATAAATATGTTTTTTTGTTTTTTGGAGACAGAGTCTCGCTCTGTCACCAGGCTAGAGTGCAGTGGCGTGATCTCGACTCGCTGCAACCTCCACCTCCCGGGTTTAAGAGATTCTCCTGCTTTAGCCTCCCGAGTAGCTGGGACTACAGGCATGCACCACCACGTCCAGCTAATTTTTGTATTTTTAGTAGAAACAGGGTTTCACGATGTTGGTCAGGATGGTCTCGATCTCTTGACCTCGTGATCCACCCACCTCAGCATCCCAAAGCGCTGGAATTACAGGTGTGAGCCACCGCACCCGGACAAATAATGCATTTTTGTAGGTGGAAACTTCTCTCAAATTAAAACATCCCCTATACCAGAAACCTGGGGAAAAGAAATCATTAAGTGACCTGACAAGAAATCAGAGACAGTTTTGTTTTTTTAAAAAACAAAACAAAACAAAACAAACAAACAAAAAACAACATTAAAGTCCTAATGCGAAGGCAGAGAAAAGACCCATGCTGCTCACTGTCTGTGACCTGATGCCTTCATCTCTTTCTGCAGGGCCTTTGTCCCTGATCTCCCTCTCCTGACCCAGATGAATGAATGAAATGAACTAATGTGTACACAGACTCTGTGTGCATATGGCTTTGATTTGGGAGAAAAGATGAATCACTCTGAGCTGGTAATCTGATCTTTTCCCTTCTGCTAGTAAACAGTTGAAAGATACTCAATACATTCTCTGCCTGCCTTTTAAAACCAGAATAGCAAATAAAAGCCCTAGAGGGGCCTGGTTTGGATGGGGGAAGCCATTTATCACCTTCAGGGAAAAGAGAATGTAAATAGGTCCACATTTATTCTCTGGTCCTCCCTTGGCCAGGACAGCCTTAGAAATACTCACCTTGTTTCAGTTAGCAGGCCAAGGGTCAGCGGTCAACAGAGCTGCTGCAGCAAGCTCTGTGTGGTGCCTCAAACAGGCCACACAAAGAGATGCCATTTGAAATCGGAATTCCTTTCACCCTGAGTGAGTTTCCAAAGCAAAGGGGTCACCCGGTGAGTGTTGGTGGAGTCCTCACTGTTTGTCCTGCCTCTTGCTACAGAGGACATCTGGCAAAGCAGATCAGAAAATGAAAGAAGTGTGTCCCAGGTCTGCCCTCCCCAAGTGGTGGAATTTCTCATGCGATTGTTGCTTGGGATGTACCACTCTGTACTTGAGTAGGTGGAGGGTGAACAGACTGATCGGCTGGCTATGAGATGCAAGCAGGATGATGATCATTCACTGGGACATGTCTGGCCAACTGGGAAGAGTCAGGTAGCTCAAGGCCTGGAGATTCTCATCAGGGAGAGCACAAGGGGGCCAGGCCTACAACTGAGGTCCAGGCACAGAGGCTGGGCTATGAGAACCAGTGTCCTCAGTGACTTCGATGATGACATATCCTCTATCACCACCTGCTACTGCGAGGCCCCAGCCCCAGCTGACCTGTAGACTCAGATCTGGGCCTGAGAGGGAGGCTCGGCTTCAGCCCCTCTCATGAACAGAATCCACAGCACCAGGGCTGAGAGTGGTGGCAGGGCCCAGGAACAGTGATATCCAGTAGAATAAGCGTGACACCGCCCCCGCAAACCAGAGGGAGTGCCGGGCACCTCTGCCCAGCCTCAGGCAGCTGACTTCACTAAAGGAGGCCAAAGGGAAAGAAAAAGATGACAAGCTGTGTTTTGATGGCTGATGTGCAGGCTCCCAGAGAACTTTCAGAAATCAGCTGGGAGTTGGGAGGATTTTTGAATTGTCCTCTTGCAATAGCATGTTGAAGAAAAACTAGCTAAATATACTTTTTGTGTAATTCCATGTCAATATGCGTGATTTCTTAGGTGGCAACCAAAGGCAAGGTGTTCCTGTGCCAAATGGTATTGCCAATGTTAAGGTTCTCAATACAGTATGTATTTTGTTGTATTGGTTTGCTCGGGCTGCCAGAACAAAGTTACACAAATTGGTTGCCTTAAACAACAAAACTGTATTGTCTCACAATTTCTGGAGGACAGAAGTCTAAGAACAAGGTGTTGGCAGGGTTGCTCCTTCTAAAGGCTGAAGGAGAATCTGTTGCAGGCCTCTCTCCTTGGTTTGAGGACAACCATCTTCTCCCTGTGTCTCTTCACATCGTCTTCCCTCTAGGCAGGTCTGGGTTCAAATTTACCCTTTTTGTTATTTTTATGTATTTATTATTATTATTTTTCGGGATGGAGTTTCACTCTTGTTGCCTAGCCTGGAGTGCAATGGCGCGATCTCAGCTCACTGCAACCTCTGCCTCCGGGGTTCAAGTGGTTCTGCTGCCTTAGCCTCCCAAGTAGCTGGGATTACAGGTGTTCGGCGCCACACCAAGCTATTTTTTTTTCTTGAATTTTTAGTAGAGATGGGGTTTCTCCATGTTGGCCAGGCTGGTCTTGAACTCCTGACTTCACGTGATCCACCCACCTCGGCCTCCCAAAGTGCTGGGATTACAGGTATGAGCACCACGCCTGGTCAAATCTCCCCTTCTTTATGAGAACACTGGTCATATTGGATTAGATGCCCACTCTACTTTAGTATGACCTCATTTGAACTTAATCACATCTTCAAAAACCTGTTTCCAAATGCAGTTGCATTCTGAGGAACTAAGGGATTAGGACTTGGACACAGACATTTTGGGGGACACAATTCAACACTTATTTGCCAAATCACTTTTTAGAATGATTAAGGCAATTAACGATCTTCTTAAAGTGAAGAAACAACCCACAGAATGGGAGAATATATTTGCAAACTACCCATCTGACAAGGAATTAATAACCAGAATATATAAGGAGCTCAAGCAACTCAACAGGAAAAAAATCTAATAATCCAATCAAAAATCAAAATCTAGTAATCCAAATCAAAAATCAGAAATGAATAGATATTTCTCAAAAGAAGACTTACAAATTGGCAAACAGGCATATGAAAAGGTGCTCATGATCACTGATCATCAGAGAAATGCAAATTAAAACTACAATGAGCTATCTCACCCCAGTTAAAATGGCTTTTATCCAAAAGACAGGCCATAACAAATGCTGGTGAGGACGTGGAGAAAAGGGAACAGTAATATATTGTTAGTAGGAATGTAAATTAGTACAACCACTATGGAGAACAGTGTGGAGGTTCCTCAAAAAACTAAAAATAGAGCTACCCTATGATCCAGCAATCTCACTGCTGGGTCTATACCTAAAAGGAAGGAAATCAGTATATTGAAGAGATATCTGCACTCCCATGTTTGTTGCAGCACCGTTGACAAGAGCTAAGATTTGGAAGCAAATTAACAGTCCATCAACAGATGGACAGATAAGGAAAATGTGGTACATATACACAATGGAGTACTATTCAGCTACAAAAATAATGAGATCCTGTCATTTGCAACAACATGGATGGAACGAAATTGGAGGACATTATGTTAAGTGAAATAAGCCATGCACAGAAAGACAAACATCACATGTTCTCACTTATTTGTGGGATCTAAAAATCAAAACAATTGAAATCATGGACGTAGAGAACAGGAAGGATGGTTACCAGAGGCTGAGAAGGGTAGTAGAGGACTGGGGAGATGAGGTGGGAATGGTTCATGGGTACCAAAAAAAAAAAAAAGAAAAGAATGAATAAGACCTACTATTTGATAGCACAACAGGGAGACTATAGTCAATAATAATTTAATTGTACATTTAAAAATAACTAAAAGAGTATAATTGGATTGTTTATACCACAAAGAACAAATGCTTGAGGGTATGGATACCCCATTCTTCATGATGTGCCTATTTCACATAGCATGCTTGTATGAAAACATCTCATGTACCCCATAAATATATACCCCTACCGTGTACCCACAAAAATTAAAAATTTTAAAAAAATTTAATCTTATCAACAGTGTATTAGGACATTGTGTTGTTGCAATTTCCTTAGCATCAAGTGTGTCTTAAAAAAAAAAAAAAAAAAAAAATCTGATAAGTTTTTAGAGCCTGGTAATTCATTCTTTTTTTTTTTCTCCGTCCAACCTGGAGTGCAGTGGCACAATCTTGGCTCACTGCAACCTCCGTCCCCTGGGTTCAAGCGATTCTTCTGCCTCAGCCTCCCAAGTAGCTAGGATTTTTGGTGCCTGCTACCACACCTGGCTAATTTTTGTATTTTTAGTAGAGACGAGGTTTTGCCATGTTGGCCAGGCTGGTCTCAAATTCCTGACCTCAGGTGATCCACCCACCTCAGCCTCCCAAAGTGCTGGGATTACAGGCATGCGCGACTGTGCCCAGTCAGTATTTCATTCTTAAGTAAACTGGCCATATATGAATTGGCCATATGAGTTCTTTCGCAAAATATAAGACTATTTCTCCCCTTATAGTAGCTATTGTTGAATAAGATGCCAAGAAGGACAGCTAGCAATAGAGACTCAGCGCACAGATACACTGGCAGGATTACCGGGTACATCTCCACCTCACTAACGCCTTCTAGAGGTCACCATGAGCATGGTGGGAAGAACTTGCAATTTAGAATCAGAAGCACAGGGATTCAAATCCCAGCTCTGGGACTCTCTAAATGTGCTCTTTTTCCAACCTTTTGAAGCCTGTAGTCTTATACGAAAAACCTTATCCTCTTCACCCAACTTTTCGAGGATTAAAAAATCCTCACGTGGCATATTGCTGCACCACACTCTGTGATGCATTGTGGATGTCCAGTAATGTGCGTGGACCCTAAAGCTGCTCTGAGGACCAGATTCTCCCCATGGAGTAAACAGGCCGCAGGTCATTAAGGGAACCAGATGCTCGTGAACAACAGACCATTCATATGGATTAGCGGGTTTCTGCAAGGAAGAAGAGGGCTTGATCATCTCATTATTTGTTTCATGTGTCAGAATTGAATCACAGTGCAGCATTCATTGACCTAAAATTAAATTACTTGTCATATTTTTTATTCAACCATTTCCTCCTTTCCTTGGTAAATATAATTTTTTCTCATTCTAATGAAGCTCCTTGGAAACATCAAATCACTGTTTTTTTTTTTTTAAATCAGAGTAATTAACCAGTGATGGATGAGGCACAGGTAACACGTGGATTTGGTTGGGGGAGTCTTCAGTAAGCAAAGGATGGCTTTACATTGGTCCTTGGAAGAGTGGTAAAGTTGTGTCCACACCCCGAAATGTGTAAGGTCAGCTGTGACCCTTGGTGGAGCAAGAAGGCAAGACTATGACAAATATAAATTGTCGTATCATTTTCTCAAAATCAAAAGACAACTCTAACTCACTAATTACCTTCTGTGTATCTGTTCTCTTAGAAGTCAAGGAAAACCGTATCTATAGAATATATCTCATCATCAGTTTATTCTCATAAAATAGATTTTTTTCAAATCAGCCCCACTTCCAATGTTGAAATGGATCTTACCCCTTTTCAGATAAAGTCTGAGTTCATTGTGCACCTTCACCTTTCTCTATATAGGTCTTGGTCACACCAATGGACACACCAGGCTCAGGCTGTGGGTGCTTGCTGGGCTCTCTGTCTGTCACTTCTCCTGAGCCCTAGAGGAACACCGAACCCAGCTGCAGCACTTCCTACACCCCTCACCCCCAGGGCACGGCCCAGAAGGAACCTTGACTCTTTGGCTGCTTCAATGTATCTGGCCGAAGACTAGAGCTCCTGCTTTGGCGATCTGTCATCTACACACCAAGGTCCCTGAGATCTTGCCATTTTTCTAGAGTACTCCCCAGAGAGCAGGACTCAGAGGCCCAACCTCAGGAGACACTTCTGTCTGTGCCTGTGTCTCTCTGTTCTGTCTCTCTTTCTATTTCTGTGTCTTTCTCTGTCTGTCTCTCTGTCTCTCCTGTCTTTGTCTGTCTATCTCTGTCTTTGTCTCTCTGTCTCTGTCTCTCTATCTGTGGCTCTGTCTCTATGTCTCTGTCTCTCTCACACACACTCCTCACCTCTGTCACTTCTTTCCATAACCCGTGGGGGTACAGAGGGGTATATTTTTCTTTTTCCCTCACAATCCTCCCCACAGGTAGTAAAGATTGTGTGTGTGTGTTTCTATTTTTCTCATGCCTTCTTAATTCCTTGATTGATTTGCTTTGGGAAATCAAAGCCAGCCAGGCTCAGGAGTTTTGTTGTTGCTTGTTTGCTGTTTTGCTTTGCCACTGTCATGTCCTTTCTCCAGTGTGGTAGAGATCTAGCTATTGCTGGAATGAAGAAAAGGGAAAGGGGAGAGGGAGAAGGGGAAAAATAGCAGGGAGCAAAAAGAATTTGACCAATTTCTGAGAAAAGTGTAAAAATACTGTCTTCCCACACACTATAAAATGCCTGCATTCCAACAGCAGCTTTGTGGGTGAGAGTGATGGTGATCGGTCCCGTGGTCGGCAGGGCAGCTAGCGAAGGGCTGGGCCATCCTGCAGGAACAAGATGTTCTGGTGCAGTGTGGGCGAGCGTGCCTGGCTGTGGGAGGAGCCGCCGCGCCTGCAAACAGGAGTGCCATGAGACACGTAGTGGGAAAAAGCATTTCTGATGACAGTCTCCATTCCTGGCACTTTCAGATGTTTTATAAAGTTTTCCAATGTTTATTTCAACTGTCAGCTATGTGATGTTTTCTTCATTTTACAGCAGAGGAAGCTAAGGTATCAAAAGACTAAGTAACTTCCCCCAAAGTGTCCCCCTAACTCTTGAGTTTCCTATGACAGCGACTGGCCCAACCATCCATCCAACAACTCAAGCCAGAGTCCCGGTTCGTCCTGGACTTCCCATCCTTGGCCACTTTCTCCCCCGACATCCAATCAGTGAAGCAACCCCTGCTGCCGGCCACCCACCATTTGCCTCCACCTGCTTCAACCACCTTGTTTTCCGCCTGAGGTTTTACAGTGGCATATCCAGGTGGTTTCCTGCCCAGTCAACTCTCCAACCAAGCTTTAAAAACACTGTGGCCAGGCGTGGTGGCTCACACCTGTAATCTCAGCACTTTGGAAGGCCAAGGTGAGTGGATCATTTGAGGTCAGGAGTTCAAGACCAGCCTGGCCAACATGGCAAAACCCGTCTCTACTAAAAATACAAAACAATTAGGCAGGCATGGTGGTGCAAGCCTGCAATCTCAGCTGCTTGGGAGGCTGAGGCGGGAGAAATTGCTTGAACACGGGAGGTGGAGCCGAGATTGCACCACTGCACTCCAGCCTGGGAGACAGAGCAAGACTCTGTCTCAAAAAAAGAAAAAAATACATATTATATGCATATATATACACACACACACACATATATATACACACACATATACATATATATACACACATATATATGTGTATATATTTGGGCTTCTCTTTCGTCTAGTGGGGACACCCACTGTAGGTTTTACTTTCAAAGAAGTCTCATTCACCTCCATTCTCAGGAGGAATCATTACGGTTTTCTCTCTAGATAGTTTGTTATAGCATTAGGCACACGTGTGAAATTCCCATTTTCTCACCATCAGACTGAAGCATGTTTTTCTGAAATCTAAAATAGTTTAAAGTTTATGAAGCCAGGATGGTTTTGATCTAGATATATGGCCTTAGCAACCAAAAATATTTTTTCTTTTAAAAGTAATCTATTTTATTTTGCCTGAAACTTGGAAGACACACACATTCTGATCCATTTAATTCTTTAACGAGAATTGAAAAAGTCAGTCCGTCAGTCTGTTTCAACTTTCCACCTGGTCATTCCAGAACTATGCCAAGTATCTTTTTGTTATGTATTTTCTGAGCCACAGTCTGGGGCGGAGACTGAAGTTGGCGGGCAGGGCGTGGTGTGGGCAAATTACAGCGTGGAGCTCCAGGGTCACATCTGGGGTCCTCTACTGGCTCTGAATGATGCTGTCTGAACTCTTCAGATACCCTGAACGCCAGAGGCAGCAAGCCCCCAGGAGGAACAAAGGCCAAAGCACATAACAGGAGGCAGGGCATTTGCCTTCGTTTTTGGAAATATTTTTTAAAATAAGAAATAAGAGCTCTCACTGAGCAGAAAGTGTTGGCTGTTTCCTAACTCTTCTGATGTCACTTCTTCTCCATCCTCGCCTGCTCTGCCCTTTGCCCTCATAGGCTACGGCTCCCCCATCTCCACCTCATTCATCAGGCACTTCGGGCATCCCAAACAGGGCATCATGCTGGTTGTTTGGCATCATTTTCTCCTCCTTCATCTCCGCTAGGTAGATACTGTTCACTCTTCCCACGTGAGGTTTACCATCTTGCCCATGACCACGGACAGCAAACGCTAGAGCTGGGATGGGAGGCCAGGGTCTGGACATGTCCTTTTCTAGGCCATGCTGCTTTAAGGACCTGATCCCACTGGAGCTCCTGAATGCTCAGACTTTCAGCACATCAAGAACTGCGATACATCTTCATGGTGAGATAGTTTAATACCTTAATCTCCCTGTGGGGAAACGAAAGTTCTGAGAAGATGGGCTGCCTTCAAGTTGAACAGATTCAGGCTTGTAATCAGAGGTCCTGATATGAATCCCTATTTTACCAGTTCTTAGCACTTTGGGTAAATCTGGTACTCCCCACCACACCCTGGAAATCAGATAGTAGTATATCATTTATAGGAATCAACTGAAATCATTCTTACAACAAGCAGTCTTTACCGCCTGGTAAGTAAGCACCAAGGTAGGGACTGAGTTTAGGGTCTGAGTTTAGTTTATTCTTCGCCATAACTCTTGCCCTGATGGGTCCTACCTCTTGTGAGGTAGGTAATTGGAAAACAAATGTCAAAATATACCATTAAAATTGTGCTAAGATACGCAAAACTCCTGGCACATAGTTGATTTCTCCATAAATGATCTCCTTACTGGCTTAAAATTTGACTGTTTAAAAACAGAATCATGGGCCTGGCAAGGTGGTTCACGCCTATAATCCCAGCACTTTGGGAGGCCAAGGTGGGAGGATCACTTGAGGTCAGGAGTTCAAGACCAGTCTGGTCAATATGGCAAAACCCTGTCTCTACTAAAAAATACAAAAAGTAGCTGGGCGTGGTGGTGGGTACCTGTAGTCCCAGCTACTCGGGAGGCTGAGGCAGGAGAATCACTTGAACCCAGGAGGCACAGGTTTTGGTGAACCAAGATCATGCTGCTGCACTCCAGCCTGGGTGACAGAGTGAGACTCCGTCTCAAAAACAAAAACAAAATAGTGAAAAACAGAAATATAGAGAAGATTGTTCTAGATTAAAGGGACATGACAATCAAATGCAATGTAAGATACTTGATTGGATTTTGTATTTTAAAAATCTATAAGAAGGCCAGGCACAGTGGCTCACGCCTGTAATCCCAGCACTTTGGGAGGCTGAGACGGGCGGATCACGAGGTCAGGAGATCAAGACCATCCTGGCTAACACGGTGAAACCCCGTCTCTACTAAAAAATACAAAAAAACTAGCCGGGCGAGGTGGCGGGTGCCTGTAGTCCCAGCTACTCGGGAGGCTGAGGCAGGAGAATGGCGTGAACCCGGGAGGCGGAGCTTGCAGTGAGCTGAGATCTGGCCACTGCAGTCCAGCCTGGGCGATAGAGCGAGACTCCGTCTCAAAAAAAAAAAAAAAAAAAAAAATCTATAAGAAGGCCAGGCACAGTGGCTCACGCCTGTAATCCCAGCACTTTGGGAGGCTGAGGCGGGAGGATAACCTGAGGTCAGGAGTTCGAGATCAGCCTGGCCAACATGGAGAAACTCCATCTCTACTAAAATACAAATATTAGCCGAGCATGGTGGCATATGCCTGTTATCCCAGCTACGCAGAGGGCTGAATTGTTTGAATCTGGGAAGCAGAGGTTGCAGTGAGCTGAGACTATGCCACTGCACTCCAGTCTAGGCAACGGAGCCAGACTCTGTCTAAAAAAAACATCTGTAAGAGACATTTTGGGGACAAAGGAAAACATTTGAATCAATAGTAAGTTTCTTATTAAGCATAATAATGGCTCCGTGTCATATAGCAGAATGTTCTTGGCGAGGCATCATGTTATGTTGTCTGCCACTGTTTTTAAATGGTTCAAAAATATGCATGTATATACAGGCAAATGCTTCAGGACATTGGTCGGGGCAAACATTTTTTAGTTAAGACCTCAAAAGCACAGGCAACAAAATTGAAAGTAGACCAATGAAATTACATCAAGCCAAAAGCTTCTGCACAGCAAAGGAAACATCAACAAAGTGAAAAGACAACTTACGGAATTGGAAAAAATATTTGCAGACTTCTCATCTGACAAGGGATTAATAACCAGAATATATAAGGAGCTCAAACAACTCAAATAGCAGAAAAAATAAAACAAAAAATACATTTAAAAAAATCTGGTTGAAAAATGGGCAAAAGATCTGAATAGACATTTCTCAAAAGAAGATATACAAGTGGCCAAAACACATGTGGAAAAAGGCTTCATATCCCTAATCGTCAGGGAAACACAAATCAAAACCATGTTGAGATATCTGCCCAGCCCTGTTAAAATGGCTGTTATCCGCCTGGCATGGTTGCTCACGCCTGTAATCTCAGCACTTTGGGAGGCTGAGGTGGGTGGATCACCTGAGGTCAGGAGTTCAAGACCAGCCTGCCCAACATAGTGAAACCCCATCTCTACTGAAAATACAAAAATTAGCCGAGCATGGTGGTGGATGCCTGTAATCCCAGCTACTTGGGAGGCTGAGGCAGGAGGATTGCTTGAACCTGGGAGGTGGAGGTTGCAGTGAACCAAGACCATGCCATTGCACTCCATTGCACTGGGTGAAAGAGTGAGATTCCGTCTCAAAAAATAAATAAATAAAATAAATAAAAATTTTTAAAAGTGTCTGTTAACAAAAAGACAAAAAATAATAGATACTGGCAAGGATGCAGAGGAGGGACACTAGTACACTGTCGGTGGGAATGTACATTCGTACAGCCACTATGGAAAACTGTATGAAGGTTGCTCCAAAAACTAAAAATAGAACTACTATATGATCCAGCAATCCCACTGCTAGGTATATATTCAAAAGAAAGGAAATCAGAATATCAAAGGTGTATCTGCACTCCCATGTTTATTGTCGCACTGTTCACAACAGCCAAGATAGAGAATCAACTGAAATGTCCATCCACAGATGAATGGATAAATAAAATGTGGTGTATATGCAGAAGGGGATATTATTCAGCCATTATAAAGAATTGAATTCTGTCATTTGTGGCGGCACAGATGGAACTGGAGATCATTATGTTAAATGAAATAAATCAGACCCGAAAAGACAAATATTGCATGTTCTCACTCATATGTAGGAGTTAAAAAAGTGGATCTCGGCCAGGCGTTGTGGCTCACGCCTGTAATCCCAGCACTTTGGGAAGCCGAGGTGGGCAGATCACTCGAGGTCAGGAGTTCAAGACCAGCCTGGCCAACATGATGAAACCCCCGTTGCTACTAAAAATAATAAAATTAGCTGGGCATGGTGATGGGCACCTGTAATCCCAGCTACTCGGGAGGCCAAGACAGGAGAATTGCTTGAACATGGGAGGCGGAGGTTGCAGTGAGACGAGATTGTGCCATTGCACTCCAGCCTGGGCAACATGCAAGACTCCATCTCAAAAAACAAAAAACAAAAAACAAATAGTGAATCTCACGGGGATAGAGCGTAGAATGGGGGTTACTAGAGGTTGGAAAGCGTAGTGGGAGGGGGAAGATGAAGAGAGGTCAGTTAATGAGTACAAAAATACAGTAGAAGAAGAAATAAGTTCTAGTGTTTGATCACACAGTAGAGTGACTACAGTTAGCGATAATTTATAATACGTATCAAAATAGCTAGAGTGCGGATCTGAAATGCTCCTAACACAAAGAAATATAAATGTTTGAAGTGAAGAATATCCTGATTAGTGTGATTTGATTATTACACGTTGTATATACATGTGGCAAAATATTACATGTAGCTCAGAAATATGTACAATTATTATCTCTCAGTAAAAATATGTTTAAATATATATGATGGAGACATAGAGAAAGAGATTGAGAGAGAGAGCACAAATGTGGCAAAACATTCACATTTGGTGAATCAGGTGACGTTTATATAGGTATTCATGTATTAGCCTCTCAATGTTTTTATAAGCTTTGAAACAAAAAAATTGAGAAAAAAATAAACATGAAATCAAATCCTTTCTAGGAAAAGAAATGAAGTAGAGTCCTGTAGTTCCAATCAACTTGTTCATTTTGGTTGTTACCATTGAATGTGGATCTGAAGTGGCTCCTATCACACAGAGGTGGTAGAGGAGCGGCCGGCTGGCACCTCTGTGGCTCGCTGACACAAAGCAGGGGTGGAGGATTCCTTCTCCTTCCGTGGGAAAGGGATGTGCATGGCTTCCATTTCCCACCAGAACCCCAAGTTATCCCCACTGTTCCCAGCCTGTTATATAAGTTCCTGGAGGAAAGAGCACCTAATTTTCTTGCCAATTCTGCTTGTACATTTCCCCAGTAGATCTGGGTTGGTATCTACAGCAAGAGAGTCTGGCGTCGCCTGGGCCCATCAGCCACACCACCTCATGAGCAGAGCCTCCTCCAGGGAGGACACTTCTCATCTGAGGTAGAGGGCAGCTTTCTGTGACCTAGAGATCCCTAGAGGTTCTTGGTAGGCACACAGGAGTTTACCCTGTCCTCATCACTGTCCTCCCCAGGACCACGTGTTCTCTCTTCCAGTTGTCACTCCGTGTTTTCCTAATCGTCTGCTCTTCTCTGCTTGCTCTAGCTCCTTGTGGTATAGCCCACCACAAGAACCACATCTTTGAAGGCCACCTCCTGTCGCGTCTCTAATTTATCTTTCAATCTGGAAAACCTGTGCCTCCCCCGAGATGAGGTTTCTGCAATGAAGCTGTGCAGTATATTTATACAACATCGACTGCTTTATGTGCCGTTCTGCCCCAAGGCACAGTAACCAATTCCAAGAAAGTGAGCTCAAATACTTGGTTTCAAAATGGAAAGTGAAATTCAACAGAACAGCTAGCCCTGCTTGATGGGATTCTTTTACATCACGATTACTATTATTTTATCTCAAAAGCTTAAAATACTACTTGCCATAATTATCTCTAACATTTAGGTGGTGAACGTGTTTCCCCAGGAAACTCTGAAATGACACTCACCCCTCAACAAAACCTTGTGCAAATCTAAGACAGACATTCCTTTTGATTCAGTAATTATACCTGCTTAAACATATCCTAAAGAGGCCAGGCACAGTGGCTCACGCCTGTAATCCCAATACTTTGGGAGGCTGAGGCGGGCCAATCACGAGGTCAAGAGACTGAGACCATCCTGGCCAGCCTGGTGAAACCCCGTCTCTACTAAAAATACAAAAAATTAGCTGTACGTGGTGGCTCGCGCCTGTAGTCCCAGCTACTCGGGATGCTAAGACAGGAGAATGGCTTGAACCCAGGAGGCATAGGTTGCCGTGAGCCAAGTTCGCACCACTGCACTCCAGCCTGGTGACAGAGCAAGACTCCATCTAAAAAACTAAAAATAAATAAATACATAAAAACCATATCCTAAAGAAATAATCATAGATCCAGTTTGACTTCTTTGCCATTGGGTAGAATCGGGCAGACTGTAATCAGAAACGTCACTGTCTCCTATGTAAGAGGTGAGCGCACCCCCAAGTGGATATCCCCCGCTAGAATTCGAATCTTGAACGGCAGTACAAAGAAATGGAAATGATTGCGGTTTCACTCCAAGAAAGAGTGCTGTGCCCTTGGGTCCTGCCCATCCAGCCCAGTATCAACCTCATGTTAATTATGAGAGACTTCTTGGTTCTGTGAGCCCCCAGGGTTGGTATAAGCCCCATTTCACTCAATATAGACAGGGTTGGTGGTGCTTTTGTTCACAACCAAGGAAACGTGCAACAGATACAATAAAGAAGCGCATTTGTCAATCATATTAGGTAAACTTTCCTATCCCTTTCGATAATTCCATTACCCAGCATTTCAGTTGCAGATTCATCTGCATTGTTCTAATCAATGAAACTGGATTATCCCTATATATGTTGCTGTAAATCTAATGTTCTGTCACTGTCTTAAAGTGAGAGTAGCCATAGCTAATAATGTCACTGGTGCCCCTCCAACCACCTGCTGCAATGGTTTTGCAGACCCCCACACCAAAGAACAAAACTGCAAACCCAGATTTGCCTTACCTAAAGAACAGCTCTAGCTCCAGAATACCTTCCTGACCATGAAGCCCACTCTCCAGTGGGCTACTTACCGAACCAAGCAGAGCTCCTGCCTCATAGAACAGACATGCTAGTAGGGAGAAACAAACAAGAGGCATGTCAATAAGTCACCCTAGACAGCTATTGGGATTCCCAGTCCCCAACACAGTACCTGACCTCAACAGGTATTCATCAATATTTATGAAACAGGCAAGCAAAAAAGCAAATTAGTATGCAGCACCTACAAAGAAAAAAGAATTAGTGGCATAATTGAAATAGGTTATAGCCCATAAGCATTAAAAGGACAGTAAAAGAATATTACGAATGACTCTACGTCCACAAACTTGATAACTTAGATGGACCAATTTCTTGAAAGGTAGAATCTATCAAAACTCATTAAAAATAGATAATCCAAATAGACCTATATTTATTAAATAAATTGAATCCATAATTAATAACCTCCAAAAGAGAAATCGCTGAGCCCAGATGGTTGATTGGTAAATTTCACTAAACATTTAAGAAAAAAATTACACCAATTCCTTATAATGTGTTCCAGAAAATAGCAGAGGTAATGCTTCCTAACACGTTTCATGAGGCCAGCATTACCCTCATACTAAAACCAGACAAAAGCATTACAAGAACAGAAACTACACACCAATATTTCCTGTAAACATTGATGCAAAAATCAAAATATTAACAAATCAAATCCAACAATGTATAAAAAGAATTACATGCTGTGACCAAAAGGCAGTTATTTCAGGTATGCATGTCTCGTTCAACATTCAAAAATCAATTAGTGTAATCAATCACAGCAATAGGCTAAAAAAGAAAAATGAGTCCGTTAATTTAAAAAAGAGAGAATATGGGAAGAGGCTGTTTCTAAGGAATGTATTGTCCCCCTAAGAGAATCAGGTACTTAAAATTCTCCCTACAAATATAAGATTTAATATCCTCCAAGCTAGATCAAATATATAACCTATCAATTGCCCTTGAGTAACCCTTCCTGTTCATGGGCCACTGGGCAGAGTTGCTTGCTTGGCTAGGAACCCTCACGCCCACTGGGAATCCCCGCCAGCCTGCCTCCTAGGCCCACTCATCCTCTCCCTCTTCCTGCCATCTCCCTCAGGGATGGGCACCACTGTGACCCTGATTTGGCAAGAAGGAAACTTGGGTGTTATCCTTGACTTCATATCTCTTACCCAGAATATCCCATAGATATATCTTCCTTGTTATTTCTGGACTCTGTCCCCTCATCTTAGTCTTTATTTCAAATACTACAGTTAAAGCAGCACAACCTTTCCCCTGGAATTGTATAAGTTTCTCCTAACTTGTCTCCTTTCCTCAGATCTTGTCACTCCAATCCATTTTCCAATCAGTAACCACAGTTAATTTCCAAGAATAAAATTCTGACTTTCATACTCTGCTTTAAGCCCTTCACACCAGAACCTGGCTTTCCTTTCCTCCCTCTCTATTACCCAGGATCCAGACATAGTAATCCACAGGGACCCACCAGCGGCACTGTCTCTTCCTGGTGTGTGTTGGGCACCAACTGCATGTGGAGCACTGTACTAGCAGCTGGGGATGCCATGCGAACCAAGCAGAGCTCCTGCCTCATAGAACAGACACGCTAGTAGGGAGAAACAAGCAAGAGGCATGTCAATAAGTCTACGAGCAGACAAACAGAATGCTTCCAGGACCTTACAGATTTTATGAAGAAGATAAAATGGTTAATGGGATAGAGATTTCCCAAGGGTAGCCACAGTAGTAACATGAAGAAACATTTGAGTAAAAACTTTGTAAACAGGAGGCAGTAGCATGAAGATCTGGGAGAACAGAGAAGAAAAAAATGGGAGGAGAGAACGGTTAGCCAGGGTCAGATCACAGAGGGCCTCCGTGGAAAGGATAAGAATACTAGGGTGATGGGGCCAGACGCAGTGGCTCACGCCTGTAATCTCAGCACTTTGGGAGGCCAACCAGGTAGTTCACCCGAGGTCAGGAGTTCAAGACCAGCCTAGCCAACATGGTGAAACCCCATCTCTACTAAAAATACAAAAATTAGCCGGGCATGGTGGTATATGCCTGTAATCCCAGCTACTCGGGAGGCTGAGGCAGGAGAATAACTTGAACCTGGAGGCAGAGGTTGCAGTGAGCTGAGATCGTACCACTGCACTCCAGCCTGGGCAACAAGAGCAAAACTCCATCTCAAAAAAAAAAAAAAAAACTAGGATGATGGGAAGCCATGTATAATGAGATGTAATCAGAGCAGATATGCATGTTGCCGCTGGCTCTTGGCTGGAAAAAAATCAAGAGTGGAGGAAGACAGGCAGCTCTTGCAGTAGCCCAGGCAAGAGGTGGCCATTGCTGGATTAGGGCAGTAGTTGTGGCTCTATTCAAGCTGCGTTGTGGAATTAGAACCCACAGAGTGAACTGGATACGGGGGCGGAAGGAACACAGAACACAGAAGTTGATCTGATTCTAAGATTATGGAATGCTGGGGAAGGCTCAGCAGGATAAATCGGGACCTCTCTTTGCCATCGCATTTGACACTCAGAGGTTCAGAGTAGGCTATTGGGTGCCTGTGTCAAGAAGCAGGAGAGAGGTCCAACCAAACACATTCCTAATGTTTAAAGACATGGTTCTTATCAAGATGACCTAGGGGAGTGAGAGAGAATAGAGTAGGGGATTAAAGACAGAAATCTAAGTACAGTTGTGCATTCAGGGTTCTTCTGGAGAAGACCATCGCCTCCTACAAAGGAGATGCAGAAAGAGCAACAGAGGAGGTGGGAGAAGCACCAGGAGGGTGTGCGGGCAGGGAAGAAAGCCTGGGAAAGAAAGTGTGCCAGGACAGGTGTAGCCAGACATGGAGTGGGGTGCTGTTGACAGTGCACTCAGGTAAGGGCTAAGCACTGATTCCTGCCCAGGTGAGAGGTGGATCACTGCGACAGAGGACTGGTGAGTGTGCAGCCTGGCCAGAGTGAGGCAAGGAACCAATGAGACCTGAGGAAGTGTGATAACCACAGACAACTGGGCAAGGAGTTTGGATAAACCCTGGCTCAGGAACACCTTATCTGGAAAGTCATGCTGGACACTGCTCTGGCACCTGGGAACCATCAACCAGCATTTGCAAATCAGGCAAATTTCTCCAGAATGTGTAAAGAATTCTCAAAACTCAACAGAAAGAAAGCAAACAACCCAACTGAAAAGAAGTAAAAAGATAGCCAGGTGTGGTGGCTCACACCTGTAATCCCAGCACTTGGGAGGCTGAGGCGGGTGGATCACCTGAAGTCAGGAATTCAAGACCAGCCTGGCCAACGTGGCAAAACCCCATCTCTATGAAGAATACTAAAAATTAGCTGGGCATGGTGGCGGGTGCCTGTAATCCCAGCTACTTGGGATGCTGAGGCAGAAGAATTGCTTGAACTGAGTGACAGAAGTTGCGGTGAGCCAAGATTGTGCCATTGCACTCAAGCTAGGTGACAGAGTGAGACTCCGTCTCAGAAAAAAAAAAAAAAAAAAAAGAAAAGTAGTAAAAAGACCTGGATACTTCAGCAAAGTACCCAGGTCTTTTTACTTCACCAAAATATCCAGATCTTTTTACTACAGGTGGCAAATAAGCACATAAAAAGATGTTCAACATCATCAGCCATTAAGGAGATGTGAATTAAACCACAGTGGGATATTACATACCCATCAGAACAGCTGGGATAAATACTGACGATATCAAGTGCTGGGGAGGGTGTGGAATAACTGACAACTCTATGTTGTTGGTGAGAATACAAAATGGTACAGCCATTCTGGAAGATAATTTGGTACTTTTTTATAAAGTTAAGTATACATTTACCATATGGCCCAACAATCCCACTACTAGGCATTTACCTTAAAGAAATAACCTAAAGAAATTTAGGGTATTTAAAGCCTGACACAAATGTTTATAGCAGCCTTATTCATAATCACCAAAAACTAGAAACAACACAGAAGTCCTCCAGCGGTTGAAAGGGTGTTACTTCCACACAATGGAATGCTATCAGCTCTATAAAGCAAAGGACTATTGCTATATGCAGCACAAAGAATCTCAAAGACATTATGCTATGTGAATGAGGCCAGTCTCAATAGGTATTATTGCATTGACATGACATTCTGCAAAAGACAAAATTATAGCGACACAGAACAGCTCGGTGGTTGCCAAGGATTGGGGTAGGGGTGCCTCCGAAGGATATTGTGAGGGGGGTTTAAGGGTCAGGTGCGGTTCTGTATCCTGATTGCCATAGTGGTCATGTAAATCTATACATGTGCCCAAATTCATAGAACTATACACAAAAAGTTAATATTACTGTGTGCTACTGTAAAATGTATCATTTAAAAATCATCATTTGCTGAATGGATGAATTTATGAATGAAGTTTATCCTCAATAAGACCAGTTTTCCAGCATTTCTTAGTTATTTTGCTTCATTCTATACAAAACGGGTGAAACTTTTGGACTGGAAATGAGAAATTTCACCCAGAACACTTTAGGGTTCGGCCGGCTGCAGCGTGCTGTCTTCCTTTGATGTTACTACCATGGGTCCAGAGCTTCAGTCTTCTCAGGCCTATGAACATCGCCCTGGTGCAGCCTCTCTTTTGCCGGCCTGAGAAGGCTCAGCTGGACCAGGTCCCTGCTTGGGCGCATCCCTGGTTCTGAGATGGTGGGCTATGCACCCCTGCTCCCTGAGACTCAGCTTCCCCACCCAGGAAATAGATCGAATAGCCAAGTTTACAAGGTGGTCTTAAGGATCATGTGAGAGTATTTTCTTTTTTCTTTCTTTCTTTTTTTTTTTCTTTTGAGACTGGGAGCCTCACTCTGTCACGCAGGCTGGAGTGTTGTGGAACTATTTCGGCTCACTGCAACCTCCGCCTCCCGGGTTCAAGCGATTCCCCTGCCTCAGCCTCCTGAGGAGCTGGCACTGCCCAGCTAATTTTTGTATTTTTAGTGGACACGGGGTTTCACCATGTTGGCCAGGATGGTGTCGATCTCTTGACCTCGTGATCCGCCCACCTCGGCCTCCCAATAGTGCTGGGATTATAATCATGAGCCACCGCGCCCAGCCTGTGGGAGTATTTTCTGAAGTGCGGCAACACGCAGAAAGGAGGCCATTCCGCGTCCCATAGCTACTAATCTCTTCCTAAACCCTTCCATCCATCATTCCCCTCAACCAGGCACGAAGAGCTCCCCCACCCCCACCCACCACCTCCACCTCCACCCCTCTGGGCGTCCAGGGCTCCCTGTCCAGGCTGCCCTGCCACTGTAACCTGACTCTGCCGGTGTGACAGCCCGGGATCTGGGCGCTGGCACCTCGTTTGGGGCTGATTAACAAGCTGCGGAGGGTCTCCAGGCACAGCCAGCTCCAGGAGAGCTCCTTGCCAACGCCAGGTCTGCCGTCTCTGTGTTTTCCTTGGGGGAAAAGGGAGGAAGTGGGCTGTCAGTAAAAACAGACTCATTTATTTTAATAAATTGTTGTGAAAAGTAAAACAAACATGACCTCGCTCACAAAGGGTGACTCTGATGCAGAGAGAGCCCTAGGAAGGAGAGGACGACCCAGAAAGAAGTACATGGACGTTTTCCTCTGGGTGAGGCCAACCGGCAGCGCCAACCACGTGTGCTGTTGTTCAGCCACCCTGCCGGCGTTCAGTTAGCAGCTTGGTATTTTTGTTACACGAAGAGCTCATATAAATTATGAAAATTAACAAGATCCTATAAACAAGTGAGCCATAGGCACAGAAAATTCCCAACAGAAGAAAAAGAATTAGGGAACACGCACATGTGAAAATGTTCAACCCTTCTAGTGATTAAAGGAATAAACATTAAAGTGATTAGGTTATTTCACTGTCTATCAAATTAACAAAACTTTAAAAATAATATAATACCTAAAACTGGTAAAATCAGGGAAACACATATGATGCTGGTAGACTTATAAATCGGTACAACTATTTTCTTTTTCTTTTCTTTTTTTTTTTTTTTTTGAGACCAAGTCTCAGTTTGTCACCCAGGCTGGAGTCTTGACTCACTGTAACCTCCACCTCCCGGGTTCAAGGGATTCTTCTGCCTCAGCCTTCAGACTAGCTGGGACTATAGGTTTGCACCACCACGCTCGGCTAATTTTTATATTTTTAGTAGAGACGGTGTTTCACCATATAAGTCAGGCTGGTCTTGAACTCCTCGCTTCATGATCTGCCTGCCTCGGCTTCCTAAAGTGCTGAGATTACAGGCGTGAGCCACCGCGCCATGCCATACAACCATTTTCAAAGGCAGTTAGGCAGTATGTACTAAGAACCATAAGAGATAACCATGCCTTTTAACCTGATGTTTAGATCATTTAACCAGTAATCCATATCACCAAATCTTACTGAAGAAAATTCTGAGTCCTGGCACAGTAGTTCACACCTGTAATCCCAGCACTGTGGGAAGCTGAGGCGGGCAGATCATTTGAAGTCAGGAGTTTGAAACCAGCCTGGCCAACATGGTGAAACCTTGTCTCTACTAAAAATAAAAAAATTAGCTGGGCATGGTGATGCATGCCTGTACTCCCAGCTACTCAGGAGGCTGAGGCAGGAGAATTGCTTGAACCCTGGAGGTGGAGGTTGCAGTGACCTGAGATTGCGCCACTGCATTCCGGTCTGGGTGACAGAGTGAGACTCCGTCTCAAAAACAAAATGCTTAATATACATTTTTAAATGACCAAAAGAAACAACTCTAACTATACGAAAACAGTACAAAGTTATTCATCACAGTATGCTACTAAATAATCTGTCTTTGGACTGTTTTAAACCTTTTACAAATGGTCACAAAGAATTTTAAATATTCTGGTGAGATATTTATGATCTAATGTTGAATTAGAAAGCAAGTTATTAAGTTGTTTACATACAACGGTTCAATTAAACAAACATTTGCAGAGAGACTGGACAAAAAACACATGGCACTGGTGGTCGTATTTTGATACTTGGACAGATTTAATTTTGTACTGTATATAACTTGGTATTTCTAATTTTTTTTTAATGAAAATGTGTTTTTAATGGGAAACATAAACACAGAAGGCATAAAGAGGAGCTCAGCTCTTCCTAATGACCCGGCTGCTCATGGATCAGTCCTGAGAGTGTCTTCATCTTTCTTGAGTCTATTTATGTTGTCGACCCACATGACCTCCTGGGTAATGAATTCCTTACGTCTGTCCGTACGGTACAAAGAACTGCTTCTCTCCTCCAGAATCTACCTTTTCCGATTCTAAGCATGCCCCTAGATCATGGCACTATTTCTGTATTAACTGATTAGCTAGTGTCCAAGACCACAGGTCCTATAAGAATTCTATAAACCCCAAACACCCTGGTAGAGCGTTACGTTAATGTAGCCGGGGCATAGTCGTTTGGCAACATCTAGGAAAGTTGAAGATGCTCGCATCCTGCAGCTGGCAGTTCCCTAAGAATATTTCACAGAGAGCTGGGCGCGGTGGCTCACGCCTGTAATCCCAGCACTTTGGGAGGCCGAGGCGGGCGGAGAGGTGAGGGGATTGAGACCATCCTGGCTAATACAGTGAAACCTTATCTCTACTAAAAATACAAAACATTTGCCGGGTGTGGTGGCGGGCACCTGTAATCCTAGCTACTCGGGAGGCTGAGGCAGGAGAATGGCATGAACCCAGGAGGCAGAGCTTACAGTGAGCCAAGATTGCGCCACCGCACTCCAGCCTGGGCGACAGAGCGAGACTCCGTCTCAAAAAAAAAAAAAAAGAATATTCCACAGAGAAACACACACAGGGAGCCCACACCATGACCTATCCGGTCTGTGGGTACCCAGATCATGTTGGTGCAGTTAACACATTTATAGGGGAGAGTCTTTTGGAGAGGAACTTAGTGAAGAACTAAGAGTGAAGAGTGGTGAGGTTGGAGCCCCAGCTAAGGGGAAGGTAAAGGAGCACCTTTCTGACTGATTCTGTTGGAGGTGGAAGGACACAGGAAGAGTTCTCACGGTCTGGAGGACAGTTTCTGGTTTGGGGTTAAGGCAGGAGGCAGGCGATGGCTCTCTTTCTCAGTAGTGGCAGCTCACCTCCTGGGGCAGGTAGAGGGCGGGAGACCTGGCTTGGGGAGACTTGACTTGAGGAGGAAGAGAATTTCCCTCACCTCCATTAAACTTTATTGCAGTATTATTTGCAATAGCCAAGATATGAAAACAACCTCCATGTCCACTGACAGATGAATGGACAAAGAAATTGTGATATATATTCATGTTATTTATGTGTACAGTAGTTCCCGTTTTGCTTTCCAACGTTTCAGTTACCCTGAGTCAACTGCAGTCCAAGAACAGATGAAACAATTATGAAATAACAAGACATTCTGAGAGAGACCACATTCACATAACTTTTTTTTTTTTTTTTTTTTGGAGACAGAGTCTTGCTGTTGTCACCCAGGCTGAAGTGCAGTGGCACTATGTCGGCTCACTGCAACCTCCACATCCCAGGCTCAAGCGATTCTCTTGCCTCAGCCTCCCAAGTAGCTGGGATTACAGGCGTGTGCCACCATGCCTGGCTAATTTTTGTATTTTTAGTAGAGATGGGGTTTCACCATGTTGGCCAGGATGGTCTCAAACTCCTGACCTCAGGTGATCTGCCCGCCTTGGCCTCCCAAAGTGTTGGGATTACAGGCGTGAGCCATTGCGCCCGGCCTCACATAACTTTTATTACCATATGTTGTTATAATTGTTCTATTATTTATTATTATTCATTGTTGTTAATCTCTTACTGTGCCTAATTGATAAATTAAGCTCTGCCGTAGGTGTGTATGTAGGAAAAAAACATAGTTTCTATGGGGGTTGGTGCTAGCCACAGTTTCAGGCATCCACTGGGGTTCTTGGAAGTTATGCTGCTCAGGTGAGGGGGGACTATTGTACAAAGCATTTACAAGGAGACTGAAAGAAAACAGAGCAGAATGGCAACAGTGTCATGGTCATATTTTGATCCTTGAGCATATTTAATGTTTTGTTCTGTCTAACTTGGCATTTCTTTCTTTTTTTTTTTTTTAATGAAAATGTCTTCCAGGTTCATCCACGTTGTTGCAAACAACAAGATCTCCTTTTGAAGGCTGAATAATTTTCCACTGTGTGTGTGCGTGTGTGTGTACACATTAGTACATTTTCATTTCTGTACAACGGCCTCTGAGCAGCCTCCAGGCTCCCTCTGCAGAGGAGGGGCTTATGAACACAAGTGGAAAATAAATAAACTGTCTGCTGAGTAACGCTTATGCTGCTTCCACATAGTAAGGCTTCCGTTCTTGTGATCGTGTGTCCAGGACTTGGGCCACCTGCATTAAGTCCCAGGGGCACCGGGACCTGGTACCCACAGCTGCAGATGATTAACTGGGGGCGGGGGGCAGGGGCTGGACTTTCGAGTTCAGCTGCTTTGTCAAGCCACAGATGAGATTTAGAAGTAAAATAAGTAAATACAATTAATAAAAATAAAAACGCAGTCCTCCTGGTTGATGTTCCCAGGAGCCACCATGTATCAAAGCTGCACAGTCAATCTCCCAAAGTGACCATCCTCTCGTCCTCTCATTGCACTAAGGGGCCGGTTCTTTTGTGTCGCATAAGAAAGTCATGGGGTCCATAGAGAAAATAAGGAGCCCTCCTGCTGAAGGAACACTGCAGAGAAATAACTGGAGGCAGAGAAGCAGCAGCAATAAGCAACAGATCCTCAAGGCTCGGGGCAGGCCGGCCCCACGGGGAGGCCAGCATGGGTCAGAGCAAGAGGGAAGAAGGAGACCACATCAGGCCTGGGCTGGTCCACTCAGGCTATGTTTAGTTCAGTGAAAGTCTCCATACCAGAGGGTTTCCCGGCCCCACTGTGGCCCAGGTCAGGACATCGGAAGAATGCCACTCTTTGGCCCTCGGCCTCCCTTGAGCATCACCTGGGGATACAGAGGCACCTGATGGGGCCTGTCCCCTGAAACTTAGCAGAGTAAGAAGTGTGTTCCTCCCAAAAATACAGTGCATGCTCTGCGCCAGACATTCACCATGCTGGGAAACATCTGGGAACTCAAATTGACGAGAACCCCTGTCCTTGTGGGGCAACAGCCATCATCACAGGAGGTAAATGCTGCATCATCTTAGGATGTGGGAATTGCTATGGAAAAATGAAAAATTAGAGGACGGCAAAGGAGACCAGGAGTGTGGTGTGGGCTAGTGGAAAGCAAGTATAAGCGTCAAATACGTTGCTCCAGAGAGGCATCTGCAGATGGTATCATTTGAGCAGAGACCTGAGGGCACTGGGAGAGCAGACTAGGCTGGGCCTATGGGGCAGTGTCTCAGGCCCACAGGATGATGTGCAAAGGTCCGAGGACCTGAGGTCAAAGGTCAGCCAAAGCTAGGCTGCTGGAGGCAAGAGCGAGTAAGAAGGGGCAGGAGGCGAGGGAGGGTCTGGTGGAGGGATTCAGGCTCTGTCCATATGGGCTCCACAAAGAGCTCTCCACTGCTTGTTGAGGGCAGAGGCAGAGACCCTGAGGAGGCTGTTGCTGTGACTCAGGTACGAGTGTGGCTTAGGCCCACAAGAAGGGTGGGGCAGTCCCCAGAAATGTCCAAGTCACTCATGACAGTCACACATCATATAGCGTACAAGTCAGATTCTATTTAGAAGTTTAACAACTCAGCCACTAATGTGATTGTTGTTCAGTCTTTGTTTTGTGAGGCTCATGGAGCTGGTCTCTTGTTAAACACTTTACAAAAGGTGGAGCCACATAGAGGAGCCATAAGACACCACAGAGGAGAAAACTCAGGGCTCCTTTGATCCAACTGCTCATTTTACAGACAAGGAAAGTGCGACTCTGGGAGATGGCATGGTTTCCCAAAGCCAGGCCGTGATTCTCACGCTTGAATTTGCACACATGCAAGCTGGGGCTTTTGGTAAAATGAAGATTAGAATTCAGCAGGTCTGGCATGGACCTAAAGTTGTACCTTTCTAACCAGCTCTCCAGAGATGCTAAGGCTGCTGGTCCAGGGACCACACTTTGAGTAGCCACAGTCTGGACTGGATGGGAGGCTGCCGTGAGAGCCTGGGGAAGCGTGGTTTAACATTTTGAATCAGGAAAGCTACGGGCTGTAGGATGCAGACACCAGTCTTGCTACACACCTGAAGATGAGGGTCTGAAACCAGGGAGGACAAAGGCTGTGAAACCCAGGTGAGAGATGGACCAGCCCCCACATAATTGAGGCGACTTGCAGCAGATGTGAAACACTAGGAACATCATCATGGGGCCGCAGGACAGGTGGACAGGTGGACATGGGGCCAGAGGACATGGAGCCTAAAAGGTTCCTCACATGGTCTCAGACAGGGCAGGGGATGGAAGATAGTCACATCCATACCCTTAGCCTCTGGCTCAGGACCTGGAAATTGGAACAAGCTGGGCCACTGTGAGCAGCTCAAGACTGAAAAAAAAGGCTCTGCTGGTTCTGTGTTTCCCACGAGAAAAGGGTAACATAAGCTGAAGGCAGATGCCCTTTTGTCACTGTTGCCACTCTCTGCCCTGAAGCAATGAATGAATGTCAGCTGTGCAGACTCCAGAGCCCAGCCTGGAGCATTTAAGTTGCACGGCGATCCTGCTTTGTGAGATTGTGACTGAGGCAGAGGAATGGTTCCCTCCCTCTGGGCTTGCACAAAGAGCGAAAGGATGGAGGTGGGAGCTGAAGCCTCCCTCCAGGTCAGGACCTGAGCACTAGCTGCAGGGAACTCCATCTTGCTGCCAGCTGTTCAGACATGGAGGCCCCTCTGTGGGTCCCAGTTTGCTCCCCTCACTTGCTTCCCACATCCCTTCTCACAGTTGGCACTCCCAGGCAGACAGCCCTTGGTCGGATGGGCCCTGTTGGGGACTAATTATTTTAAATGGCTAAAGTGAAGGAGTGAATGGGGAGTAAGGAGAAATCAAGGGGAATTCCCACCACGTCTCTGTAATCTGCAGAATAATGACCCCCCAAAGATGTCCATGTCCTGGGCCCTAGAACATGTGGGTACAGCACCTTACGTGGCAAAGGGGACATTGTAGATGTGATTAAATTAAAGGTCTTGAAGTAGAAAGATTGTCCTGGATTGCGGGACTGGGCCCAATGTCATCACAGGATCCTTATAAGAGGGAGGCTCAGAGTCAGAGTGGGAGATGTGACGATGGAAGCGTAGGTCAGAGCACAGAGGGAGAGGGATGTGAAGATGCCGTGCAACTTGCTTTGAGGATGCACGAAGGAGACACAACCCAAGGAATGTGGATGGCCTCAGGAAGCTGGAAAATGCTGGGCAATGGATTCTTTCTTAGAGCCTCAGGAGGAGCACAGCCTGCGAGCCTTTCTCATCTCCAGAACCCTAAGACAATACAGCTGAGCCGTCTTAAGCTATTAAATTTGTGTTCATTTGTTATAGCGACAATAGGAAACGAATAGAACCTCTCATGATTTTCTAGTATGAAAGGACCTTAGCACATGAAGCAACCTCTTTGGGTTTTGGTTGTCTCATCTATACATTGGGCTGTTCATGAGGCCGAGTAGGGAGGCCATCATAAAGCACTGTGTTTAAGATGCATTGGAAATAATCAGCTGTTTAGGTCAGAAGTAGGATGACTAAGTAAATGCTGGGCTATGCTGAAAAAGATAGAGATACC